>NC_045741.1:11519406-11523723 GCF_008692095.1 Etheostoma spectabile
TTAGGATTTTAATGGCTAGCATACACACTCCTCCCCTGGTTCTGTCATTGCAACATTAATGGATCTGTGTTTGAAGTAGACCTATAGCAATTGTAAATGGCAACTAATTGCTCTCACTTCATCTACAAAAAGCCTACACATCAATCCTTCCAGCAATTCAGAGATCTACTCGATAGTTAAAGTAAACAGATGATATTAACATTACATTTACACAAATTATGACATGTATAGGCTCGATTAAAAGTGAAAGGGCATTTGGTACTTCCTGTTGCGGTTTTGTTTAACATGGCCATACATCTCACTTCCTGGTGAATTTGTCCTTCAGTGTTTCTTGATATTGATTGAGCTATTGTATAATGCTAAAGGTGAGTGGGGGTGACGATGAACTGTGCAAGTGTAACTGCAAAGTTTGTCCCTGTGTTGTTGTTGTTGTTATTCCATTTGTTTAAGAATATGTTTCAGTGCAATCTGCAGTTTTTTTCTGGGCATTTAAAGGGGGATTAGAAAGGTGCTAGTATTTTTTTTTTGATTGCTTATGCTGACTTTCTTTTGCTTTACTTTGATAGCTACAACCCACAATTCCACTGGAAAAAAATTATGTAAAACATGAAGACAGGTCACAAAGGGAAGTTACCGCAAATGTTACAAAGCACTAAAGTGACTTTGAACATGGTGTGATTGTTGGCAGACATTGTGGTCGCTACATCCCAAACTGCTGCATCCTTGGGATTTTTGCGCGGTTGCCTACACTATCTTTGGATGATGCAATCAACATAAAATCAGCTGGAGATTTTTTTGGGGAAAACACTTCAGTCAGGGAATGAGGCCATAAGACAATGGGCTCATTCAAGCCAATAGGAGGCAGACAAGTCCAGCACAGCTCAATGCAATGGTATGTGCAGAAAGATCTAAACAAAGAGCTCTAACTGAGCACATGAGAAAATGGGAGGTGTGAAGAATAGATGAAATATTCCCTTGTCTGTTGAAGTTTCTGTTGTGACATGCTCGTAGGAGTTTCGCACAAATAGGAAGTGTCCTTGTGCAGTGGTTCTAACGTACAGACTGGTGTTACAGACTAAGTATTGTTGCTGATCATTAGCCTATTTAAACGTAATACTAATACAGCAAAATAACCACATATTAAGTTAACCCTCTGGCCATCAGAGCTCAGCAGAATTAAGGATTAGGATATGTATTAGCATGTATTTAGAGAGCTTCACATGTATTTAACAGAAATCTTATCCTATACACTTTACAATGTGTCTACTGCCAAATAATGTACTTTTTTTTTTATTACCTGAATTAGATCCACCCTAGAACATAATGTAATGTTTTTTTCAAAGTTTCCATCACACTTCTTAAAGTACTTTTTAAAATGTGTTAATGTACCAGTTATTCTTTACAATTAAATGTATTCTACTTAGATATTAGTGTAGCTGACTTTATACTTAATACAAAAAAGTAATGTAACTTGGGAAATGCTGTGAAAATACTCTCAGAACCTTGCTAGGGTTATCTGACAAAGGGTTATCTGACAAAATGGCCACAAAATGTTTTATGTATTTATTTTTTGTCAAAGTTGCATTTTTTTTCTTTTCTATTTTTTTTTAGAACCATGAATGAAAGTTGTCAGTATTGCCTCAGCTGGAATGGATGAATCAGGTGGTTGTGATTGTTTTAAACAAATACAAACAAGCCAGAGTGCTTTCCTCTATACCAGAATAGATAAGTGGTGCAGCCAGACTATGATTAGGTGTGGCATTGCGAAACTAGGCTGCAACAAGTGCTTATTTTCATTATTGATTAGTCTGTCAATGGATTTCTTATCATTTAATCATTTGGTCTACCAAATGAGCCAGAGGTTTTATGAGAGTCAAAGTGTTGAATAGAATTTACCAGACTGTTGTTTACATTTTAAAGTCAGCATTTCACTATAGGGGACTAAGAAAACTAGTGAATTTGATGTCATTTTTGCTTAAAAGGTTACTAAAATGATTATTAATTATAAAATGATCAGCATTGTTGCCAGTTAATTTTTGCTTGAGTGACTAATTGTTTCTGCTGTAGAACTGACAGCTTCTACAAAATGTCTGGCAACTAAAGCATCAATGAATATATTTAGGCTGTAGGGCACTGTAGATTCAAGTGCTTTCCCATCTGCATCCTCTCAAAAGTACTTGATTGGTAGTGTTTGTTGAATGAATGAAATAAGATGTTGCTGGTGTGAACACATGACAGTGTGTGTCAGGGAGTGTTTACTGCTGCTTCCCAGCTCCAGTTTCAAGATAAGAGGTGAGACAGAGATAGTATGACGGCGGCATTCTTGTGTTGTCCAATGGAAACCAGCCTTTACCTATGACAATTCCATTGTCAGTTAGTCTCCAGATTCTTTCAAATACCTGAATACCTGGACTACCAGGCTGACTGTCATGTATGGCGGCGTTTCTCTTCACTATGCGCTGGACAGGTGGCATTTACATCATGTCCGCCAGAGGTAGGCTGTATATTTAGTGTCTCAATAACCTAAATATAGTATCTTTTCTATGCTTTCTAAATTTAAAATGACTGCAAATTTTTTATTGCTTAGCATCTGAAGAATGTTTACAGATTTTTGCTTTATTTATATTGCAGATAGCCTAAATACTTTGATTCTAGATTAACTTCATACTATTCAATATGGACTAGACTAGAGCTGAACCAATAAGTCAATTAATTAATTAGTCCTTCAAAAATATTGGGAAAAACTAATATGAAATAAAAGTTGAAATAACTTTTAAGCAAAAAAGCCAAAGATCTGTGGTTACAGCTATCTCAAAGTGAATATCTATTGGTTAAATGTTTTGACCAATCCATTAAGAACATTTCTTCTATATATTGCTGATTAAATGTGTTTTTTGTTTTTTTTTCAAAATAATTTAGTTCATTTCAAAAGAGAATATCCAACATAATCAGTTCAATGTTCAAATATAATTCAATATTATATTATTGTATCAAGTTTCATTTAAGTAAGGCCCGCCTATACTATAGGTAATTTTCCAGATTTCTGTGTTCACATAGATGTGGGTATAGTAGCAACAGGTTTTTCTTTGGCAGTAACAGGACACCTTATTGGCTAACTGATGAAGGATGCTGAGTAGACTACGGGAGGTCCTTACTAACCACAATGTAAATATTTCATGGTACGACTGAAACAATTGTGAGAATATGCACCTGATTGCTGGCTATGTTGTCATTGTAGGGTAGAAGTGGCATATATTGCATCACCCCATTGTAATGATGGGTATTACACACAAGCCTTGTCAAGTTGGTGCACCATCGGCACATTTTCCTTCGCATGAATTCCACTCTCTGTGTCAATAAGCTGCAGGCTAGTCTGTAACCTGTTACTGAATACAATCTGATAGCCAGAGACTTGCAGTTCCAGCCTCAAGCACTAGCAACAATGTATCTTCCAGATAGGAAAAAGCAGGAACATGTTGGCTTTGTTTTAAAATGTTGGTGCCCACCTAAAATCAACAAGGACAAATGGCACTAGGGCAGCTGCAATAAAGGTGACTCTGTGCTCAGAGTTGTTGTAATAGAAGAGGCATTCAGAAAGCTTTATTATCAGATTTTTACTAGTCTAAATTTAAACATGCACAACAGTTGGTTTCTTCCCAAATAATCAGCCTTATTATATAATGGTTGATTGACTTGTTCCAGTTTCTCCCCCTAGAGGGCACATTGGTGCAGACTTCTTAGTTAATTCAGACAAGTGGATTTATCTGGATCGGCTACAGCTGAGTTACTAAAGGCTTTGGAGGGATTGATGGGATTTGCCCCAAGAAATGATTCAGAATTGAATTGAACGAAAACCAACAATAGTCCATCTCATTAAAATGTTTACTATCATACAGGTAAATCATTTTTGACGGGTCTATAGAATAATTCTCACCCACCCTGGCTGCCTGCTTCTGAATGTGTATTTCTTAGAGTGTTGAGCCTTAGGGTTCACTGGAGCAACTTACCGCTATAATTACCACTGAGATCTAGCCTAATTGGAAGTGGCACACACCATCAGGTGGCTTAGAGATGCAGGTTACCAATGGCTAAGTCGTAGAGAGATACAGCAGGCAGCTAAAGTTTGCAACCTGGCTGACCATTCTCTCTTGGTTCATTTCAGATTTTTCTTTTGCTGTTACTACTGGTTAGCAGAGCACCCTGAGGGAAAGCAGCAGATCCTTTTGGAGCCGCGTTTTATTTTATTTTCATGAAATTGGGACACTGTGGCTGTCTACGTTATGTGTATGCACATGAAGGAAGAGAAGATACAGGGTC
>NC_045741.1:11523733-11543942 GCF_008692095.1 Etheostoma spectabile
ACTGAAAGAGCTGTGTTTGCTCCAGAAGGTGATCAGGAAACGTGAAATGTCCGTCGTGTCAAACTGTCTTAAGTGCATTAGAATGGGGAAAGGCAACAGGTAGGTGGGCCTGGACATTAGTCTGTCACTTTGCATTGACTCAGGGAATGAGTCGTTCTGTTAGATGTCGGGAACCATGTCAACATAGATGACATTTTCTTTCATTTCATTTTAGCTCTAGTAATACTGATGGCAGATTCATCCCTAGATTTCCCAACATGACTGGGTAAACTATCACAGAAATATCTTTAGGCACCAAGACCCAACAATGTTTTTTTTAATACTGTAGAGCTAAAAAAACATTCTTTTCTAACATACGTTTCTAAAGTCTCTGCATCATCTCTCACTCCTGAATGAAGGTCCTTGCTGTCAAGCAAAGATTAAATGATTATCTTTGCCACCAAGCTGTGTTTAAGTACCAGTGAAGGGAGATGGGGAAACTTCTAAGTTTAGAAACAGTAAGTTAAGGCAGGACAACATTGATTTGTAATGTACAGGTGATGATGACGCAGTGGATATTACACATGCCTTTTGGTGTGGGAGACCAGAGTCCCACTTGTCGCTCCGGAGGCGTGCAACCTTTGACATATGTAGCAATTGTAAGTAACTTTGGATAAAAGCGACAGCTAAATGGCATGTCATGTAATATGCTTATTCTATGAAGCCACAATTAGTCAGTCATGTCTCAATCATTAATACAGTAAGTAGACAGGATAATGAATAACGGAGTCCGGCAGCAAATACAACATAATTTGCTTAACCCCAACCGTAGCAATGAATTTGGGGGGTCAGACTGTGAGCACCGGACGTCTGTCTGAGAGCCCTAATACTGGGTCTCTCTGGGAGGCTCAAAAGTCAACATGGAAGAGGATTACTCACACATCCCTTTTTAAGAGCTAGATGCCTAACCTCAACTAGTTTCTTGTGCTCTACTTGTTTTAATGTGATCTGCATTTAAAACCAAATTATAATTTTTAATTTCATTATAAGAAAGGAGATTGAATTCAGTTTGTAAACATGACATCTTTCTAGGTCTAAATTGAACAGTGTTTGGTCCAAATTTAGAATTAGTCCACTGGAATAGAAATTGAATTCAGCTATTGAAATATTATCTTGACACTTCATCCTATAAATTAAATAAATGCTTGATGTCCTGTGCACTCATGTATGACTGGGTTTATTTTACAATTGAATGATGTATTCACTGTTTTGTTTTTGTTTTTCATTGCTGGCAGTCTGATGACAAAAATGGATGATCTTGTTTCTTAGAAAGGGTGTGGAGGCTATAAAATAATAGTCCTTACCACATACACATGCATTTAATTTGTGTTGGTATGGTATGTAAGGCACATATTTTCACTTAAGGTTAATTTTGGAGTTTTTAGGCTCCAGACAGGAAATGCTCTGTCCTATTTTGGATTTAAAGTCCACGTCTGTGGCGTCACATGGTCTAGTCTTCTCTCTGCCTAACATTTGCTTTCTGAAGTCAGTTCATCATTAATTCATTGTTGGAACATACATTAACAAAGGTTTTGATAATTGTGTTGTTTTTTCAGTAATTTGTCAGAGAAACATTAAGCTTTAGGATTTGCTGCCATACTTTCTTTTACATTTAAAATGGAATAACTTTGTGGTTTGGACTATTGAATCAAGCAATTTGAGGACATCATTTTAGAGAAAAGTTTCTATATTTTCAGACATTTTATAGCCAATAATGTAATATAAACAGTTAATCTAGAATAAAATTAATTCATGAAATATGTGGTTAATGAAAATAATGGTTAGTAGTATTAGCCCTAGTTTAAAATATATTTGACTCACCTTGACTTTGACTAAGTTACTTGATCCGCAATCTGTATCAAATGTTTATTGTAGTGATGGGCTACTGATCTAGTGTATACTGAAAATCAGACCAACGGAGGGTCCTTTCATCGATATCTGCAAATTTTATAATGCAAAAGAATTTCATTTGGAATTGCATATTTGAAATTGATTATCCCGGTTCAGTCCACCACTCTCTCGCCTGAACTAATGCAACTGACTGGGAAACGGAAGTTTTCCTGTGGCTCTGTAAGCTAGGCTAGTCGTCCTCAGTGCTGCTAGCTCTGACTCACTCACTGGAATGTTGAGTGTAAGATGCTCTAAATAACATAATGTAAAGTAAATAGGTTTGAAATTATTTTTACAACTGAAATACATTTTTTTGTAATTACAGAGGGAAAGTACAGAAAAAAAGTACAGTTGGGTACTGGAAGCGAATTTCAGGTACCGGTACTAATGAAAATGTGAAAGGTACCCAACTCTACTTCTCATGCAGATTCCACTTCCCTGCAGGATGGAGTCATCATGTCTGGACCTGGCTCTGGAAGGTGAGCGGCTCTGTAAGGGTGGTGACTATTGTGCCGGCGTGTCCTTCTTTGAGTCTGCCATCCAGGTTGGAACAGAAGATCTTCAAATCCTTAGTGCCATCTACAGCCAGCTGGGCAATGCCTACTTTCACCTGCAAGAGTACAATAAAGCCCTAGAGTACCATCGACATGACCTCACGCTTACCAGGTAAACAGTTTCATTGAAAAATAACTAATTTTTTGTTTGTTTTTTTTACTGGAAGGATTTTTAACTGGGGTTAGCGACCGTGCATACTAGTTTTATGCAGTTCCCAGGCAAATTATTAGATTAAACTCAAAAAATATATTCTGAACAAAGGCTACAACTTTTTAATTAGTCTCCCTCTCAATAATTACATTTCTAGACTCTCGACTCCAATGTATTGGTGCTTGCAGCTTTAAATTATTTTCTTGGATCTTATGTTCATCTTATCTTATGTAATAGACTAAACTCCAGGCTAATGATTTCCTAATGTGTTTTTTTTTTCTCCTCTGAAATCCCAGAACTATTGGAGATGAACTTGGTGAGGCAAAGGCCAGTGGCAACCTTGGGAACACATTAAAGCTTTTAGGGCGTTATGATGAAGCAGTGGTTTGTTGCCAAAGACATTTGGAAATCACCAGAGCCATGTATGACAAGGTGGGTCATATTTTTGTGATATTTAAGAACTACAACAAGACAGTTATTAGTTATACTGTAGGCAAAGCATCCATTTAGTCCCTTTTATCTTAACAAATTGATAATGAATGACTTTTTATTATTCAAAGTTTACAACTGTAATTATAAATTTCAGTTACTGACTAGAAGGGCTTGCCTTGATTAGAATAAATGGATCCAAATTTGTTTTCAGTGGTACCACATGACTTGCTTTGCAACCACAGATCTGTTTTTGGTATGCACGATAACTGCGAAGCGTCAGCGTACCAACATCTAGAATAGTTTGCCAGCCCACATGCAAACAAGCAGGTCTGGTGTGAGTGTATTTTAAGTATATAATTACAGCACTGGTCACTCTGGTTTCCGTCTGTGAAAATCTGGTGTGCGTGCTGTAGGTTGGGCAGGCTAGAGCGCTGTATAATTTCGGGAACGTTTACCACGCCAAGGGTAAAAGCATCTGCTGGACTGGATCCGAGCCAGGAGAGTTCCCAGAGGAGGCCCGGATAGCCCTGAGGAAAGCTGCACAGTACTATGAGTGAGTTGGTTTTACTAAACATATATTTGTTGTTTTGCATTTATTTTGAAAGTCCTGAGGAGTGATACAAGTGACTTGATTGCCAATACCTCCCAGGTTTGTTCCCCACAATAACTTTGTTAGCTTTTTTTGTCCCAACTCGCATGGGATTACAAGGAAACGGCTGTTTTACAAAACTTGCATTTTCCAATAAACAAAAGAACAGAACAAAATTACATTATGTTCTTTCAAATAACATTTATGTGGACAAATTCCAAATGAACTGTACACTGAAAAGAACTACCTACAGTTTATCCTGATGAAAGTGGTATTTCCCCGTCTTTCAGGCTTTCCTCAAAGGAACTGGCCAATTTAATATGTGAACAGCCATCTCAGTCTTTATGCATCATCCATATTTTAAAAAAATGAGTATTTGTTTATAGCTTAGTAAACAATATTTTGCCGTTTCCAGTAAAAACAAATCTTTCCTTCATACATACCATCCAGGTTTAACAGTAAGTGCTAACATACCAGATCTCAGCGTGGCAAATAAAGATCTGTTGTTGTTGTTTTTTAAATTATGTACCACATGGGTGCTTATGTAAATGCTCTACATTGTATCCGTGTACCCTCGAGTAAGATGCGGAATTGTTTATTTTTTGTAAATTTTCCACCCACAAATGTCTACATGTAGATTTAAAATGTAGCATAGTCTAAACTAGTTGGATGCTGTACAACGTTTGCAACAAAATGGTTATCTCTTAAGCACACCTTGGCTGCCTCAACTTTTACTTTTCTGCAGCATTGATAAAGTTGTTCTCCCTCTTGTCCAGGCATTTGGTCTGTAGGTAAAATCTCTGTGGGAGAAAGAGGGGAAACCAAAGGAAAGGATCATTTTTGTTGCGAGGGCTCGCTGGGTGTTGTCCTGACAAATCCTCTTGAAAACAAACGTTTAGTTTTTCATGAAAACTAAGCAATTACAAAGTAAATGTGTTTCTTTGTTTTGTCTTTTACAAAGAGCAAACCTGTGCCTGGTGAAGGAGTTAGGTGATCGGGCAGCCCAGGGTCGTACCCATGGTAACCTTGGCAACACGTACTATCTGCTGGGTGACTTTGACGCTGCAGCAGCTGCACATGAAAAGGTAGGTGGTAAACATGTCAAGCTTCAGTGTCTGCTGCATATCACCTGCTTCAAACTGGCTTCCTTCTTTGTATTTTTTAGTGCCTCTGATAGACAAGTGACAGCTTAAGTTGGTATTGGACACATTTGTCTTGAAGATGAAGTTTTTATCCACATACAGTACATTTTTGTTTTGTCTGACGTCATGATTGTGGAAGCTGCGTTTGTCTGGATTGCCTTTTTAAAATGTTTCCGGTTAATCCTGTAATGTGCACCCTACTGTTTGTTCGGTTTGGCAGCGGCTACTCATCGCTAAAGAGTTTGGGGATAAGTCTGCTGAGAGGAGGGCCCACTGTAACCTCGGCAATGCTCACATATTCCTCAGCCAGTTTGAAGTGGCGGCTGGTCATTACAAGTGAGTAAACGAGTGAGGCTCAAGGTCATTTGCAGATATTTCTGTATGTCATCATACTAGGAAAAGAAACTAGTACGCTGATGTTGTTTTTCATTTAATAACACAGTCCTGATCCTGAAATAATTTTTCTTCTTTGTACTGTAAAGGTTTAAGTGACAGACACGAGAACATGCTATTTCACTTAAGAATACACAAGCACAAATCTATTAAATAGGGAAAAATCTGATTACACATGGTAAAATTAGTTTTTTTTTTGCAACACTTTATCCCCCTTTTTCAGCATTTATAAGCAGTATCTAAACATTTATATCAGCATCTATAACTTCTCCTGTCAGCATTCATAAGCAGAGGCTGTTGTATAAATGTAAAGTGATTGACAGTAAAACGGTTAGAACAAATATGTCTCCATAATGGAAGTTTTATTTCTGACAAATACTGTAATTAATAAACACCTAAATATGCTTACATCTACACTATAGTTTGCTATAAACCTTTTAATTAAAAGTTTGTCAACCGCTTATTAATGCTAAATAGGTGGAGATGAAGTAAATAAGTTACTGTTTTGGTCATATAAAGAAGACAAACCGAAAGCTCTGAACACAATAGTAATTTATAACAACCACAGACATGTGCACCGATATGTAGTTTTTTAGCAGCAGTAGTTAATTAAATTCAGAAGTTTTTAATATCTTACTCCAGTATGTTGATATAGAGGCCCTTGGAAAATTGCAACAAGGAAGGAAAATAAAGTAGCAGATAACTATCATTCTCCTTCTCCCACCCTAGACATTCTTTGACCGTGTTCCTCCTCTTTTGTTTCACCCCCAGGAGAACTCTGCAGCTGGCCAGGCTTTTGAAGGACAAAGCAGTGGAGGCCCAGGCCTGTTACAGTCTAGGCAACACCTACACACTACTGCAGGACTATGAGAGAGCCATAGATTACCATCTCAAACATCTGGTCATTGCTCAGGACCTCAATGACAGGTATCTGCCATAAAGCCATTTGTTTTCAGCTTTCTTGCAAACTGTCTTTGAAGTATAACAAGCATGTACAGTTTCTCTGTGGGTGGCCCCGGAACTAATTACCTGCCAAAATTTGGTGGTGTTACTGCCAACACCCATGAAGATGCAGTAAAAGGCAGAAACACAGACAAGCAGACAAAGTCACAAGGAAACAGCATTTGGTGTCTTGCAAGAGGCAAATAGGCTATAAATAGGTCGCATACAACAAATGCAATTGGATGTAATAGGAGGAACAGAGAGAGTTCTTTAAAGTCTGTGATTATTGATTTTGAAAATGTATATTTACTCATACAACTATTCCTCCTATAAGTGGAACCTAAGGTATTGTAAAAAAAGTGTGTTTTGTACACTTTAAAATGTTTGCGCAGACGTGAGATTGATTTAACGATAGATAATTGTTAAATCCTAACTGTTTGCAAAATCAGCATACACTCATGTTAGGATCAGGTTTTTGTGATTTTGCTGTATGATAGTGAATGCCATTCCCATTCTTGCGTAATCTCAATTGAAGTTGCTTAGCCTGTTTCCCTTTGTGTCTCACTGAAGAGTCGGTGAAGGACGTGCATACTGGAGTCTAGGAAATGCCCACACTGCCCTAGGGAATCATCAGCAAGCAATGTACTTTGCTGAGAAACATCTGGAAATTGCCAAAGAGGTGACTGTTTACTATGTACCTCTTCCCTCAGAGTGCAATTTGTGCAATCAGTTGCTGCCATCAGGCCACACCCCCCTCTACTGGTTGAATGGGGAACAGCAGGAAATAATAGCTTCTTTTGCATGCAGCATTTGAATGTATGCATTCATCGAAGATTGTTATGGACATGCAAACTGCATAAACAGTATTAAAAATAAATCATACGTAGCAATAGTATGTTTTGTCTTTGATTTGTGACATGGTCATATTAAGCTTTGGTAACATTAACTTTGATGTTGCAGACGGGAGACAAAAGCGGTGAGATGACAGCCACGATGAACTTGTCAGACCTACGGCTGGTCGTAGGCCTGAAGTCCAACTCCAACATCCACCCCAACCTCTTCCGCAACACCAACACTAACAGCTCTGCTCTGCCAGCAGGGTCCCAGGGTTACCCCAGCCCCCAAGGTAAATCACTCCTCTGAAAGACTGACAGAACACACAGTTACATGATCTTCATGCACACATTTCAAGATGTAAAATCCTGTCCTATGGAAAATCTATTCTCTATAAAGGCCGCCTTACATTGTGATGCTTCGTTGAAGTTACCTTGTGTTTTTTACCTCCAGCAATGACATACATCCACTAGGGGTGGCAAGGTTCATGGAAAAACATCCGAACCTTTCAATTTGCTTGTCTCGATACAGAGCCTGTGTGTGCGTCACACTGTGCAACATTACTGTGCCTCGTGCACAGTAATGTGCCAACAGAAGCTGTAAAGAAAGACTGCAAACTCTGCTTTGCTGCTCACTGTTGTCTAGTAGTTGCGGAAGTGTGGTTGTGGTATAAATATTCACACGTGGCCACACTGTTGAATTTAGTTTTTTTTTTTTTTCAGGGATCAAGTCTCAACCAAGGATAAGAGACAGTGCAGAGACTGGACTGAGTCCCAGTCCTGACAGAACTCAAACTGCGGATTCATCGACTCATCCAGTATGTGTGAAAATACTTTCCAAGACACAAACATTTATGATGTGAAGTATGTAATGTCTGCAATGCATTGCAAATCAGTGGGCGTGGATGTCACTGATGCCAAACCTGTCAAACAAACTAAATGGTTTAACTTCTTAAAAAGTTTAACCATTTTCAACATTCCCAATTTGTGTTTGACATAAAAACTGTAAGCTCTACTCTGGTTGGCATTAACATTAATTATTTTTTTACTTTACAGTATTTATGAGGCAAATTATATGGTTAATTTATCTCGACTTTACTGCTGTTGTGACTAAGAATATGCCAATGGATTGATTTTTAAAATGCAAGATAAATCAGCCGTGTGTTATGGCTCTAGGAACATGTAGTCCAAATGAAACAGAAACTTGTTTTTGTCATGAAACAAACTTTTCCATAAAAACCTGTTCACCAAACCCCCTACAGTGCTAAACATGGGGGGGGGGGACTAGCTGGTACCTAACATGAATCTGTCAGCGATGTTAAATTAAAATGATCAATCTGTTTGCACTTTTAATGTACAGGACTGGGGAGACGATGTATTCCCAGGGTCTTCAAAAAACACAATCAAGGCTTCTACTAAGCTCTTCCTCTTCCACCGGCTGAAAAGCAAGAAACAGAAGAACAAGCATGAGCCTTCAGCTCCTGAGCAAGAGGCACCATTGTCTCCGAAGGTAATTCAAAATACACTAGATAGTCCTGCTCACTCATAACATCCCTGGGACCCACAAGATGGGCAATGATGATTCACACTTAAGAAAACGTTGAAAGTGAAACCTGTATCGTATGACAGCCCCTTTACCATCAATTTTCTTCCACATACAGTATGAGGACTCAAGGAAGAAATATTTGTTTCTGACTCGTGTTAAAAAAAAAAAATTGTTTGGGTGAAAGAAAAGTCCAGCTAAGTATATTTCAAAATGAGTAGTTTACATTCATAAGTTTTCTATCAAATAAACGCCTTTTGTATTACAAACTATATAGTGTAATCAATGACTTTATGCCCTCCGTGTCCACACACACACACACACACACACACACACACACACACACACACACACACACACATAGGAATGCAACTGTATCTAAAAGCGCTGCTATGCACAACAACAAACTTCCTGTTACAAACTCTACAGAATAGTTCACCTTTTACACTGGCTTCCAGGGCCTCAAAGAATTGATTTAAAGATACTTTTGCTAGTTATAAATAAATAAAAAAAATTCAAATAAAACGGTTTAGGGCCGAAATACATTTCTGATCTGCTGCTACACTGTGAGCCACCCAGACCTCTCAGGTCGTCTGGGACAGGTCTGCTTTCTGTCCCCTGAGTCA
Organism: Etheostoma spectabile; assembly: GCF_008692095.1. NCBI lineage: Eukaryota > Metazoa > Chordata > Actinopteri > Perciformes > Percidae > Etheostoma > Etheostoma spectabile. The sequence continues at coordinate 11,532,868 of NC_045741.1, forward strand.
GAACTAAACAGGGAGAAGCAGCGTTCAGTTTCTATGCTCCACATATCTGGGAAAAATACTCCCAAAAAACTGCACGTCTGGCGCAGTTGTTCTTTTAAATCAAGGCTGAAGACCTTTTTTTTTTTTTTTTTTTTTTTTATGTTGCCTTTATTTGAATAATTGTTCACTTCTTATACTGAAGTTGCATTGTTGAAGCTGTATGACAATCTATAAAAGCATAAAAAGAGAATTACAAAGTAAGGATTGCAGACGGATTACGTGTATAGAGCAACGGCTTACACACTGTCCCATACTAGCAGCCTAAAATATTGTAATTTATCTGCTTTTATATTTTTAATTTAACTGCTCTTTAATTTTTTATTTCTTATACTGTACTGTAAGTTCTATTCTTGTATTTGATCTGTTTTTAATTTTTAACTGCTCTTTTAATGTTTTATGTAAAACCCTATGAATTGCTCTGTGAAATGTACTAAACAAATAAAGCTGCCTTGGCTTGCCTTTTTACCGCTTTGAAAAATGTAATCAGTTTTTTAAGAATCTGAATACGTTTTGTCAATTGACAAATTAACTAATTGTTTTATCCATAAACTATTGCTTCTTTAACAGGAGAGTTAAGAACTAGGGAGGTATGCAGTGTTTCTATGCGGTTTACCCTTTCTTTCCTGTATTTAGCCTGCTGGCTATCCTGGTCGATTATCTGAAGCCATTTTCCAATCTTATTAAGTCTATTTGTATTTGTTTTTTTTTATGACCGTAGCCAGGATCACGGGACACCATTGGCGAGGATGGCTTTTTCGACCTCCTCTCTCGTTTCCAGGGCAACAGGATGGACGACCAAAGGTGCTCCCTACTGGATGACCAGAGCAATCTCACTGTTCATTCCTCTCCCTCCTCCACCCAACCTGTAGCTGAAAGCAAATGTGAGTCAGTCCCTTGTGTTCCCATCTGTGTTCACACCATATGGAATAGTACATTGTCTGACCACTCATTCTAGGAGATGGATACAAATGGAAATTGAAATTTGTGCTTGATGATCTTTTCTTATTCCGCTGCATGTCTGTCCCTTATAATTGACAAGTAAATGACTCGTCCCATTCATTCTGCTGTGGTGAGCAGTCAGTTTTGCTCTTATGGTGTGAATGCAGCATATCCACAAATGTGTCCTTTACAAATGAAATGTTGTGGAATCCTTTTGGGTTTGTTTCAAAGATGACTTAAAGTGATATACCACCCAAAATCTGTGATGAGTATCAAACACTCAAAAACAAAGATTTTGGTTTTAGTGTTATTTTAATTTCATAGAAAAACTATAACCCGCGAATATCCCAACCCTTCTCAAACTCTTTTTGTCCCGTTTCCTGTATTTGCCTCCTACAAATTCTGAAATGCTGGGTAGAGGAGTAAACGATACAACACGAGTGTAATGCACATACATTGTTGTTACAAATCCCACACAGCTCATAAGTATCTCTATTTCTAGCTATTTTGGAGTGCGAGACACCGTTTCAGGATCCTGGTCATTTCCTGGAGCTGCTGGCCAGCTCCCAGGCCCGTCGTCTGGACGACCAACGAGTCAGCCTGAGCCATTTTCCTGGCTTACGTCTCAGCACCTCCAACCCGCCTTGTACACCCTCCACCTCCAGCACAGATCAAGTCCCCCCACAAGGTAACCAAATGCAGCCAATTTCTCTCATCTACCTCAGTAATACTACTCACATTGTGACTGATACTAATTCTCTCCTCCCAGCCCCGATCTCCAATACAGGTACCTCTCACACACCCTCCCTCTGCAGTCGCCTCGAAGCAAGCACTGTGCAACCTGACGGGGACGATGTTTTCTTCGACATTCTAGTTAAGTGCCAGGTGAGAAAAATAAATCCTGTATATTGCTTGCTGCCCAAGCATATAGTTTAGTATTCTACTTACACTTTATTTTACTTACTGGAAAGAACTTCATAGTCACTAATTACAAGGAGAAAGAGCTTAATATTCATTTATTAATAGAAACTTTATTCTATGTGTGTTTTAATTGTATGCTTCTCTATGGACAGGTTTTACATCTGCGCATGTTGATATATAACCTGCTGTGCAAAGAGGAAGAGACTCGAGGTTACACTAGCTCCCTGTTTTTCCCCATAATTAGTACCATATGACATGGTTCTTTCCAGGAAACATCTCTGCAATTATTGGAAAATTACAGACCTCTCAAATAAAGCTTGACCTACAGTATATACTTTTCAGGCACATTTTTAAAGTCATTGTTACTATTTTGGATTGTTGTTGTAATTATTGTTGTAATGTTATTATTTTTCAGTTTACAGAGTGGAAAGGATTAGACAAGATTCTTAAAGGGTTCAAATTAAAGCCAATTTGAAAATTCAGCGACGCGTACATGGATGCTGGTGCAAATTGCTCTTGATAAGCATCAGCTAATGTGACTGAGTCTCTTGTCAATGTTTTCAGGGCTCCCGACTGAACGACCAGAGGTGTGCTGCTCCACTTTCTAAAACCAAAGGACCAACTGTTCCGGATGAGGATTTCTTCAGTCTCATCATGCGTTCCCAATCCAACAGGATGGAGGAGCAGCGAGTTCTGCCGCCCCCTGGCGTCACCCAATCCAAACCAGACTGACTCCTTTTCCCCTCCCACACCAAAGGATCAACCAGGATTAACTTTGTGCTTGAAAATGTTGACCGACTCGGCTTTGCGACCCAGGTCAAGAGGTGGGTGGGACACGGGTCGATTTCAATCTGAATTGCACTGGATAAGGGTCACTGACAAAGGGGTGGGACAGATTATGTAATTGGTTGAAAACGAGAGGCACAGTTGTCAAGGTCGCTGCGCATTTTGAGATTTTTTTTTTTTTTACAAAAACACTGCTTTTAAAATGTCAACATATGAAAAGGTTTTATTTCTGATTAAAAAAAAAAAGAACATTTTTTTTTTTTTTTTTAAATGAGTAGGGAAAGCCGACAACATTACCTCTAACTTTACTTTTAATGTTATCAAACAAAGAGCAATATTCTTCCCTTGTCATAAAATGGTAAAAGATACTAGAGGAACCTACTTCCCTGTTTACTGCTGATAACCCTGGTCATTGGTGTGAAAGAGGTGAATGTGTAATGTTTCACTCAAGATACAAGATAAAGTAACCAGGCTTCCATTTTTCATCAATCAGGGTTTTATACGTTAGTAGTTGTTTTTGTTTTTTTATCGCAGAGCTTTGCACCAGTGACTACTCTGGAGGCTTTCATCAAGCCACTCATACAAAGTGTGAGTTGTGGTGTTTTGAGTGGTTAGTAATGTATCCAAGGACATAAGCCAAACACAAGGGATTTCTGCTCGACTATGATGGACAGAAGAGACATTATGTGAACCTATCTCAAGCTATTAAGCAAACTGGAACATTGCGTGGCTTCGGCCTATTTCTGATTTTCAGCAAGTCTCAGAGTGGTACATCTCGGTTTGAGTTGATGTCAGACCTCTCCAACAATAACTTAAATGACAAATCCTCTCTGGGGAAATAAAGGTCTACTGCTACTACTGCAGTGGAGCCAATTATAGTATCTATTTCCCCAATATTGCTTTTTAAAGTGTCAGTTTTATATTAAGGGTTGCATAGAGTTATTGCCATAAATTGAAATGGGCATTTTCTTTGTAACAAGGTTTTACAGGTGATTAACTATAGTGTGAGGGGAAAAAAAAGAAATATTACAGATTTTGTATTGAACAAATAAAATCTCACTATTTTACCTTACAACTTATTTATTTAACCTTGTTCATTATCTTCAGTGTACAACAAAGGGATCCTTCCAAAGCACGTTTTGGAAAAACCTTACAATTCTAAATGTCACTTTATTTCATCTATACATCAATATAAATAAGTGCATTTACAAAGTGCTATCTGCAGCATAGAGACCTGACATCACCTGTGTCTTTAATTTATTTGTTTCTTATTCCAGCTCCTTCACATTAAATCAAATCACCTGAGCAAAACTGGAATGTTTGTGGGAATTTTCAAGACTCCCCTACTGAATATAACAGTATAAAGTGCACATTTATTGTAAAGCCTTTTGATATTTCCACATTAGATGCCAGCTATGCCTCTGACATCAGCGTCTCGTCATGTTTCCTGCACCTGAAACGAGAAAATGGCTCAGCTATATTCTTTTGGAGGTTGTATGTCTAACAACTACATTGACTATTAGCAGTTAGCATTGGCCAGTGTGAGCTGCATTTGACCTACCTTTGTATGCAGCAGTTCAAGAAGCTGCTGCTCTCGTCGAGTCTGTACACCCCAGAGTTAGGCAGATCTTTACACAACGAGATGAATTTCTGCAGCTCTGATGTTGGAGTTGCACTTTGCTGCTGCTGCTGCTCAATGAGTGGCAAAAAAGTGACAGTTAACACCGTGCGGCATAGTTTACTTAACTGCAAACAAAGCATTACTCTTCTCTGAATAACCAGCATACCCTTCAAAACTAGGTGGGGAAGATATTATAGAAGATATGGTAAATGCTAGAAAAGGGGTAAACCCAATCACCTTGATGGTGTCGTAGGTGTCGGTGATGATTGTGATGAAAAGGCTGAGGATCATGTAGATGAAGAGCGAGACAAAGGTATAGAGGTAGACCTTGCTGAAGATCCACACCAGGCTGCTCTTCTGCTGGATGTTATTAAAGGTGGAAAACATGTCGTCTCCATTGATCAGGGAGAACAGACACTCCGACACTGTGTTCAATGTCCGGAACTTAAACAAAAGGGCAAAGAGAAGAAGGTTATCAGATCTTTTACTTCAAAGTAGCAGTACTGCAGTTTAGAAATCTACAAAAGTACAAAAATTGCATCAAAATATACTTAATGTCCAAAAGTAAAAGTACTAACTATGCAAACTGCCCATTTCAGAATAATGTTATATTAGTGGAATAGAAGAATTGATGCATTAATGTTGCAGCTGGCTAAGTTGGAGCTAATTTAACCCTTGTGTTAACTTCCAGTTGACCATGAACTTGATGTCCTTCTGGGTCAAAATTAACACTTTTTGTTTTTCCTTTTTATGTGTTTTTTTTGTTTTTTTTCCATGTGTTTGACACATTTTCTGACGTTTTTGTCCCTGTTTTGTCACTTCATAACACCAACTTAATACCACTAGTTTTAAACTTATATCTGGAACACATAGTCAATACATTTCATTTATAGGAAATTTTACCTAATTTTGAAATGATGAATTACTTTAACTAATAGAGGAACCTGTGTTGAGGGATAATCATAGACATGTCTCAAATTTTAGTAGGGTTTTAAATCTATTTCAATTTTTTCAAATGATATAAAATCCCCAAATGAATCCCCAAAATCAAAGTCAAATTTTACCCAAGGACCATACAAGGTTTAAACAATTGTGTGTGTGTGTATATACTGTTGGGTAGCTTAACCTGTAATATTGTACCATCATTTTTTGATTTGTATTTTGTATTTACAATCTGAATTTGCAGTAGCTAACACTGAGCTATGTTATCAAAAGTATCAGGAGTTAAAAATGCAATATTTGCGTCTGAATTGTAGTGGAGTAGAAGTAAAGTCGAGTGCCTCAAAATTGTACTTTTGGGAATGTACCCAGTTACTTTCCACAGTAGAACTGGGTTAGCTTTTTTGTAAAAATCCAGCAGACCTTTCTTTGTATTATGTAAACACCTCTTACCATTTCATGGTATGGGCCGAGGACGATCCAGCCGCAAAAACAGTAACTCAGGTATATAATTCCAGCGCAGCAGATGAAACGGATAACATTTGGGAAAGCTGCCCTTAGCGTCAGGATGAGAATCTGAAATTGCCAAAGATGACGACAACAGATGGTAAAAGATCTGAAAAATGTACGTTGAAGACAAGTATCTGAAAAACCATACAATAATGGAGTTTCTCTTTTCCAGTTCCTGTAATTTGGGGCAATAATCAGAAATAGGCTGGAAAAACTAACCTCAGATCAAATTTTTTGAACAAAGACCAAAGCATGAAATACCAAAGTACACTGCTTCATTGATGATAAGTTTAGGCAACATGGTGTGGTCCCATAGGATGTGTTGTAACAGTGAGAACGATTCCCCTTCAAGAGGAAAGTTTGTGTTCAGATACTGGCAAAGCAACCAGCAACCAAACCACATGGAAACCAAGTTTAGCGGCATACCTTTTTCCAGAAATATGAACCGTTGGTAAATGATTTGTGCTACCGTTGTATTTGCATTGTATGGTATCTCAATTGTAAACGGTAAGGCAATGGTATTGTTGAATTTTGTACTACATGTGACGGACATAACTAATGAGCATGTGCTGTGCTGTGTTTGATAAATGATCTAGACTGTTACATTATACTTCCTAAAGTAGCCCATGTAGCGGATGACCCCGATCCAGACAAACATGGTGCCGATCCCAAGGAAGATGCTGCAGACATCGTAGCTTGTGAGGACCTAAAAGAAACAGAGGGTGTTTAAAAATGTAACCTCTACTGAAGGAATACCTCTGAGTACATTCAGTGTAGACAGCAGCTGATATTGATAGGACATAATACTGAGACATTGCAACAGAGTTTCTGCAGGTTCACCATGTCAAATTTAAGAACATTATGAATGAAATTTAAGACCTTTATCGCATTACCTAAGTTTTTTTTTTTTCTTCTTCTCCAAGCCAAGTATTACTAAACTTGCACTTCTCAATAGCTGAAGAATAAAATCTGTCTATAGTTCAATATGAAAGAGACTCTTGCCAATTACACAAAAGGAGATCGTCTGCAACATAAGTCGTTGTAGTTTGTATCCGTAATACAGTGAAATAATATTTGGACCAGCAAAAGAAAAAAAACTACATCACGGAATTAAAAATAATAAAGCATTAGAGGTAGCGTGCATGGACGTAGGAAAATTAGGACCTCTTTAAAAGGATTTAAGATCTAGAGCCCAATACTTTAATGGATTTCAAACTTTTTAAGACCCTGTGGAAACCCTGTGCATATAACATGGCTCATCCTCGCTCATACTGTAATAGAAAATCCCCATTACCTTAGACTGGATCTGTATCTTGAGAATGGAGCCAATGATGGTCATTGTGTCGCTAGCAATGATCAGAATATACCAACCATTAACAAACTCCAACTTGTCTGACCATGGGACTTTTTTACCGCAATCATTCATGCAGTAGTGTGTGTACTCCTGTTTATAGCAGAAGAAAATACAGGTAATTGTACTGTTAATCTTGGTATGCAAATTGTCAGTACTTTTGATTTGTGACCATGTTTTTAAAATTAGGTTTAACATATCAAATAGCAGGGGTAAAATGTAAGGACATATTAGTACAAATTTGAGGTAGAGTATTTTCATTCCATGTCAGTACAATTCAGAAAAAACTCTTTTCACTCCACTTTGACAGTTGTAGTTATTTTACTAAGATGTCGCATACAAACCCTAAGAGAATATAATGCAGATTGTAACAGCATAGTAGTTGAAACGACGATCGTGCATTTCACAGGTCCCGTTAATTGTTTTAATATATACACTACCGGTCAAAAGTTTGGGGTCACTTTCCATTGCACTCCATTATAGACAGAATACCAGCTGGAATTAGTTGCATTGTTTTTTTTAACCAGGGCAGCAGTTTTGAGATTACTTTGTTGCTTACATAATTACAAAGGGTTCTCCAATGTAATCTTAGTCAGTTTTTTAAAATGATATCAAATTAGTAAACAGGATGTGCCTTTGGAACATTGGATGAATGGTTGCTGATTATGGATAATGTAGATATTGAATTAAAGATCAGCCCCCCACTCAGTTCAGCTGGTATTATGTCTGTAATAGAGTGGAATGGAAATTTGTAAGTGACTCCAAACTTGTGTGTGTGTGTGTGTGTGTGTGTGTGTGTGTGTGTGTGTGTGTGTGTGTGTGTGTGTGTGTGTGTGTGTGTGTGTGTGTGTGTGTGTGTGTGTGTGTGTGTGTGTGTGTGTGTGTATACAGTACATATGAATACAGTTGCATAATGAACAGATACAGACAATCCTGTTTTCTTACATCTCAGCAAACAAACTAAAGAGGCTACTTGCTGTGTTTTATGGTCACTTCAGTTAACTTACAAACTGCAGCTTGATCCCATTGATCACTGAGCGTGTGCAGAGGGTGAAGGAAGTCATGCATGTGATAATGATGAGGCAGTCAAACAGCACGGTCAGGTATATGTGTTGAGCAGCTGAGGGAGCAGAGAAATTAAATTCACTCTTATGAAAAGGATGAACATCAACAGAGGCTCAAGCTTAAAGAGCACCCTTAAAGCAACACATGGAGAACTTTTTTGTAACTTTAAATTAATGTTTCCAAAATTGTTTCAGTGGCTCATTAACTCGGCACTTCTGCATTTGCTTTGCGGCTATAACCGCACTATGCACTAAGTTTGCCAGATTGCGTGGCGGCTCTGTAGTTCAAATGAGACATAATGGGACTATTCTGCTTCCAACCTGTAGGTGGACCAAAGCAGGAAAGGTTCTCTAGTGTTGCTTTAAGGAATCCCCGGAATCTTGTTTGAGCTTAAAGCAATGCAGATGATTCATTTATACAAACTTAATTCAGCTCAGCAAACTCACATGCTCCAATTACATTCCAGTCTTTGCATTCTTTGATATCAACATCATTTTCCAGGTCAACCTTTATCATGCCGCTGTGTTCTTGGTTGTTAAAGGTTATCTGTTTACGCAGAGATGTCGTGTTTGAGGGAGAAAAGACACATTTTAAGGACTACAACCCAATAGCTAAACATTCACTTATGAACATAGAATACACTTTGTGCATCAGCCTTGCTTTAAGACGGCTCGGATTTGTGTCACCAGTTTCATTTAAATAAACACGATTAACACTCTTAACCACTATCTGTGCTAAATGAACAGGTGCAGTAAGGAATCCTTGTCGCTGTTATGACTGCAATAAAGTGATCATGTGTCATATCACAGCTTTTCAAAGTTACAGTCTGATGGAATCTATTAGTGTTTTCTGAGCCATGAAGACAAATCAAGTGACTTACAATGATAGTAAAGTCGTAGCAGTCTGGCAGCTCTCGATGTCTCACGGTCTGTAAATTTATAGCCTTGAGAACAAATGTGATCTTGACAGAGAGCATCCTGAGGACAAAGCAAGTACATTAACTGAGGGTTATGTTCACATCATGTATAGAACCAAGAAAGAAAAATGAGTTGAGCCTCATGAAAAAAAGACTAACTGCTATGTCCAAACCTTTTGAAATGCAAGTCAAAATTTGCTTCCTGCAATGATGGATAATACATCGGATACACTTCAAGGCACTCTGTTAGATCCAAGCCACAACAAAAAGACAGTGAACAGCAAGCAAGCAAATAAACTCCTTAAACCTGTTTAAGTGGTAAAGTATTTGGTTTTTCGACACAACTCAAGCAATTATGCATCATACCAGTTTCCACTTGGGCATCAATTTCAAAGGTCTCATTTCTAGGGTAGATGGTCCCGTTTCTGTAGAACTGCTGACACACTGACAGGGGGGTGTAGAAATTACCGGTTTTCTCATATTCGTAATTGCCTACTGTGATGTTGTGCAGCTGTCCATACTAGAAGTAAACAATTGAAATCTCAATAAAGTAAGTTTTTTTTGAAAGGTTTGGCGTGCAAAAGTAACTCTGAAAAAATGTGGCAGCAAATCAACATGACATATTCTAACTACATGAACAAAGTCCAATCCCATAAATAATGAGAAACATCTTGCCATGGTCACATAAGCATGCAGTTATACAAGTCTAACAATGATTTACAGTAACACAAAAGCAAAAGTAAAATGTGTCGCAAGGAGGAAATAAAAAATAAAATTCTAACATTCAGTTACCTGTTCAATGATGTAATTGATGTGATCATAAACATCAGGCTGTCTGTAAACAGCGTATGTATCCATGCTTTCAACAACATAATCTTTCAAGAAGAGGTGCTTAAACGTCATCAGATTTTCCTCCTTGAACGTGACAACCATCTGGTTGCTCAGACCAAAAGACACTAACTGAGATGGGGGTCAAAGACAATCTGTTATCAGGGTGATGAAAACAACACAATTCACATACTTTTCAAGTCATGTCTGAGATTAGTTACCTGAATAGTAATTATAGCAATTTTGATAATCTGCAGTAGAAGTTTCCATGGTTTTCGGCCTCGAGCATGGTACTTCTCACAGGGGTTCATAAAGTAATATTTAATCTTCCTTCTGAGACATTCCACATTGTCCAGATCCTCCAGACACTGATGTTGGTCGTCTGCCCAGGGAACGGGGCAATTTGTCTCGTACACAACGTACAAGTCACTGGACTCCTCCATATCTATAATCAATAATAAGTGAGATGCTTGCAATATCCTACATGTTGGCATTACACCAATACTGAGAGGAAAAAGGAAAAAAATGCAATATTATTGATCATCTTTTTTTTAAATGTACATGTTTAACTTTGGTGGCTTCAAAACCTTGCACACTGAAAGTGTTTACATTATGTACAGAGCGATCAAATGGCATGCAATAATCTTTTCTTTACAATGTGTCATACTGTGGTTCAATTTAACATTTTAAGGCCGTTGTGGGCCTGTTGGACTTCATCATATTAAAAGAGGTAAAAAAAAAAAAAGTGCTATTAGTATTGAAATACTTAAAGCTGTGAAATACAATATTGCCCTTAAACATAATGCCTCAAAAATATAAAAGAAAACATCAAAGGACATTTGACACAGGATTGAAATAAAGATCTTATAGACTATTTATTGTTCTACTTTCATTGTCTTTTTCCAACTTACAAATGGACGACTACATTCATACGCTACTGTGAGGAGGAATAAAGTCAGGTGTACCGGGGCATTGTTGAATAATACACAGCAGCTCAAATTCTGAAATCGATCAGCTTCCAGCATTGCGGTAAACTATTAAATATTCATTAGGCTACTTGTCGTGTAAGAATTAGGATAATTTCCTGACAATTTCGGCCAACACTGAGCAGGTAAATGAATTCAATTCAATTCAATTCAATTTTATTTATAGTATCAATT
>NC_045741.1:11543952-11550540 GCF_008692095.1 Etheostoma spectabile
CAAGCGTTATCTCAAGACACTTTACAGATAGAGTAGGTAGACCACACTCTAGAATTTACAAGGACCCAACAGTTCTAGTAGGTTCCTACAGGGCAAGCAACAGTGCGACAGTGGATAAAATGTAGCTAGCCAATAGTTCAACCTACTCACCAATGTCCACCTGTTGTCTGCCGCAGTCAGGCGGCTTGTTTCCAAAATGTCCTGGTTTAAATAAAACCAATTACTTAGTCAAATTGTTGTTTTAATCTGAGAGTCATGACTATAGTATGCTAATTAAACTCTGTTGAACTTTGAAAATGTGTGTGTATGTTTCCTAATGAGCAAAACTCTGAAACTCCTCGATTCAGGTAACTCCTGACGACAATGTAACGTCATTTTACTGCTGAGACCTGATTGGCTCTTGGACCTGTCAGTCATGTCGTTTTTTTCACTCATGTTACCCTTAGCAACCAAACAGTGCCACTAATGAGCCAAGAGGATAGAAGTGTGAAGAGGATTTCAAGCTAACTCCTACAATTAAACCGGTAAACTGTATTTATTGGTATATAAGCTGTAGTTAGAAAAATAGAACAAAAATCCTAATTTAAATGGGAACACTGGCTAGCTAGCTAACTAGGCGTATTGTAACGTTATTGTTTCCTACATTTCAGAAGGAAATGTGTAGCTAACGTTACATAAGCTAGCTAACATTTTCATAGTTGTAACGTTAGTTTATATTTAGCTAACGCTAACGCCACAGTAATACATTTTCACCCCGAATATATTACAAAACATAATTCATTTATGGAATTTACCCTATAACGTTAAAATGTGTCGAGCAAATACCATAACGGTAACTGCTGTTCACTGATGTACAATGTTGCTCAAAAGTTTATGAACCCTTGCTAAAGTTGACTAAAAAGAGGAATAAAAAATCATCTTTTCAGGAACAAATTTGAATGCCTTCATTAGAAAATTAGGAAAAATCCAACCTTTAGGGACACAAAACTTTAGAGGTGGGGGCCATTATGTATGATTAGTAGGCAGCTAACTTTTGATACTTTAGGAAACGAAAGTGTATTTGTAGATCAGCTTTCAAGGACAAAGTAGTTTAAAGTACTTTAGCTACATAAACAATTAAAAGATTTTTGAAAAACGTAAGATAAGATATATAAAAGAAACACAAGGCAATACACATATTTATTGTATCTAAAACCTGAATACTTCTTTCCCCACTCTATATCATTAGTTATAAACAGAACATCATACAGTGTACGCAGCCTGAAGACTGGGCTTAATTTTGTTTTCACAAGTAAACTTAGATCATGCAAGGGTCCTTCTTATAAAGCAGTGTAACGCAATTCTCTCATCCTCCACAAGATGCCGCCACTTGCATTAATAATACTTTGTTTTGTGTGGAGCCTGTGTGTTGATTGAAATGTTCACTCTGACACTTGGTCATTGAAGTAGAAATGTGTATAGAGAAAAGTGTGTAGTTTGGTGTTTTGCAAGGAGAATTGTAACACCGTGTTGTAAGAAAACTTTCTCCCTCTCATTAGTGAAGCTATCCTAAGAGCAAAGATGCCACCCAAGAAACCAAAAAGTGGAAAAAGCAGTGCAGGCAGTAAGGGGAAAGGTAAAGATGAGTGTCGGCATATTAGTATATTGTTACTGTGTTTAAATGCATGTTTGTCTTAACAAGATCAAATGGAGCGACAGTAAAGTAAATAGTAAACTGACTATTATTTCCCATGTAGGCAAAAAGATTAATTCACTGGCTACACAGATGGAAAAGCATGGTAAGAGAAAATTATTCACTTTTTCACCTATTTATTTGCCTATCCTGAACTGTAAAGTAGATTAGACAATTAAAAGTTTGTTTTTACTTAACACTTGATGTGCACTCACAACAATTTCCTCAAAACTATTGGGTAAACCTCTTGAGCAACTAGGGATTAAGGGACACATTGGTTAATGTAACGCAGTGGGAATCAAACCCCGCTCTCCCACAACAAAGGCAAGTGTCCTATCCACTGCACTATCGCTCCCCCTATATTAGAGTACTAGAGTAAATAAGTGCTTTGTAATAGGTAGTGTGCAGATCCTATAGTGAATTTTATTCCTCTCAAATAATATAAACTAGAGATCTAGTAAGTCTTACATGGTCTTTGAATAGAGTTAACTAAAGCACTTTAAGCCTTACATTTAGCCTTACAATTTTTGATGATAGAGTGAATTTGTATTTGATTACTTCCTTTATTTGATAGAGCAGGGTCCTTTAAATCCTTGCTATACACAATTTACACAAATTTGCCTTGGATACTGTAGGAGACCAAGATCTTTCTGACTTTCTAGTTGGAGTAGGAATGTAAAAAGCATGGCTGAAATGAATAATCAGAATAGTTTTTGAGGAGATGGAGAAACAATTCTTCTGATATGCTCTTGAGTGTACTGTTGCGTAGTCTTTGGACATGCTCTCTACTTATCTGTTGGTACCCATTGTCATGGTCTAGTTTACTGTGAACATACCAGCCCTGAAGACATGCTTTTGTTCTAATGCACACCACCAAATGTATTTGTGTACTATAGATTACATTAAAGGTGATGGTGTTAAGAGTCTGCAGGTTCACATTGGCTCTGTTTTGTACATTTATTTATTATTTATTGTTATTTAATAATATCACCAATGTTCAGCTTAAATAGCCCAGCAGTATAAATGCAAGTCTGTTAGAGCTCCTAAATGAGCACATTCTAAATAGTTTTACTCTTAACATCAACCCAACCCTGACCCTGAACATGCATTAGTTACCTTGTGGGGACTAGCTTTACCTGGCCCACTAAAACAAATATATATATATATATATATATATATATATATATATATATATATATATATATATATATATATATATATATATATGTATATATATATATATATACAGCTTTTCTTTTAACCCATTTTAAGGTTGCTAAAAGATATTGATGATAGGTAATCTTATTAGCTGATAAACAACTATTGTCCAGGCTGAAATTCTTAAGTAATATCAACAGCGATGAAAACAAGCTACCATAATTACAATGTACTGTGATATTGTATAAATAGCAGTATGCAGTCAAAGAAATGCAAGCCATAAGTGGATTATGCAAGAGGAAAAAGACAAATTCACAATATCTCCTCAGCGCAGAATACAAACACAGTTTAATTACATTCTTTAGGGTAACAGAACATTTCACATCACACTCTCTTCGTCTCTCAACCAAATATCTCCCATGAATGTAAATGCCATAGTTGACACATAACTGTGTGAAATGAAGGGTGTGTGTTTCCACTACAATGATTTGGCATGAAGCCTAACTGGTGTGAGTTGAAAAGGTTGACACACCCAGCTGGGAAGTGGTTACTTAAGCTGTACTTTAGCATTCCCAGCGTCCCCTCAGCAACCTTGTGGCAAATCTTTGAAGCGAGAGACCGCAAGAAGGATGAAAACTATCATTATGCAAAGCCCTGTTTACTATAGTGTGCCCTGGACTGAGCCTAGCCTTACTGTAGATACTGTATGGAGGAGTGTAACGACTTTGTTGTGGTGCTGGTGCACTACTGCGGTTTTATATAGTAACAATCTTGGTTAGGTATATGTGACTGAGCTGTTTATGTCTTGAATTCATGCATAACTGATCTGCCTTTCACATACCAGTATAGTAGTATTATATACAGAAAATATCTTGTACAAGTGGTTGGACATTGTGTGTGGCCTATTCACAAGGATTTCATTTCATCCTGTGATATTGTAGGTTGGTCCACCCTAGAGGGTGGGGCAGGTGAAGGATCAGAGGCGTTGTTGTGCGTTTGATCAGAAAATAGGGGCAAGAATCTGTCTAACAGTCCGTAAGCAATAGTGACTTTAAAGCCTGCCCATTGTGTTAATATCAATGAATAAGTGAGGTTTAGGCTCTTAGCCGTGGCATAACTGCATTCATACTCATCAGGCTTGGATTTCTGTTTTAAGAGACCCAAATGTTCAGATCTGCTATTAGTATTGTTTGTTTATGTTCTTAAACCTCTTGGTTTTCCTCCATTCACATACAACTGTAGTAGATAGGAAACCACGGATTTTCTATGCGAGTCATAATCAGTTATAAACCATTTATATTTTTGCTTTTCATGCTCAATTCTACCACTATATTTGAACATCCCATTTCAGGAAAATAGTTGCACAGACAGTGACAGCAATTTCTTTTGTACAGTCTGCGGAATGGACAGAACAGTTAGACATGACAATTAAACACTTAGCTTATTATTATCATTGTCAACACTGTATAGCGTCAAATCTTCTGGCATCTGACAAAAACAGCTCGACTTATGATTTCAGGTTGGCTTATATGATGCTTTATTTTCTCTACTGTATGTAGTCGGCAGGAGCGGAGGAAGATAATTCAAATACACAATGGTGTTTCTGGGTAAATTCAGAGATTTCTTACTTGTTTGTTTGTTCATATTATTTTAATATGCGGCTTTTTGTTTTCAGATTTTCTGTTACGAACCATATTACGCTGATATGTCTAATTGTTGCAAGCAAAACATTACCAGCTCTAGTGATAAAATAAGACAAGGAATACCTTAAACATTTTGAAAAGTGACCCAACTGACAATTAAAATATTCTATTATCAAGTGGATTCCTCAAACACTATTACAATCCAGTAATAGTAGTAATCCACAAAATAGTCTGTGATTCCACACATGATGTTCTTAATGTGTGCTCTCAAAGTAAATAGGTTTAGATCCAGCTCATTTCAATATATAATTTCCACTATCTAGCATCTCTCTTGTTTTTATAGATTGGGAACTCTCCAACCAAGATCATCCTGAATATATCTTCCCCATGGTCCTGACATCTGCCACCCAGGAGCTCTTTGACTGCCAAGCTGATGAGGACGTCACAGGGGAGAGCCCTTATAAGCTGCTGGAAAAAGACGACATCATACAGGACATTAAGACAAGAGCTGCAGTGTCTGATTTCAGCCCTGTGAAGCAGATTGTGCTGGTGAGGCTGATTCATTGTCATACAGATCACTCAGACAATACCCCCAAGACACTGTGATCATACACAGACCCCGAGTTAAGGGCTGTGGGAACAGACAGAGTAACCGGTTTAACCTTGTTCTCTCTGTCTCTTCTCAAGATTAAATACATGGTAACCACCACTCTTATTTTTACTAACCCATTACTCCAATGAGACCAGAAAGCACCCTAAGGGACCCATACAGACTCTGTTCTAAGTCCTAAGTAATCTCAGCTTTCTTATTAGGGACACAGCCAAGATCTGGCCTTGGCTACGGCCGCCTACACAGGGTCTACAGCAAAACTGCGAGGTAGGGGCCAGAGCAAAGAGGCAAATAAACATTTGACTACTTAGAGTGTGCTTCCTACCAAGACAGCAGATTCAGCATCAAACAGCTGCAAAGGGACTGCGGGATACAGGCACAGCAACATTCTGGAATTAGTATAGCCCTTGGTTAGGCATTAAAAGATCAGCGGCAACAAGGTCAAGTTAAAATAATTTGAACTTTGAAAGCAGCAAGAAGTGGCAATTTTGAGTGGTGGGCGATGCCAAGGGTAGCACAGCTCTCCCCATAGGATGGGGTCAACGGAACGGCCAGTACAGAGCGGTTTGATTGCGGATCGTGTATATGCCGATTTAGGAGGCAGCAAGCCAAACCATGACAAATACACTACAATCCTTTTATCTTAAGACATTTTGTCATGCAAATAAATAAATGTTGTCAATTCTAAATTCTTTTATCTGACAGGACTACCCAGAGGATGAGCTCTTGCTGGTTTATGACAGGGACTTCACCTATGGCCAGAGCTTCTACCTGGTTCTGACACCAGAAGCTAAGGACAGAATCCTCAATGTAAGCAGATGGTAGTTTTGGTTTTGGTAAAAAGGTTCTCTTTTTCCTTTTGTTCCTACTAATGCTCTATCCACTACTTTGTGTTTAAAAAGTGGTGCAGGCAGACCCGTTTTTCTTTGCCTACTGGCATATTTTCAATGGCTGTTTAAAATAAAAGACTTTCAAAACTTCTTCACTACCCTGCTCTAGCTCAAACATTTAGTGACACTGTGTGGGAAGATTGCACGTTTAACTATCAAAAGAAATCATACTAACTTATCCTACTCTTTAATGTTTCCTGTTCTTTATACTGTATGTTCTTGTAATTGTCCCTATGTTCTGCAGCCCCCAAAGCCTGACATACCAGAAGTGTTTGAGAATGAAGTCGTTAAAACGCCAGAACCAAAGCCATGGATATCACTTGGCAGTGATAAGGAAATAGATAAAGAAGCTTTCAAAGAGTCCAGAAAAAAGGTACTACAGCATAAAAAAATACATCAAATATGCATATTAAATAAGATGTCATTATCATTTACCCTTGTCCTTTCATTATATTGCACCTGTGTATTCTATGTCCTTTTTGTCATCAGCTGTTGTACAAGTTCTCCAGAGTGCGGAAGAAGTTTGGGGTTCCAGTCTGTTTTTCTGACCGCAACACTGCAGATGCTAAGGATGACTACCTAGAGTGTGCGTCCTACCAAGACAGCAGATTCAGC
>NC_045741.1:11550550-11565474 GCF_008692095.1 Etheostoma spectabile
TGCAAAGGGACTGCGGGATACAGGCCGTTCCCAGACTGCAGAGCAGCAGTGCCCAGACACAGTGGTATGCCAGCAAATCAGTACAAATAAAATCTGTTTGTTCTACAGGGGGGAAAACACTTACCAACTTACTAAGTTGTACCAACACCTCAATGCATTAAGAATGTAATACTAAATCAATATGTGAATATTTTTCTGCAATTCATGCCTGTATGCATATACTTTGGTAGTGCGTATTATATAACTGACGCGTTCATGATATAGTATTCGCCATTGACCATTTTTTTTCTCTCTTTATTACTTTAATAGTAGTCTCGCATTGCCAGACCTTCCTTCACAGTGCTGCAGAGAAGCATCTCGCTAGTCCACACAGCGTTCCGGGATGGGAGAAAACATGCTCTTGTTAATTGGAATTTCTTCAAACCAATCACAATCGTTTGCGTCGGTGGCGGTTAGCACTAGTGGGAGCGAGGCTGCCTCTGAAAAATAGCCTTGGGAAGTAACTTCTTTTGGTGGAACGTGTACGTTCAAAAGTTGTTTTAGTCACCCGAGAGAAAACTCAGATTGGACAGATGGTTTAGCTAGCTGTCTAGATTTACCCTGCAGAGATCTGAGAAGCAGTTAACCATAGTCCTCATAAATCGACCTGGAGTTTAGAATACCAACACAAAGAGAGCGGTAGGTGACGGACATCCGGCCGAAAAGAGGAACATCGGGCGGATTTTCCGGCAACACCTGAACAACGTATATTTGTTGATATACAGTAGACTACTTTAATAGTAACTCCACCTCCACAAATGTATAATTATTTTCTGTCCACTTCACAGGAAGTTTCAGAAGAATATCTTTACCCAATACACGCCAAGAGAGTTAAGTGTTGAAGAAAAAGACAACATCCTCCACCTTGAAAATTTGAAGAATTTTTGCAATTCAGTGACCCCCAGGTAAGACAAAATATTCTAGAAATTAATTTTGTCTTCAGACTGCTTTCTAAGAGAGTTTGTATTGTATTGGGAGAGGTCACTGTATCAGTCTCAGGGTACCCCAACCTATCCTTTGTTACCACTCTAGATGCTTTAGAATACACCTCACCTTTCCAGTGTGTTATATTTTGTGTTAGAGTTCCCTTAACAGCCCGTACTTTGGGTTTTAAATAGGAGTTCCAATGATACATTTAAATCTTACACTTTACCCTTAATCCTCCTTTGTGTCCAGGTAAGAGATAGAAGCACACTGGACTCTCTTGCTATGAAGAGATTAGATGGAGAAAAAAGAAAAGAAAAATATGCAAAAGTTTTACCAAAAGAAGTTTTACCTTTTTTGCAGGGTTTTACAAGCCCTTCAGCAGGAAGGAATCATGAATGTGTTCTTTGATGATTGGAAGGCTCTGGGGTCAGCAGCTGAAGACGGTGACTGGGCTGGGAAGGTTTCCGAAGGTTTGATGCTTCATCAGGCCTTCACAGACCAGAAGTACACAAAGGACAAGAAAATCTGCAGCATTAATTGGCACCCTACCATCTACGGTAAGGTGCAACATCTCATTATCCATAAATATCTATCCCTCTCAAGAGCAATAACTCTTTACGTAAAGTTCATTCACATTCATCATTTTCTCTCAGTTCTTCGTAAAAAAAAATACTTGGATCATATTACTTTAGTTAGTTTATCTTTAACACATTTTCTGTCAGAAAGAATTAGGTCAATGTTGATACCTTGTGTGACTTGGGGTGCAATGCTTAGATGATTATGGTTTTAAATGTCAATAATGGCATTTGGTCGGAAAATGTTGACATGGATAGTGTTGATGGACAATGCCAACAATAAATCTAACAAAAGTAAATGACAATCATTCTCCCTGTAACCTCAGCATAACTGACAAAAATGCCAAATCCTCATCCATTGTACAAGCGTTAATGTTCTTCACCACCTCTTTGTAATGTTGCCAAGCTTTCATCACCCATAGAGCAGGCTTCCAGCAAGATTCAGAATAATAATATCTGTGCCAAAACATGTGATCAGTACAAAATTATCTTATTCAAAGAAGGGATCAGAGTTGAGCCACCAATTTTTCAATCAGTGCACTTAAAAAACTAAACATATTTACCATCTATTTTCCTGCTGCTGTGTAGTTGATACCTTGTATGATATGTTCTTTGATGTGGTAGGTGTGATAGCTGTGGCTTTGACAGACAAAAAGAAGGAGCAGTTGAACGAGTCTGTCGTCAGAGCTTCTTTCATTCTCTTCTATACCTTTGCCGACCCCTCTAATCCCCAGGTATGGAAAGTATGTGAGTATTTGGGACACACTAACTCTAGCTTTGACAGCTTGCAAGCTAATTCTCACCTCATATCTGTTTGAGACATAGTTTAATAACAAATGGCTGGAAGGATTTTCTTTCTGCTGTAATTCAAGACCCTTATTTGCTTCAGCAAGATCTGAGAGGCGTCATTGATTTGACCCAGACGCTCAATCAATAAAACTTGAGCTGCTAAATCACTCAAAAGTAATATGAGTTCTGCATGACGTACGTCTTCACCAGTGCATGCGTCAGGCTTTGGTTTCACGTTCTGCTGAAGCCAGGGTTGTCAGACTGGGGAGGAATAAGGGGTCTGAGTACCCAGGGCCCTCATGTTGATGCTAGAATTAATAGCTGTGGATGTGGGGAGGGGTCCATAGAAAATGCCTATTTGCAGGGACCAGAATTTTGTGCTAAGCCCCTGGCTGAAGCAATGATCAAAGTGGCAAAGGGTACTGTGTAGGGGAAACCAGAGACAATGTAAAAGTGAAATAAATATATTTATTTACTCTAGTGTGGAGAATAAAGTGCTGTAGTTTAGTGTTGAGGCTAATTTTAATCTCTTAAACATGATTCTGAAAAATGACTTCTCTGTAATACAATCCTGACCCTCCTAGGTCTTTTTCCCCCTTTTGCCTTTTGAAATAAAATCTACCGTATGCACTCGGTTTTTGTGGATTAAAAGCTAAAATTTGTATGGACAGACTAAAATAACTAAATAAATACTTGGGATGGCAAGCACCCAATACATGGACATGTCTACTTTGAAATGTAATGTATCTGCCCTCTGTGTGTGTGGGTTTTCTGTGTTGTTTGCAGTTGCTGCTGGAGTGCCCAGGTGACATTTTTGCCTTTGAGTTCTGCCCGTCTGATCCAAATATTATTGTTGGCGGCTGCGTAAATGGCCAGGTGCTGACTTTGACTGGTTTTGCTGCATCTGCTGCCTCTTCTGACTTGTATTAGTTTTTTATAACTTATCACTTTTCCTTGCCAACTCTGTTTTGATTATAAGGAACCTTGTAATAAAGCTTCAGTCTTCTTACTCATCCTGTACCATTCCAATGTATCTTTTCTGTTTCCACTCTGTTTTTATCAACACTTTATCATATTTATTTGAGCGTTTATAAAACACGGAGGATTGTCTAATTTTGTGTTGCTGTTGTCTCAGGTCGTGTTGTGGGACATTTCTGCTCACGTCACTTGCTTACAGGGAACACAGCCTGGTAAAAAGGTTTCTGTCAACACTGACATATGCGTAAGTTCCCATATCCTTTCCTTAATGTGCACAATGTTGATACAATAATACATGGTGTTCTGTATCTGTATCTGTGTTTGTGTATTACATGTGTTATCAGTTACCATAATTCTTTGGCTCCTGATGATGTCAGCTGGGTTCATTTAAGTATGGGTCCTCAGTTTATCAAAGCATGCAGTATATCTGCTGTAAAGACAGGCTGTGCTGTACAAGTGAGATGATGATACGTTGACTCCTGAGTTCTCCCCTCATCCTCTCTTTCATTAGATGGGAATGCAGTGGCCTAATGGTCCTTTTCAAGCCAGCCATAGCTGTCAAAACTAGTTCCACAAACATACTAATGCCAGAAGTGAATCTCAAAGCGAGTTTGTATCATTACATGACCCCTCACTGATAAACGAAGGCAGGCCTCATACAAATACTCCAGTCACAATGAATTGATCTAACTGAATAAAATAACTCTTGACTGAAATAACAAATAGGGTTTCTCTTTGGCTTAACATTATAGTAAACTAATATTTGCATGGCATAGCTGCCATATTTATGTGGTGTTATGTATAGTAATAAATAAAAGGTGGCAGGAGAGGGAGGTAACGATATGTGACAAAAACCAAGGCTCAAATTTTAACCCACATCATAGTAACTACATTAATGCCCCAGTAGCCTGTTGAGAAGACACCCAAATATTAAACCAATTTTGTCCCTTAAAGCTTGACCTCCGCTGACATCTTCCACTGCTGTATTCAATTAGACATACATGCCCCCATCATCCAGCCCCCATTTTCTTTGTGTGTTTTATTGCCTCTACACTGGAACAGCTGTCTATTTCCAGGTCCTCACTGCTTCCTTCTCTTTTGTTTTCCCCTCTGCCACCATCCGTACCTCCCTCTGTTCAGTTTGTCCTTGTTTGCTCTTAATTCCCCAAAGTCAATAGCATCAGCTCACATACTCCAGCTGTTACACAAGCCATCCGTCCTCCACCATAGTTTTTTCCCATCGAAGATAAAACACACGCAAATCAGATCACTGCCCTCCCTTGTGTTTGCAGTGTGAATAATGGCGGTTGTAGCAGCTAAAAGGCTTTATGTCGATGAGTTGATTTGAGTGCTGTGAAAGCTGCGCTACTCTAGCACCTGTTGCTAGCTTATCAGATAAATGAAGAATTAAAATCGTTCTGTATGGATTGCTGTTCTGTTCACACCATTTAAATCCAACTGCCGGCACATTGCTTAAAGAAATAAATGATATGTTACACATTCTGTTTTTGTTTCAGGACTTCAATCAGGACCTTGATGACAACAAAGAGCATAAGACTCCTATCGTGCGCTATTGTGCAGTGTCTGCATTAGATAGCAGCCACAAAGCACCAATTACTGATGTCCAGTGGCTGCCAACAACATTTGAGGTACACAGAACTAAAACGCAGAAGGTTTGGAGGGAGTAACAATTGCATGTAAGGATATCGATAGGCTGAATGCTGATTGCGTAAGGCAAGGCAAGGCAAGGCAGCTTTATTTTTATAGCACATTTCAGCAACAGGGCAATTCAAGTGCTTTACACAAAATCTTAAAACAGATAAACACAGTAAAAACAGTTAAAAATCATAAGCATTAAAAACCGGTAAAACACATGAATAGACAGTTAAACAATACAACATAAAAACAAAAGAATAAAGTTACAGTCACATAGAAATTTAAAGAAATGAGCAGTCATTTAAGAAAGGCAGCATCAAAAAGAAGGTCTTCAGCCTGATTTAAAAGAACTGAGAGTAGCAGCGGATCTGCAGGTTTCTGGGAGTTTATTCCAGATATGAGGAGCATAGAAACTGACGGCTGCTTCACCCTGTTTAGTTCTAACTCTGGGGACAGAAAGTAGACCTGTCCCAAGATGACCTGAGAGGTCTGGGGGGTCATGTGTAGTAGCAGATCAGAAATGTATTTGGACCTAAAACCGTTAGGGATTTAAAACTAGCAAGAGTACTTTGAAATCAATTCTTTGAGACACGGGAAGCCAGTGTAAAGACTTCAGAACTGGAGTGATGTGATCAGTCTCTTGGTCTTAGTGAGGACTCGAGCAGCAGCGTTCTGAATCAGCTGCAGCTGTCTGATTGATTTTTTAGGGAGACCTGTAAAGACACCGTTACAGTAGTCAAGTCTACTGAAGATGAAAGTTATTTCATACATTATCCATCAGGAGTGCATTGGGAAGGTGCTGGAACCTTCCCCAAGGTTAATCACTATTTCTTTTGGCCTGTCTTGATTAATACAAGATGTTTTGTGTGACAACACAGCACAACTTTCGTTAATGTTTCCTTGATCTCAAGCTTCTTTTATCATATCTAAAGTAAACACTGTGGCATAGTTTCCAACATACCGAGGGCAGATAGAGTACATTTAAATCTTTCACACCGGAGTTGCAAATTGATAATAAGACAGTAATCACTTTAAGGGTCAGGTCTCTTATTGACCTAATGATTTTTTTTATCTAGGTTTGGAATATTATCAGTTTTTATCTGAAGTTTAAAAGCCACTTGAATGTAAACATGTCTAATAGGAAGTAAGGCAATAGTGGGCACAGAAAAGTCTTCAGGGCAGAGAACAATCTATGTTATAATGTGACATTGAGGATTTGGTAATAATAATAAAACATAATAATGTATTTTAATATAGTGCTTTAAAGGTACTCAAAGTCACTTTACAAAGCAAAGACAAAGAAAAACAATAAGATCAGTAAAACAGAAAAAAAAATGATAAAAATTACAAGGTTCAACTGGAAGGCATGAAAGTATGACACTATTGGACAGAACATACGTAACTCATCAGCACTGCCACAAAATATTGCATATTATAATAGCCTCTGGAGTTTTGTTTTTTTACTCTTAACAGACTTTGTTGTTTTTAACATCTGCAGAAATGAATGTGGCGCGGCATAAAATAAAATCTTTGCATGTTCTGCACAGTACATCTAGAAATGTATTGACCTAAAGCGATTGTTGCTGTAGTGTTTGGTCTGTAACCCAGCACAAAGAAGTGTGCTGATAACTGTGAAAGATAATGTTAGCAGACAGAAAATATACAGTAACAATAAACTATGGGCACACACTAATTCACTGCATTATCAGTCTAAAAACCCTAAGCATGTTGTTTAATGTTTTTAAAATCTTCTTCACGGCATAATGAAAACCTAGTTTTGGTTTCCCATCGGTGCCTATCCCTTGTGTCTTTATAGCCAACTGTAATACATTATGACACTCACTGTTACTCACGTGGATAAATAAGATAAGGCAATCATCAAAGTGCCCCCAAGGGAGCATTAACCCATTTATCATCAGGAACTTTTTTCACTACTATCTGCTCTTTACAATACTAAGCTTTTGATTTTGTGACTTTTTCTCTCTCTGATTAGGTGACTAGAACGGGCTTACCGGTGGAAAACATGTATAACATTTCTTCTCAACTTGTCACCTGCTCCCCTGACTGGTAGGTCTTATACAGAAAAAAAATGTTTAGATGAAATGTTAAATTGGTGGAGATATTGCTTTAATTAGACTGGCATGTAAGTCTGTATCAGTCAATATTCACAGTGTGTATAAGGATTCAATACATTTTCAAGTTGATGTTAGTTTTTCATGTTT
The DNA here is from genome assembly GCF_008692095.1 of Etheostoma spectabile. Taxonomy (NCBI): domain Eukaryota; kingdom Metazoa; phylum Chordata; class Actinopteri; order Perciformes; family Percidae; genus Etheostoma; species Etheostoma spectabile. The sequence continues at coordinate 11,557,737 of NC_045741.1, forward strand.
CTCCCTCTGAAGCAATATAATGTTCTGGGATGTGCGAGTGTCAAAACCGATGAGCCACTCAGCATCAGAAAGAAGGCTTACTATGGATCAGAAGACACCCTACAGTATCCCTGACACTTTCAAACACCTGGACCGGACATGGAAACCTCTCTTCAAGGTAATGCAGGGTTACAGGTTGCAATACAAAATGAGTACCGAGATGTTTTATTTGTGTCTTCCAAATCTAAAAATGAAGTTCCATACACATTGTGATAGTGTACAGAAAACCATAAAGCTGTTGTCTACATTAAGTAGATCCACCAATACTGGAAGAAAACTATTCTATCTGCAAATAGAAACTTACACTATCTAACAAAATAAATGTATGTGTATATATATATGAAAACACCTGCATGTAATATAAAAAGTTTAAAGCTTTCAAATAAATGTTTTGGGGTAGAAAAGCAATCCAGCATTTGTTGTAGATTAGCTGTTCACCTCCCATCTCAGTCAGTCTTCTTTTGATATACCCAATTCAGCATGAAATTGCACTTGGAAAGATTTTGAAAAACAGGTTTTATGAAGGATTTAGGCTTTGTGTTTGGATAATTCCCCCCAATGCAAATAACATTTTAAACTTTAAAGCTCTGGGATTGTGTGTGTCTATTTATGTATGTATTTGCATTCGAGTTGGGTTCATTTAATGGGTTTTGGTGTTCAGTGGCTTCAGTATAGTCCTTGATTTAGTTTTAAATAGTGTTTTGTCTTTGTTAGTTTTTTAATTGTCAAATATGGTCTTTTTCTCTGTAATGTGTCAGGTTTCCCTACCAAAGATTGATACCAGTGGAGAATACGCTCCTCTGAAGTTCAACCTGGAACACTACACCTGTAACGGTAATACAGGCAGGAACACAGGTAAGGAACTTTATCCTTCAATCTGTTTTGGTTCATTTCTTTCTGTCTGTTGTACAGTGTCTCCCTGTTCTTAAAACACAAATAAGCATTACTCAATTACAATATCTTGTAAAATAAATACTGTCTGGTGTTGATCCAAAGTACCTCATGAAAGTGGGTTATAGCTCATCCAAACACACAATCACTTTTAGAGAGCGACAGATTGTCAAAAAGAAAAATGCTGCTTGGTAATTGTCACAGTAAATGAACTTGGATGAGGAATGTAATAAATCAGTATGCAAGTTCAAAATGTAACACACACAAATACACATATAGTAGGGATAAAATATATAAAAAGCTGCAAGTGTTACACTCTTTTCCTACAGTGTCAAAATTGCAGAAGCTATGTCACACTGCAAATGCTTTGCATGAACAGTGCTATTGTTTTAGTCTTCAAAACATCACAAATTAGAGGAAAGCTAATTTTAATTCATAATGATCATAATCATAAAATTACTGGATTCGGAATTTGTGTGCATTAAAACCAAGTGAGTAGACAAAGCAGTGAACATTACAACCATAACCATCCCATGTCTGATAATTCTCAAAAGTATGTGCAAGGCTGCGTTTCTATTTTTGGGGGAGATTTATGATTTTCTTTTTTTTTTAATTCTGCTCTGGATGGTTGAGCACAGTGATCAGTGGGGCAGGGTTACACAGACTGTCTCCCTCTTCTCTCCTCCGGTTTCATAGCACTTTATTAAGTGATACTTCCAAAACAAGGCCCTCATAGTTGCAGAGCAATAGCCTCGCTGACTGTCAGCTCTTTGCAATATGCTGCTCAGGCTCTTTAGAGCCCGAAGATGATCGTGTGTGTCCTGGCTGGTCAAGAAGAGACCTGTCTTTGTCTGGCTGAAGGTCTGCTTCCATAAACACAGCTTTGGTAGCTGGCGGTCATATAATTAATAAGTTCACTAACTGAGGCAATAAATCTGCTGTAGCCCTTAGGCAGTCTGTTATTACATTTTTAATTAATCCCTGTGTGATTAATACTTTGATGATACTAGATGTTTGAGTCATATTGACGGAATCTGCACTGTCTGCTTCTGAGCTATATGTATACATCAAGTTTTTTTTCTTCTCATATTGCCATCTTTGGTGCTTGAGTCACTTGCACTTACAGTAGTAGCCACTGTAGAAAAACTCAACCCTGCCCTGCAACAACACCACATGAGTTTCCACACAGTTTTTGCTAGCAATCCCTCGTGGGGTCTAATCAACAAGTTAAGCAGCAGTGCAGTGTGGTAAAAGTGAAACAATGTCTACATCTGTTGCTGTGCCGTATCGTCTGCCTCATATCTTTACACACATCTTAACTAGAGGAAAGGGGATTTAGAAGATGTGTGATTGGGTAATCTGATTTAACAAAGTGAGGCTGAGATTTGATTGGGAGCGGTCCGCTGATAAGGGGGTGTGAACGGATGGCCCTGTACTGTCCCTGACAGACAGTTGGGCTTTTGTGATGGAAAAGGATTCTTCCATCACTACCAGCTCTGTCTATCTCAACCCTCCCACCCTTCTCCCTTACTTTCCTCCATTTTGCTACAATCCTCTCTCCCAACTCCCGTACCCCTCCCTATCTCTCCACATCCTTCTCTTGTCTTGTTCATGGTCAGATTACAGAGCCGGCTGCACCAATGCCACTGTTCAATCTGTTTTATGTTTCTCATTTTTGTTTTCTGATAAGTATGTTGTATTACTCCTGTAGATAATTGTTTTATGAAGAATTTTCTACAGTGTACTGTCAACATATTTTGTTCCCACTGAGGACCATGCTCTTGACTGGCTAAAACAAAAAACATGAATGTTTAAAAGGAAAAGTATGAGTTGAACTTTTAACCTTACTTTCTACACTCTCCCTTTCTGTTTCCCCCAAAGAAACTAATGAAAATGGTGACAGCTCAAAGGTCATCCCAGACTACAGCCAACTCAGCGTGCCCTCGGCTAAAACACTCAACGCTCTGGAAGATGTCAATACCAAACTCTATATTGGAACAGAGGTAAACATTCCTACCAATAAAATCAGCAACATCGAGCAGTATTTAACTTCAGTACAACACTGAACTGCTGAATGACCTTTTATAACAAAACTATGCCATTTTTCCCTTGTGACATGTTTAGTAATATGTGTGTTTTTACTGCCAGGATGGGGAGATTATTTACACTGACTGGAAACTGGGGAAGGATGACTCTGGACGGATGCAAAGTGAGTATTCTGGTTTATTATCAATAACATCCGTTTAAAGAAACATTATTACATTACATTTAGCTAATTATCTAAAGTGACTTACAATTGCTATATATTTCAGAGGTCGCACACGCCATCTATTCTTGACTGCTGGCCATTCTTCAAAGCACACCAGAATGTGACTTGTTTTAATAGTTTGACATTATACTCATGAGTAATTGTATTCTCAAAATCTTGAGACAAAAGAAGCCGTTGGCGTATGGATTTAATCATGAATACAAATTATCCACTATCACTGTAAGGCAACTCTTTGGTTTGGCAGCAATGCTGAATGTAATCCCTATTTACATAGAGGACACATAGGGTTAATAGTTCCTTGAACTCTATTGCCATGTTGCTTCTGTGGAAGCAAAGTACTGTCAGATAAAACAGTGCACCTGATCTTTCTTTCTGTCCTCTCTCTCAGGTGCCAAGCCCCTCCACTGTTTCAACATCCATCACTGGCTGGTGAATACGGTGCAACGGTCGCCCTTCTTCAAAGACATTATTTTGACAATGGGGAGCTGGAACTTTGCCATCTGGAAGGAGGGAGTCATGGTAACAACACATGTCGCTTGAATTACAGGAGCAGAAAACATGGCAAACAGTTAAAATCATACCATGTCAACCCAGTTCTTGATAGGATTAGAATAAAAATGAATAAATATCAGAGTTCTCCTGGACTTTTAACATAATCAATACTTTCATCCACCATCATGTACACAAAAGAGAAAATACATAATATGTCACTTATAACAGACCAGATCCATTTCCTTTTAAATACATTGACTCTGCAGTATTTAACTTTCACGTACATTCAGGATGGCCCCATCATCCTGTCAGCAAGCTCTGAGCAGGTGTGCACTGCGGGATGCTGGTCCTTGTCCCGACCAGCTGTTTTCTTCGTTGGGAAAGAGGATGGCAGCATTGAGGTGTGGAACCTGCTGGTAAAGACCAGTGAACCTGTGCAGGTCCACTCAAACGTTACCAATGCCAAGATTACCTGCATCAAACCCTGGACCGCCTCCTGTAAGTTCTTGGCCTCTTTGGTGCAAAACACAGTAGTTAGCATATGTGTGGTTTCATTAGGAAGGCATTACTATGATTTGTCTTTAACGTCTTGGTCGGGGGGCCATCTGAGCTTTTATTTTCTCAAAGGCAGGGCAGGATATCCAGGGCTCGGTTTACACCTAGCACCATTTCTAGCCACTGGGGCAGGCTGGTGGAACTCATATTATTGTTCACCTCATAAAGGGAAATTTTCATGCCATGGGACCTTTTTTAAGACAAAAAAATACACAAGACACACATGAAACACACACAATGCACAACACACAGAAAGCAACAAGTACACATGGCATGCCAGAAATAAATATAATGAAAATGTAATAATAAAACCAATAAAATAGATTTAAATACAAAAGAAAATAAAGCGTTAAAGACAATAACATTAAATAGGGAGTCAGGAGGGGTAAAACATTTTAAAACACAACAATAAAATAAACGATTAAATAAAATAAACGAGGGCCAACAAACATTGGGATCTTCTCTCTGCTGCTCAGCTGAAAACCGTTTGCCGCTGCGACTGCGCCTGCCTGTCCGTCTGTTTTATTTATATTTTCACAGCCTCGGTGAGAAGTTTCTTGTTGTAAGATTGTTATTTTCTGGATTTGTTTTGTACGTACAGCCAAGCAGCACTTTCTGGCTGTGAGTGATGACATTGGAATGGTCCGTGTCTTTGAAATCCCAAAGACACTCTACGTTCCCTCAAGGAGTGAGGTAAGACAGTGTCCTTCTCACGTCCCCTATTTGATAGTTCCCTGTTCCTGGGCTGAACCAGAAGTGGTTCTGGCCCACCTTAGTGAAGGTCGTCTTATTCCTGCCCAAAGAGAGAGCATCGAGGAGAGATCCCCGAGGAGCCATGACCAAGGATGCACGAGAGCCGTTGCTAACTTCACCCATACAGCTGACAAATTCAGAGTAAAGGAGTCTCATCCTTCTAAAACACATGTCATCGTTTCCTCTCTCCTTCCACAATTTCCTCTGTCTCTCCCGTGCTTCCTCTGTGAGACAGACTAAGATGCAAGGAAGGGAGGCAAGTGGAGGAGCCGGGGATGTAATTTAGGTGAAGTGATGTGAGGAGGACCCACAGTCCAACCACCTCCTTGTACTCACTTTAAAGAAGGCTATGAGTTGTCTGTTTACTTATTATTTTGCATGAAGGAAAAATAATTCACTCTTGTTCAAGGTTGAAAAATAGCCAGTGACAAACCTAGGTGTGCAACATGCTAACCCTAGGTTAATTTGTAATACACCAATATATCTTATTAAATATTTGAATAATGAATTCTAGTAATATGCTGGTCCTGTGGTCACCAAACCTCCGGTGTTGTCAGATACATTTCTTTTCTGTCTGTATGCAGAGTTTAAATGTGAAGAAATACTTTGAGCTGGAGGAGGACCGGTTGAAGGATTTTTTGAGAAGGGAGGAACTCTGGGAAATAGAGAAGAAGGAAGCTGAAGAACACAAGAAGAGAACGGTGAGCTGTGGCGTCTGTCTGTAGAAAGAATGAACATGCTTTGTGCACTCCCAACCATCAATATTTGCTGTTAATGTGGCCTTGAATGAGACCTTGTGTCCTCACAGACAGCCACTGGTATTAACAAATGATTTTTACCGGCCCAGTTAAACGTGTGCACACCATTTCAAAGTTGACCCTCTGTCTCTTCTGCTTTAATCTCTCGTATTCTCTCTAAGTTGATATTGTCGCATAGCCCCACAGAGAATCAAAAACGGAGCAAAGTTTTGATGCATGAAAACTTTTTGTAATGTTTTAGTGACAACGCATGTGTTAGTAGTGTGTGTGTGTGGTAATACTGAGCATGTGACTGGGTAAACAAGACTTGGAAAACACTGTACGAGTTGTGTGAGAGTTTATTAACAGATTGTTTAGACCCACAGTACTTGTATGTTTCAAGACTTTTCTCTGTTTTTGATTCTCTGTTTGCCGAGGCGTGCGACAACAATGTTTTCTTAATGAATTATTATATGTATCATTTGCAGCATATTGTTTATGACTTTAATTCTTCTCTGATGTTTATCTCCAGGAACTTGATAAGCCAGTCAATTCCTTAGGGGAGAACGAAGAGGTGAACATGAAGGAGTACAACGATTACCTGATGCTGGAGGAAAGTGTCCTGAAGGGCATGGGCCTGTGGCAAGCTCCCGCCGACACACAAGATACCTGATATCACACACATTAACACATACACATCTGCACAAATTGCATTTCATATAAAATAGGTTTTATTTTTATTTATACATTTTGTTTAATGAAAACACTATCTTTCAACATATTTCATTTGAAATATGTATCTTTGTTGCTGTTTTCACAATTTTGTATCATAACTACTAATGTGTGTATGAAGGTATTGTTTTTATTGAAATCCAATCTATATATAAAATCTGAGAACAGTTAACATTTTTGTATATTGATTCTGCCATCGACATTTAGACCATGTTTGGGGTGGGGCTTCAGGGTCAAACATGGATTTATTTTCATCGACCCATTTGAGATCTAGTTACTGCGTAATGCCATCCATTTGCCCCCTCTTCACCACCGCTCCCTGACGATGCAGTCTGGAATACCTCAAGCATCTGACCTTTGCAGGAACTCCTTTTATGGCTGTTTGATTTCATGATACTTATGTGGTTGTTGAAAGCTCTTCTAGTATTAAAATGTATTTTGTATGGTTCATCTTGTTTGCTGCTGATAAAGAAATGTTTGATTAAGAAGTAATTGAAAAGGCACAGGCGCTTAACGCAAAAGCTGTTAGTCCCCAATCATCAACCAGTTGGAGTGGGTGGATGTAGGCCTGACTGCATTTGGAGGGCAAGGTGAGAAAAATAGTCTGTACAACCCTCTGTAAATCATTCAGGTGATTTACTGCGTAATGTGAAAGGACTCCTTTGTAGTGATGCAGGAAGTCTTTCAGCTCTTTTATGGCCCACAGCCCCTTACTGTTTGGGTTCATTCTCACCGCTCTCATCTACCGTGCTTTCAGTAACAAGGTTTTCAACCAAAAAAAGCTCTAAAAACTGTCTGTAAACATCCCTAGCAGCAAACCGCTAATAGAAAAAAGTTAGCAACTAGCTTGTGCTAACACTATGGAGCAGCTAAGGAGACAGATATTTCCTTTAGGAGACCAAAACAGAGTTAAAAGATTAGTGAATTTTGGCCAGGTGGCCACGACCATGACTGTAAATTATTGATGTTTCTTCGTATCTTCTGAATGTGTAAAAAATGAACAATTTTCTAACTTCTAAAGTCTTGCATTACCAGACGCTGCAGAGGAGGGTCTGGCTAGTCCACACAGCATTCTGGGATGGGAGAAAAATGTGCACTGGTTTATTGGGATTTCTTTTAACAAATGCCAAATGTCATAGGCGGCGCTAGGCGCCGGATGAGACACAGTGCCACTGCAAAATAGCCTTGGGAAGGAACTTGTTTTGGTGGAACATGTTTAAAGGTGTTTTTTGTTGTGCAACAGAAAACTCAGATTGGACAGATAGTCTAG
>NC_045741.1:11565484-11581345 GCF_008692095.1 Etheostoma spectabile
GGATTTACCCTGCAGAGATCTGAGGAGCAGTTAATCATAGTCTAGGAGTCATAGGAGTTTAAACCTCCAACTCAAAGAAAGCAGAAGGTAACGGAAATCCGTCTGGAAAGAAGTATACATACGGCAAAATGTCTGGCGTCGGCAACAAAGCAATCCTGAAAGTGGAAGGTTGTGGATATACTGTAGAACAGCTCGTTTTGCTGCTCTTCCATGCTGCTGTAACTGATCTTAACAGTGGTCACGTCACCCGTAGATTTGTAGCAGTCGGCTACATTGACCATTTTATTGATGTGACTTCAGTCATTCTACTGAGAGAATTCCTATATTATTATTTTTCAAGTTGTTTTTGCCTGTATATAGTGCTGACTAGCTGCTGTCCAATCACTTGTGAGACTCAACTGTTTTGACATTTCACCGGCACTGCACCTTGAAAACGTGTTTAACAGGAGCAAGGGAGCACTGAGAGTAGCCACAATAGTAACACAGTAGTAACAAGTCGCTCCGCAGTTATAACAAAAAGTGTGGTGTCAATAATTTCAGTTAGACACTTTCAACACGGTGGAAATGTTTTCCCAAGTGAAATTTTTACTTCTGTCACATTTTGCTTTCCTTCTCTCCAGCTCTCTGGACTCCATTAGTTTCGCTCCTTCATGGGGATAAAATAAGGACACCAGGGTCCACCTCAGGTCAAGAGCAGCTCAGCAAACCTATATTCACAACTGACAGCCGGTATCCTGCCAGAAAAGAGGCTGGAGGGATGGGGGGGCGGGGTGTCGCTGCATAATATAGGGCAGCGGTCTATTGCCAGGTTTTCACACTGTGTCTGAGAGGCCTCTAAAGGAAAGAGAGCTAAAAGAGAGTGTTACAAGACCAGATGAACAACAGCAATACAAATGGTTGAATGTTGGGTGACAGGGGGAAGGAGAGAGTGAGAGAGAAGAAAAAGAAGATGGCAAGAGATGGAAAACAGAGCGGGTTCCCCTCTAGAGTTATGAGATGTGGGGACAACTTCACTCTGGCCATGACTCATTCACGTGGACGTCCTGTCACGGAGTTGGGGGGGGGGGGGGGGGGGGGGGGGGGGGGGGGTGGGGGGGGGTGGGGTGGGGGGAAGAATGGTGATGTGAGAGGTGCAACAGAGGCCAGGGCAGAGGTCCATATGGCCCCTGAGGCACCAACAAGACCCGGGTGACAAAGGGGGCCTCTGCTCTCCAGTCGTCCCCTCCTCAAATCTCTCTGGGAATTCAGTTTTGCAGTCCCTCTCTCCTCAGCGGAGCCTCTCACTTTCTCCCAGGCCAGCTCAGGAATGTGCCTTCTACCAACCAAAACACACACACACACACACACACACGCACACATGGCTGCTGGTTAGTTATTATTGTTTTCTGATGCGAAGAATGTTGTGCAATTGAGTGAGCTTGCATGCAGCGTAAACACCCGTGGCATTTGAAGTTCCACAGACATGCAGAGACTTATGCAGGTCATAAGCTCTGCTGCTTAGCACTCACATTTTTTTTAAAGTTTTTGGCCAATGAGCAACATGAAGGGTATTCATGATGCCATATTTTCTTCATTTGATTTCTTCATCTAAGTCCAAGACATCTCCCAAACATAAAAAGGCATATTTAACTAAGGGGGGTGTCCAGATGGGATGGATTGCCTGCAGTCCAGTTTTAATCACCAATTCTTCAAAGTTTTCAAGCTAAATCCTGGGAAACAATGTGAGCAGGTGCTGTGCAGGAGGGGCTGTAAATCTGGCCTGGCGAATTAAGCCATTGCCTTGGCATTGTTCTGGCTGGCCTCTTAGCTGCCCCTGCTGGGGAGGGTGTTAGTCGGGGTGGGATGGAGCGAGGGGCTGCAGAGGGCGAGATACACAAACACACAAAGTCACAGGTCCTGCAGGTGGTTGCCTCTGAGGATATGACTGCTCAGACATGTGTCTAATTATTTTCTTGTCAAACAGAACAGCACATTTGCATCCAGTTAAAAAACAAGCACTTTCCTCAGCACCTTCCTTTGACAACAAAGCAGCCTGTTCCTAAAATGATCCCCGGTTTGCAGTAATCGTCAGGCTATGTAGGTTTCAATGCTGTAACGTGTAAAAGCCATTTTTCTTTAAACCTTCTAAGAGGCTGTCGGTAGGTTTCATTAGTTGATCCTTGACCTCATAAGAGATCAGGTGACCAGGGCACTGCTGTGGAATGTTTCCTCTTGAGTCCAGCTCCAACCCAATGTATCATCTGTTTTTTTGTGTGTAAGTGTGTGTGTGTGTGTGTGTGTTTGTCCTGTGTTTAGTCAAGAGGAGAACATATAAATGTACCGTACAGTTTGACAAAACTACATAGTATCTTACAGTGTCCATCAGCAGAGTAAGTTGCCTTTCTGAGCCATTCTATCTATTGATGAAAACTATTAATCTCTGAGACAGTATTTAAGGATAATAATAAGACAAAGCAATTCAATAACGTATGGGAGCACATTTAAGAGGCCCTTAAAATAAGCATGTACTACTTATAACTCATGATGTTTTTTTATCCCTTTTTCTATATACTATACTGACACCTTTTGCGACATTCAGATTTTTTTATATCAGAAATTGAGCCCAGAGTGCATCACGATGATTTACTGCATACCGTAGTGTAGACAAATAATGCTTTTTCTTCCAAACTAAATCTTTGATGTTTATGGGGAAAAAATCGCAACATTTCGATGCCACTGATTTAGATTTAGTGTGCCAAAATGTTTGAAATGTGTCCTCATCAACGCTATTGCATTGCAAAATAGAGCATCTTTTAACATCAGTTTGTAATTTATTGATATTTGTGAAAATATGTTACAGGCATCTCTATTTTGCCTTAACCAAGTACAAAAATTCTATGAATTTTCTAGTGATTTTTATAAATTTTGAAATTATTTGAACATCCTGCATTACTATACAACAATATTATACAAAGTGCAGGACCAGTCCTGCACTTTTTATATTGATGCTGTCAAGCTAGATATGCCATAACATGCTATATTATGACTTGTTATGACTTTTTTAGACATACTATACTTTGACTTTTTTACCATTTTTTTGACATACTATACTATGACCTTTTTTATTACTTTTTTTTGACATACTATATAATGATTTTTGTTATCACTTTTACTAACTTTTTTACAAAATGCTGTATTATGACTTTCTATGACTTTGTTTAGACATACTATAAAAGTACCTTTTTTATGACTTATTTCAACATACTATTTTTTGACATTTTTACCTTTTTTAAATATGACCTTTTGCGATTATACTATATTATGACTTTTTTATCAATTTTTTTTCCATCACACTTTTCATCATACTGCATACTTTTTTATGATTTTTTTGATATGCTATACTGTGACTTTTCCAATATAGTATACTATGTTTTTATTATTTTTTTTGACACACAATACCATGACTTTTAAATAATTGTTTTTGACATACTATCTTATGACTTTTTCATGACTTTTTTCAACAAACAGCACAATGATTTGATATACATTTTTTGACATACTGTACTATGACTTTTTAATGGCTTCTATCCAAACTGCTATATTATGATTTAGACATACTATACTTGGGCTTTTTTAATATACTGTACTATTACTTTTTTCAACATACAACACCACTATACTATAGACTTTTTTTAGTACTTTTTCAACATACTACATAATGACATTTTTTTATCACTTTCACTAACATTTTTTGAAAATGTTATATTATGACTTTCTTCTGACTTTTTTCAAAATACTGGTACTAGACTTTGACTTTTTTAACGGTATTTTTGATGCACTATATTGACTTTTTAGTCACATTTTTGACATACTGTACTATGTCTTGTATCACTTTTTTCAACATATCGGTACTATACTTTGACTTTTTTAACAGTATTTTTGACATACTATGACTTTTTCTGTCACTTTTTTGACATACTATACCATGTTTTTTATCATTTTTTTTTACATGCTATACTTTGACTTTATTTGACATACCATACTATGACTTTTTAATGGATTGTTTTCTAAATGCTATGTTATGTCTTTTTTTATGACTTTTTTTAGACATACTACATAATTACTTTTTTATGACTTTGTTCGACGAACTATAATTTGGCTTTCTTTTTTACAGTGTTTTGAGGTACTACGCTATGATCTTTTTTGATATACTATACTATGACTTTTTTATTTTATGTTATTGGTATTATTCACCATTTCAATGAAATTCTTACTAATTAAAACCATCGGCATGTTTCCAACTATTTTCAGTACTTTACCTTCTTACGCAATAATGCCAGCAATCCAGTTTAGCTATAGCAATTTAGCTTTTCAGCATTCTCAAGCATTTTCTGAAGGACATTTATTTTGTAGTTCCCTAAATAGGCCTATACCTATACTACAGATGAGTGTGCCATTTTGTTTCCACTTTTAATATTTAGTTAATATTATACTGACCTTGTTTATATAGGTGTATGTTGAGAGTTTTTTCATACAATATCTTGGCATAAACCCAGACCAGGATGCAGTGCCTTCAGAGTGGGATCTGTCATCTAAACTATCAGTCTATCAGAGCAAAGGTATGGAAAACCCAGGCTTTTCCTATGGAAACTTTTTTAACGCACAGTCATCAGTGATGACAAATAGAAATTATACAAAACTGTTAATTTGTTGTTTGGAAGTTCACACATACTGTATATCCACAGTGTGAAATTCTGTGAATTTTGAGAGTACATTTTTAGGGAAAGTTTTGCTCGAGGGCAGAGTTCCACTTACAGTATTTAGAAGTGTGCTTATTTGCTTTCTTGTGAGAGCTAGATGAGAAGATCGATACCACTCTCGTGTCAATCTGTTATAAAGCAGTCTCACATTGCCAGACCTATCTCCGCAGCGCCGTGGAGTAAGGTCTTTGTGCTAAGCGGCTGCTGGCTGTAGCTTCTTATCTATCCTACAGACATGTGGTATCATTTTTCTCATCTAACTCAGCAAAAAAAAAAAATCAAATAAGTGTATTTCCCAAAATGTGGAACTGTAAAAAAAAAGAGGCTAGCTATTAGTCAGTCAGAATCAAGGAGACAGGCAAACTAAGTTTTCCTGCTGACAGCTGGAGAGTGCTCTGCTGACAGGAGGTAGGCGATAGCACAAACTAAAATACCAACTGTGTCACTCCACTTCCTCTGAAGAGAACAAAGTTATCACTGCGCCTCATTTCAGCATGATGTTACAGGCTGGTTGGAGGATGAATCACTATAAAAGGTGTGCCACCTGCAAGTTTATCTAACCACAGAGGCCCAAATCTTCTCAGATTTGGGCTACAGCAGCTGTCAAGGCTTCTTTTCAGTCTCACCTTTCACATTTTTCTCTCCCATCAAGCGGAGCAAACCCTCACCCTCATCCTGTCCTCATGGGGGGAAGAGGGGGAGAAGTGATGAGCAGCTTACTTCTGGGAGGGATTAGCCTTATTAAAATGAAATAGTCTAGTCCTGAGTGACAGAGCAATGGAGGTGGAGGAGGAGGGAAGAGGCAGGGAGCACGGAGGAGAGGGCCTACGTTGTGTGAGGCCCGGCCCCTGAGGATCTGAAGCACCGCGCCTCTGTTCTCCTTTCCCCCATTCTTCACTTTCACCTCTAGCTCTCTCCTCATCCCCCCCCCCCCCCCCCCCCCCTCTGGTCTGCTCTCTCATCATCACCGCGGTCCAGAACAGGAGGATCTGTCAGCGGTGCGTCAAGAGATCTGCCCTAAGGCCTTCAGATGAGTGCCAAGTACAGGGGCTGGACTGTAGGGAACAAATGACACCCCCCCCCCCCAAAAAAAAAAAAAACATCAGAAAGTTTTGGACCTTTTAAAATGTGTTCAATAGCCCTCCTTTTGAAGGCCACTGCATGTATTGAATGTGTGCCCATGGTCACAGCGTAAAGGTTCCCAGATAATTACCTAGGCTTAGTTTTGTCCATGTTTATAAGGGGTGAATGGGTAGTATGTGTTGGAGAACATTAATCGACCTGAGCCTCTCAGAACTCGTCCAATGAAAGATGTACAAAAGGACTGAATATGACTTTGTAATTTGTACCTAATGACATTGTGGTAATCCTTGTTATGCACATAAAGCCACAATTGAATCCGAAGACCGGAATGCACACCATGTTTGTGACTGACTCTCATGCTGGCCTAAGAACGAGATATGTTTATTCCTTTGGAGATAACAAAGAGTGTATTAAAAGCCCTAAATAAGGTTGTTTTAAAGCCCAAACTTGGGTATATTTCATTGGATATATTAACAGGAATATTAGTCACAAATGTTCCTATTTGAAAGAAATGAGCCTGGAAATTGTGATAAGACAACGTACAGACCTTTTAATTCTACCGATTTAAGGAATTAACAAATAGCAAAGGCCAATCAGGAGGATGGTGGTTAAAGGCACAGAGGCAAAGGTGTTCCTACAAGTGTATCTTAATAAATACATAGACAATACATATGTATACTTACACACAAACACACACACAACCTATGTTTAAAACCTTTATATAATCTTTTACTGTAAAATAAATGGATCCTTAATTTCTTATCTGAAGCGCCTTCTCCTTCTTTGTCAGTGTTTCGGTGTGCTGAGGCTGTTCACCTTGGTTACCACTTCTTGGTGAACCTGGAGCTGAGTGAGCAAACATTTCCACATCATGGGAAACTGTGAGGTTTACACAAAACACAAACAAAAATAGCATGCACTGACTGTCCTTGCTTCCTTCGTTTGGATGGGATTACTGCAGCTGACTACTATGTTGCTGGCATGACATACTATAGTTTAACACAATACATCTCGATACATTAGTTATTTTAGTTTGACATCACCAACTGCTTTACTTTAATGGATAACATACATAAAGGTCCAATCGCCCCAAACCTTTATTGTCACGGTTAACACTATACCACAAGGGGATAAAAGTCTAAAACAAAGGCTGTGTGTTTTTGTCGTTGGCTGGTTGACTTGCAGCAATGATACATACTCAAAGTTCAGCATAGATTAAGTAACAGGGGGGAAGAAGAAGAAGAGGAGAAACTATCTGGTTTCACATGCAGGTGGCTGTCAAGGATGTTTACCTGAAGACACCCATATCTCTTGTTGCTTCCAAATTAGAAATGAACAAAAGTTTAGTTCAGTTCACTCCAGACAGACGGCCTGATATCAAGTGGCGACCCTGACTATCCAAACAGGCGCCATTGTTATTATGTCTACCTCTGTTTTCATATGGGATTTCACTCTTGCTTTTATTGGGGCTGAGAGAACTGCTATGCAAGTCAAACATGGGGGAAGTACTTTACAAATAGGCACCTGAGTCATTTTCCAGATGTTCAAATATGGAATTTGAAAATGTTAAAAATATTACTTGTTGTAAGACTGAATTGTTGTTCATCGTGAAATGACCCAAAATAATTAAACTCTCTATCTATCTATCTATGTCACATATTTGGCTCCATCGCCACACAATTCCAGTCTTATGATGCTTAGATGTTTGTTTTTTGTGGGGATATAAAAAAAGGGCTTCAGGGTGCAGGCAGGTATGTGTACCTTCTGTACCCTAGATCTTTCTCATACCTGTTCAAAGCAGCCATAAAAAAACATGACATGAACCTACAGTAGTGACATCAAACAAGGCTTAAAACCATTTAGTGCTGAAAGGCCGGCGGCTGCTCTGACTTCTCATGCTAGCTGCCAGAGATATGTATCACCTCAGCTGGAGCCGCTTGGGCGCAGCTCCTTTCATGGTCCTGGTTTTAGATCTCATTTTGGAAAAAATACTTAAAAATACATTTAACTGTTTCAGCAAACTGCTTAGGAATCTACACATTACTCCTGGGTTAGGTGTATTCTGTAACAAATGCTTCTGGTAATGTTGCTTTTTGAGCCACAGTAAAAGTGTAGCCTTCCAGCAGTGGGTTTTACTGGATGGCTAAATGCAGCTGTATGCTGGGAATATCCCTGAAGCTGGAAGTCGGTTTGGGAGATTCCCACAAGCCAACAAGGGCAATTCCCCAACTTATTTATCTGTTCTCTGCTGTGGCTGGCTCACAATGCTACCACAGCAAAGAGATACATCTTCAAAAGAAAAACACAGAGACCGTTTTCCTGAAGTTAAGGTCAGATTTTCCCATTGTTTTTTTTATTAAAACAAAGTTTAGAATGGTTTGGGGAAATGTGGCTGCAGTGTCATGTCATTTAAACAAGAGTGATATGATTTGTGGGCCCCATGCAGAATACCATGTGTGTTTTTATAGAGATTTTCATAACAAAGTTTTTTATGAATGATTTCCAGGGTTATCTGATTTTACAATCCCAGATATATTTTTGGTTCTTTTTTTACACATATATTGTCTTTGTTTAGAAAGCTGCATATCAGATCTGTGATATATCCCATTCCAGTGTTCAGGGAAGCTTTCGGTCAAGTGAGTGTTAATGAGCATTTAATTCTGGACATTCAAGGTGATAGCCCTTGTGGTGGAAAATGTATTAATTATATAGTAAAAATGAGGAAATGTCTCTGAGATTAAAGCTCAATAATATCCTAGGCAGGTTATAGCTGAATCCAATGATGCACTTTGTGCCTCTGGCAAAAAGAGAAAAAGAGAACCATGTGAATGTAAAATAATATACTTTATTATGACCGTACATTTCTCAGGATCAATACAAAGCACTTTTCTGTTTTGTTTAGTGATGCTTTCCATGTGACATTTTTTTCTCCAGAGGACAAAGAGGACACAACGATTAAGCCTCAAAAATGTAACACACACAAAAATGATGCATATATTATGTAAAAGAGAGGCGATAAGGTGGTAGCTGAGCATATGCTAAAACAGACAGGAAAAGTACCTAATATTTAGCCACAGCTTTGGAAAACTACAGAAATAGTGTATTTCTTTGAGCATCACTCACATGGCTTCTTCATAAAAAAAACATATCTGAGTCAAATTGAATCTAAGAACTGTTTGCCGGCAATTTTAAAGGATAATCCAAGTGATGCTCTCCATTTGGTTTCTATGCTGTAAGTGCGGCCCGGGTTGTTTTTGTGTGGCCCAGGCGGACAGATGGTTCGAAAGGAACCCTGCTGGAACTCACTTTCGCCAGACCCACTCAGACTGACAGCAGCAGCCACAGCTTCACCACCATGAAGCAGCAGGACTGTGAACAGATAGCATGCAAATAAAATGAAAAATGTACCGATAACTGAAATCTCTACATCAATTGTCCATCTTCAAGCCCAATCTAATGTATCTTCCTTCAAAACAGGTGTTTAATTCTGCAACTGGGTTTCACAAGTGTAACCGTCTGATGTACTTAGAAAAATAAGAATTTGAAATGGAAAGTTTTGTTAGCGGAAATAAATGGCTATGTTCTATGGTAACGGTAAAAATACTGTATATTTGAACAATTTGGAAGTTTCCCAAACAAATCACTGGTTGCCTTTAAATCCTCTGGGGAAAAGCTTGACTGGTGAAGTCATCTGTCTAATGGAGGAACAGCGTGATGAACAAACAAGCATACATCACAAAATGTCTTTTTTTTTTTTACACATAAATATCAAATACAAAGGCAGATGGGAAGGAGCCTTGTTAATGTCTGTAAAGCTTTTGACCATGCAACGTTCAGTACCTTAAAAAAAATACAATATTCATATACACAACTTAGTCCAACAGAGTCACAAAACAATGTCAAATATATACACAATGCAATAAAAATAACAATATCACTTTTTCTGCAAGAGCACGATTTTATCATATATTTTACAGCTAAAGTTGTACCATTAGTCCAGCACATTAAGATGTGTACAGGTAGCTTGAAGGGAGGAAAAGCCACTATTACTACAACACTACGAGGTCATCAGAAGTATTTAAATACGCCATCGAAATAGAAGCTGTAAAAAATAATATACTCCGGATACATTTATATAATTATATACATATAGGTTAAATACTGATCTTTCTGAATCCCTGGATTGCTGAAAAGGTCCTTTGTCGATTTAGGCAGCTAGCTAAGTCTTACTAACTGAAGCCCTCTGCTAACAGTCCCCACTGCTGCTCTGAAAATTGTGCATTTCACATTTCGGTGTATCTATTTCACGGTTTTGTAAAAAAGCTGGGAGAAGCAGAAAGGTGACTGGTCGGTGGTATTTAAAGGAATAGTTTGACGTCTTGAGAAAATATGCTTATTTGCCTTTCTTTGCAGAGAGGTAGAAGATTTGATAGACATTAGCTTATCTTAGTATAGCATAAAGACCTTGTCCAAATGCAAATATTAATTCAACACAATGGTATGTGTTAATTAGTGAGTTTTAGAAATGCTGGTAACTTGTTACTTTTTTTTACCTTCGGACCAAACTAGACTAGCTGTTTCCCCTTGCTTTCAATCTTTAAAGCAACACTGAAGCACTTTTTTTGCTTTGGTCCCCCCTACAGGCTGGAAGTGGAATGGTCCATTACGTCACATTATGCAAGTTTGCCTGATCGGGTAGCGGATATGTAGTTCGAATGAGACATTACAAAAGTTGTACTGGACAATTCTACTTCCATCCTGTAAGGGGCACTAATGCAGGAAAAGTGCTTTATTGTTGCTTTGATGCTAGACTAAGATAAGCTAAGAATATTATATATACTAACTTAAGAGTGGCAGGCTATCAATCTTCTCATCTACTTTTGGCAAGAAAGTGAATAAGGTGAATTTCTCAAAGATTGCACTATTCTCTTAGGCTTAAAGTGAATATGATGCCACATACAAGACTTTTTCTGTTATTAGTTTCCTGCTTATGATTAAATACATCTCTACTGTACACCTTTCTGTTAACAGAGATCAGATTATTATTATTAATATTAAGTCATAAACCTTTTCTTGTATCCAATTCTGACAGGTGTGGGTATGCCTGTACATGGGTGTCTAAACATGTCAAACAAAGCATGACGCAAATACATTTTAAGCCATATTCTTATTTATCTTTAAGAGGTTTCAGTGGTGGCTGTTTCACCCTCAACTCAGTCCACAGTCCCTATTATTTACTGCATGACATAAAATGACAATCTACACTACTGCCTGCCTCATAAGTGCATTATTGTTGTACAATATTTAGTGTTTCATACCTCAATACAAAAGCTCTCTGCTGCCTTAAAAAAGAAAATCCATCCTCAAACAGAATGTACATCCGTTCCTCCCGTGATCGTGGTTTGTGTTGCTAAGCATTGTTTACATGCTCGAAAAAAGATGGTAGAAGCTAGATACTCAGAGGTTTTCCATTCAGCATTAGAGATTAATGTTCTGGTTCAATAAAAATACCGGAATTTATTTTTTTCCAATGCCAAAAATGATAGACGGTCTTGACTGTTGTAATGACAATAATTATCGTAATGACCTAATTACATATTTTGGTTGGAAACAGTTAAAAGGCCCAGTACAGTCCTCTTTTTTTCCTACCACCACATAGATTTGGAAGTGTCCAATGTCCAAATGTTTCATCAGAAGCCTGCCAATAAAATACTTATGGGGGAGGCACTATTATATTTTGGTATGGAATGGCCAATGTAAAAAAGTGTCTATCAGTAACTTTGCTCCACAAATGTTGGCATCAGCATTACCACTGAAATGTTAGTATGAATAGAGCCCCATAGTACGCAGGGTGGATTAGTACCTGCTCAAAAACATTACATACTTCAGCCTTTTTCGATGTAAAAACAAATCTTCATAACATCATAGAGGTTATCATATCGGTTGTCAACACTATCAAAACCACACGAGGGAATGCATTTTATTTCAAGGTGGATTTTCCTTTTGACGTACCACCTTCACACAATTAAGGCACCTTTTAAACCCCTGAGGGGTCAATGGGTTCTTCTAATAAGAAGAGAAGCAACAATAACAACATGGAACACAGAACCGGACCAAAACACACCAACAACATAAAGTAAGACAGCCAACAAAGTGAAAGGAATGTCTATGGGTAGGGTACAAAGTGCCCTGTTACACATCTTTTCATCCTTTAGGTTTTTAGAGCAGCACCGCGCTTACATCACAGGATCTCCATGGAAACACTGTGGCTGTATCCTGAAGCACCTTAATCGGTAAAGAAGGTCTTCTCCAAACCCCATCAGCCCATGTGAGTGTGAGTGGAAATATGTGTGTGTGTGTAACTGTAGTAGGAGTCAGTATCCAACGTTGACCTTGTTCTTGTTGAGCTCTCGCTCCAGGTTTCCTATCAGAGTGTCGATGCTCTCCTGCAGGTCTCTCAGGTTGACCCTGTTGCTTAGCACGGGGCTGATATCCTGGATCTTCATGTAAGCCTGGTAGGTGTGCTCTTTGGGCAGACGGGGGGGAAAGATGTGGTCGCACACACTCTCCTCCTCTTTGTCCTCTATAGTCTGCCCATTGCCTGAACAATCACTCTCTACTTGCTCCTCCTCCTCCTCTTCTACCTCTTTTTCCTCCTCCTTCACCGCCTCCTCTTTCTGAGGTTGCTCCTGCTCAGCAGGATCAGACACAGGGCTCGGTAGCATCTGTCCCTTCTCTTCCTCTGCATCCTCAGGATTCTCCTGGGCCTCCTCAGCTGCCTCTGAATCCTCTGAGGGCACGTCATCATAGTCCGCCTCCTCTTTGCTGGGAGGCAGCAGAATATCACAAGGGAAGTAGCTCTCTCCGCAGCCGCTCCAGTCACCGGCGTAGCGGTTGCTGGGGCTGTCCAAGCGTCCCGGTCTTGGCCGCAGAACGCCCGCCATCTCCGCTTCAGAGAGGTTCAGGACCTGGGGGCGCTCTTTTCTCCGCCGTATGGGAGGAGCTGTCAGCAGGTTGGAGGAGGCCGGAGCCAAAGAAGCTGCAGGGGGCTGGGAGGAGGACCGGCCATGTGGGTCCACAACTGGAGAAGCAGAAGACAAAAAAAAGGCAAAAGACAGGCAGAGTTAATCACATGTATAGAGAACATTTGACATAATATTCTTAAAGAAATGGTTCCACATTTGGGAAATAGACTTATTTGTTTCGTTTGCCTAGAGTTAAATGAGAAGATCAAAACTACTCTGTATTCTAAATATGTGGCAACAGCCAGCAGCTAGAAAGCTTAGCTTAGCATAAAGACTGGAAGCAGGGGGAGACAGCTAAGGATGGAATTTATTCACCTTTTGGAAAGAATGTTTCACAACATCCCAACATTTGCTTAAAAGGGTTAGTTCACACAAATTACAAAATAATGTTTTTTGTTGTTGTTTCTCATATACCTCTTGTGGTATCTATACATGCAGATATTTGTGGTTTTATTAGCCCATAATTTGAGATATCTGTCTCACTAATTTGACCGCCAACCTGATTTCAACAGGAACTATTTATTTGGTTGAGGGTAGTTCAAGTAAAAAGTCTTCACAGTGAGGTTTGGATAATCCTGAGTGTTGCTTATGTATGGTCACATTGCTGCTTTAGTTATTTTGTTTTACATTTTCAATGCTTTGAGTGCTACAAACAAACTTCCAGGAATCTTAAAACATAACCAAAACTATCTGCAGAGCAAGATGTAATTTGGGTGAACTGACCCTTTAGGTAACTTCATGGTTAAAAATAGCATTAAAAACATGCCGTGAAAACAGCAATCCATTTTTTGTAACACAACTGACACCACAGGTTTAACTGTATTAACTTCTATTGGGGCAACAAAAGGTATCTGGATAATCCAGCAATAAATTCATTAAGTTGTGGGAGCCCTGATATAAACCCTGCCAAAATAATCAAACATGCCATGCTGTGTTTAAAGTGAGACACACACGTGCTGAAGTCACACCACCACACTCTGTGACTCTAATGCAATCCTTCTGTAATATTTGTTAGCAACTGTCAACTAAACCAAACTTTACAATTAACTAAACTAGAACGCTGTTTGGACATTCTGAAACAATCATCTGACTGTGCAACAAAAGTGCGAACAGCGAGCACTCCAACACAACCAGCCCAGTCCGGTTACCTGTCTGTCTTTATCTCTGTGTAGCTACACTTGGTGACACCGCTAGCTCACCCTTACTGGATCGGAAAGGAACAACAACAAAAAAAGTTAAAAGTTATGGCTATAAGTCAAGTACAAGAGGTACAATATGGTACAAAAATGTACGACTATTTATTTATTTCTATTATGACTCCATTTCATTTATCAGAAGTGGCAGATGCTGATACAGTATTTTTGGGCAGCGATTGCATGCCTTGCAATTCTCCTGAGGCTAAAGACTCAAGCGATTAACACCTGAAACAAACATAAATTATCCTCCTTTAAGAGCCAACATGTTATTTAATTTCAGACATGAGTCACTGATGAGATAATTTAAGTTATTAGCTGTCAGCAGAGAAAATTGAGGCAGGAAGCAGAGAAAAATACTGCTTCTACGTGCAGATTTTCTCCCTTATCCCTGTACACAAGTACAATAACAAGAGCCTTATACACACACGCACACGCACACGCACACACACTTTGGCCAGCCTAACCATCTGCTCACACATACAGTTGTCAAACTACATAGTTCACAGGAACACACCCTCAGCCCCTTCAACACACATATGCTCATGCTCTCACACACTACCTGTAAATAGTATCACTAGTGTTAGATGCCCCTGCATTTGCCCAAAGACAAGCACACTTGAGGCCTGAGCAACAATGCCTTGGAGGGTTGAGTGTGTGTGTGAGAGGCGTGAACAAGCGGCTGAAAATATGCCATAATGATTGTGAAATGTTAGGGTAAAGATTCAGGGGCTGAGGTCTTAGGTTAAGACTGGAATGTCTTTAATTATAGCCCAGGCATCCTACGCTCTGAGCTAGGGAAGTGGACAGAATGGAGATGCCACTGAGGGTGTAAAAGAAGGCTTGATCCTGGACTGAGAGTTTCGTCAAGGTTATTACAGGTTATCATAGGCACTAGCTGCGTGACATCCGCTACAGATAGGAGAGCAGAACAAGTGCAAGATTAAAAACTATTTCCTAAAGACCATATGACCCCCTCTCCCTCCTTTATTGTCTACATCTATGTTCTTTCCTCTAAAAGAAAAACATGTTATCTTTCTACTTTTGGAATTCCACTTGTACTTCACCAGGCTACCTGCTATTAAGGGGATTCACAGATGCTGACTTATTCACGATACTCTCTTTGTGTTTCTTCCCCAGCTGATGTAAAGGAGGGTAAAGGGGGTTCAACTTCAGCCGTTTACACTGAATTGGTTTAATGTGGGTGTCTGAAGATGCAGTTAAATTAGAGGCCGCACCAGACGCAGTTCTTCAGCACATCTGTTTAAAGCTACAGGTTACAGGGAAGGGCGCTGAGGTTTTGAATCTTTCGGGGATAAAGTCAGACCAGCGTGATTTTAGGAAAGCTTTGAAAAGATTTTTCAAAATACAGCACGCATGTGAATTTAAAAAGATGTGCCTCAAGACACACAAACGAAGAAAATCACTGCACTCTGAAAAACAGCTTTCTTTGAATTAAGATACAGAAGGCAGGCTTAGTTTTGGATTGATGACTGTGCATATTTAACGCTGGATTTAAATGGTTTTCAAACAGTCTCATAATCACCTCAATGTTTTTGAAAATGCTAATAACCAACAGAGAAACACAACTGCCAACTACAGTAAAAAGGTCATGTCCTAATAGCAGTAGCAGGATTTTCACATTATCTTTCCAACCTGTGTCTAGGCAGAGCACACTTGTGAATTGTGTACTGTTTTAATTGAAAGTGCTCTGCCACACGTATTTGATTACTTTGTGGTAATGTCTGAAGTTCTACCATGGACTCTGTAATGTTTTTTCGTGGAATAAATGCCTTGGTTACCTTGTTTCAAGCCATTCTA
>NC_045741.1:11581355-11582646 GCF_008692095.1 Etheostoma spectabile
GAAAGCCTGCAGGAAGACTCAGCTCGATTAGTGCTAGTTCTCATTAATATTCAACAAGCTAAGCTTCTTAACTCTGATTTGCTAACAGCTGACCAATGAGAGCCTGGCTATCAGTATCCTTTACCCAGCGCAACTGGGCGAGCTTGTGAATAGTAATGAGCTCAGGTAACATGACATCAGACTGACCAACTTTTGTAACTAGTTTGATTTCTCCTCTTATTTCTTTTCAGTGGCTAGAGCTAACGGAGGAGGTAGCAGTTCATTTTCACATTCACAACATAACACAAACACGTAGGGACCTAACATATTTCAAAAAGTGCAAGTGTGTGGCAGGGCACTTTTAATATCCGACAGTAGCTAAGATTTAAACTGCACCACTGCAGCCACGGAGTGGCTCACACATTGATTAGAGATGTAGTGAACACATGATTTAAAAATCAATCAAATTAAATTAGTTGCTGTGACTAATACAAATGTTCCTTCGCCTGCAGCTCTTTTTTAATCATTCTCGACTCCCTCCTGAAAAATCATTGGATCCCTTTATATCTCACACTGAGCAGACAGCTGCAGCTGGCAGAGAGCAGCTGTGCAGGCAGACAGAAGACCTGTGTGTGAGTGAAGCTGGTTCTGGGTGTCTGTCCTTGATTGGTGATTTATCTTAAGGCAGGGGTGCCACGCCTCAAAAGTTTGGTTTACATTGGGGCTTACTGGCTTGGCTCGGATTGGCTCCGTCTGCTGTGATGAAGCATTCTGTGGAAAGTTTCATCTCTGAGGAGCCAACAGATGGTGGCCAATGGCTATCAGCTGTACTTGCGCCACTGGTGGATAACCTCAAGGATCAAAACAGCCCAGCCCTTTGTAGAGCTGACCCGCAAAGCTGGCACTGATTTGTACAAGACCTCGAGCATGTAGAGCCAGAGACTGGTATACACATACAGACGTACTGATGTAAAAAAAAGAATGTGTTTCAAACCAAAATACCTGGTGGACCTTTAGGAAAATATTCGGCAATTTAACAATCGCTTACCAGGCCAGAGTTGCAGCAAGTAGTGCAGGACTTCGATGTGTTTTTTGAAGTGCAGCGCGCTGGCCAGCTCCTCAGAGTCAATGAAGACTCGGTTTGTGTGGCAGGAAGCCTCCTGACGCTGGCTGAGCAGCACCGGGCCAAAACACACCGCCAGGTTCTGACATGTCATCTTGTTCACTTCCTGGCAGGACGCTACCAACTTCAGGTGGTCAAGAAGCTTCTGCAGTGTCACCTGATGCACACACACACACACACACACACACA
>NC_045741.1:11582656-11584351 GCF_008692095.1 Etheostoma spectabile
GTTATTATTATGATTAGTAGTTGTAGTAATACCACTGGCAGAAACAGAGCTGCACTGCAAAATCTACTTTAACAAGCTATGTGTAGCAGTAAAATGCTAGAAATGCCAAAAGGTTTTAACAAACAAGGCAATATTTTAAGATAATGCTACATTGCTATCCAGTGTTGTACTTACACACATTGAATTCAATACATGTTACGAAGCAGGGAATCTAGATCTCTTTGCTTGGGACAATGAAAGGGAGAACCCTTACATTATTATTCCTCATGGGAAAAATGGGCAAGGTTTCTAAAAACCTATTTAAAAAAAAAAAAAGAAGAATACTGGCCAATATTTTTAATTACAATACTATATTTGCATTGGTATCTGCCTCAAAAGGACTTTAATTTTGTGTCGTGTATGATTAACCTGAAAATAGTGGACAGTGAATTGGTGTAGAGAAAATTATACTGGTAAATGCTTGTGGACGGTGTGCAACCACTAATATCCCCCCGATGTAAGAGTCTATATAACAGAGGTTAAACAGTAGTGATATGTAGCATTATTATCATGGCCATCATTATCTATGCCACAATTATCCCTTTCACAAACACTTCTCTGATCATATTCTAGCACTATGAAGACTTTTAGAGCCAGTGGGGAGGTGTACAGTTTGACGTCCTCACCCTTTCCACATCTGGCAGGTTGTCCAGCAAGCTGACGGTGTGCTCCGAGTCAGCCTGGTCGTTCTCGCAGCCCGCTGCTCCTATCCGCAAAGGCCTTGTGGCCATGGCCTCCAACACTGCCTCATACAGGTTCTTGGTAATCAGAGGGTAGGGCAGCTCTCGTAGGTAGTCCTTCAGTACACCTGAGACGTGAAAGAGAATACAGCATCAGGTAAACTGCTGTAGCAAGGCAGTGAATGGATGTTAAATTTATCAGTGAATATCTTTAATCGACGTATTTGCAGCATTTCAGTTTTCCCGCACACAAAACAACAAACAGCTTTAAAAGTCCAATATTATAAAAATAATTTGTGATTACAAAGCAGGTCGAGGTGCTGTATAAATTCTGTGAAAGTATCGAAGTATTAAAGAGACAGGCGCTAAAACTGAGCTTTTCAGACCGTGAGTGAATACAGGTATATTCAGACAGACAATTTGAGAAAAATAATGTTTTCTTGGAAATTAAAGCAATTAAACTATAAATATAAATATGAACCAAAAAATTAGCATATTATTAGACCTTTACTACCTGAAAAATAACTATGACGAGTTGTCACTGAAAATCTTTCATTTTTTCTCTCTCTTTTAAACCACTAAACCTGGCGCAAGGTCTTGGCTGCAAATTAAGGTCCCATTGTTTCAACCGGTGACCCTGCGGCGTCCGCTGAGATACCTGATGCCTGGTGTCGGGAGTGACTCGGCAGCCAAAAAGTGGTGGTTGTGGGGGGGCCTGTTGTCCGTGACCGCACATTCACACCTGTGACTCAGACAAAAGCTACGGAAAAACATGAAACCCACGCTGTCTGTCTCCACTAAGCCCCTAAAATATCGCTGCCGTGTTTTTTCATCAGACGAGGACAAGGACGAGAATAAGCAAGGCTCTGTGACAGCTCTTTGTGGTGAGGGTCTGCTCTCTTTGCCCTCTGCGTGAAGCTGGATCAGTTTTCAGAGACAGCTTGGGGCGGTGTGTGTGTGTGTGTGTGTGTGTGTG
>NC_045741.1:11584361-11588686 GCF_008692095.1 Etheostoma spectabile
TGTGTGTGTGTGTGTGTGTGTGTGTGTATTTATAGGTGTCTGTGTAAAGAGGAACGCTATGTCATATAAGTTTAAAAGGCTTATAGAATGATAAAATCACCTTCAAATGAAGCATGCTGTTGATCAAAACATTTAGAAATGAAAATGACCCATAGTTGTCTGCTGTCCCAAATGCAACTTCATGAGTACTTCAGGGATTCAACATTGTTTGTTCACAAATAAATGTTTGAAAGACTTTTATGACAGAAAACTAACAACAAGCAGAGTGAAGCCTGTGAGCCAGTTCAAGCAGTTTATGTGTTGTGCTGCTGCAAACCCAATGTGTAATACTGTACTCAACATACACTAATTCACCCACACTGAATCCAAATATCCAACACACTCAATGCAATTAAGCACTTTTGTTCCACAACGCTGCTGCTTCTTGAACATTTCAGAAGCAAGATCACCTGCCAACAGTCCAATCATGTTGCTTCAAGATGGCTTTGTTGAGGTAAAGTCATACAGCTATGGCTGCTTGTGTTCCACAACCTAGTGTTTTTGCCACTTATCTTATCAGCTGTTCAAATATGCATTTCAAGCCAGCATAAGAGATTTCCTGTCTTTGCTGTCCACACCTATGGAACTTGGCGACTTTATCCAAAAGGCTTATTTTCTACTGAGATGCCAGAGATTGCTGCTTTCTACACCAAGCGCTTGTGCTAACATGCTTATCATTTAATGTCTTGACTCTGTTTGGGTTTTGTGTATTTGACAGCATCCATGTGCTATACTGCTGCAGTAGAGATATATTTCACACAAAGGCAGTGTGTTTACTTTTCATATATACATCTAAATATAAAATATCTGAGATTCAAACCTCACTTCAATTTGATTTTAGTCGTATTCAAACATGGTTATCTTCTAATCTGCTTTTATTGAATAATAAGAAGTCTTATAGCATGCTTTTTGCAACTAGATCTGCACTACATAAGCAAAATAACTCTCTTGAGGTAAAATTTTTGGATGGTACACCTTTAACATATGTTAAGGAGTTTAAATATCTGGGCCTCTGGCTCGACTCCCAACTTACCTTTAGACCTCATATTAATTCTCTTGTGAGAAAAATAAGTTGTAGCTTAAGAATGTTATATCGCTCAATTAATTGTTTTACAAAACAGATCAGATTAAAAATTATTACCCAATTATTATTACCTATAATCGATTATGCAGATGTTGTTTACCAGAACACAGCTGAAACCAATCTTAAGCCTCTGAATGTGATTTATAATAGTCTTTGCAGATTTGTCCTGAGGTGTCCATTCAGGACGCATCATTGTCAAATGTATCAGTCGTTGAATCTTTCTCACTAAATGCTCGACGTCAGTTTCACTGGCTGCAGTTTGTTCACAAATGTATTTTTTCAGATTACCCATTTTATCTGAAACAACATTTGATTGTATATCAATCATCCTATAGCCTTAGAGACACTGACCATCTTTTCTTTTCAGTACCAACATTATCTAAGAATTGGGGGAGAGCTTTTAAATTAAAGCCCTTCCGATTGGAATGGTTTACCAAGGTCTTTTAGAGCTCTTTCCCTTTCACCAGTTTAAGAGTTCTTATAATTATTTGCATACAAGCTGCAATTGTTTTTCTCATACTTGATATTCATAATTGATACTTATACTTGATTTTATTTTATTTATTATTTAAATGTTTTTGTTTGTTTACATGTATGTACACGTACAGTATGTATGCGTATTGTGTGGTTTGTATAGAATATATTGTAAGTAACTGTGAAACGTATGTGCGCATGTATCTTTATGTGTGTATACTTGTACATACTAATGTATATTTATTTATTTCTTAAACTGTTATTATTTATTAACTATAACTGTTTTGTTTTTTTGTTTAATATTTATTGGTTGGAATGGGAAGGATATGGGTGATTTTGGTGTGATGGAGTGCTTTTGTTTTGTTTTTGTTTGTCAGTATGTGCGTATGTTTGGGGTGTATTTTATTTTATTTTTATTTTTTTATTTTTATTTTTATTATTCCCCTCAAGCTGTTTTGTTAATTGTCTTGTCTACATGTGAATGTACTGTATATTTTCTTTGACCTTAGGGACCCCCTCGAAAACGAGATGTCACATCTCAAGGGATTATTCCTAATAAAGAATTTCTAACATCCTATTACTCCTAAACAGCTAAGTTTATTTTTTTTTATGATTTACAGTTCTACTGCACTCAGTTGAGCTCATTGCTATCTAAGCTCATACCCATGCACTGAATATGTTGATAAAGATGAACGACAATTATGTGTTGACTTGTTTATGAATGGTTGAAATGTTGAAATGTTTTAATGTGGGCTCTTGGAAAATTATCCAATGAGCTAAAAGAGATCCAAATTAAAAAAAAAAAAATTTTCTGCTTATAAACATAACATAATGTTAGATAATTGTTTGCTTTGATAATTGTTAGCCATTAATATTTGTTATTTTAACATAGATACTTTAATATGTATCTGC
Organism: Etheostoma spectabile; assembly: GCF_008692095.1. NCBI lineage: Eukaryota > Metazoa > Chordata > Actinopteri > Perciformes > Percidae > Etheostoma > Etheostoma spectabile. Next base: position 11,586,871 of record NC_045741.1, read on the forward strand.
TGCATAGCCAATATGCCTTATCATCAATCAGTTGAATAGCTGGATATACTGTAGATTTGTTATATAATGTTTGGTGCATAGCAAGTGTCAATAAACTGTAAGAAGATGAATGAATAGAAAAAATCACCTTTGCACCACTATGGTGTAACAATTCTTGCAAAAGATTGGTTCTAGAGAGCAGAACAATAGTATGTTTGAGTGTAAAAGCAGGTAAAAAGACATACGTATCTATGTCAAGGACAATCCTGTTGGTAGAAATTCACCAAATAGTGGCACAATGCGCTTTCGTAACTGATTCTGATTAGGATGCTGTAAATAGGAGCTCCTACTTTATCACTTCTACATCACTGTTCCCCTCCCATACACCCGAGGTGTTTTTGCCTCTTGCCTTCTATTTACAGCAAACTAAAGAGTCACTGTAAATCTGCTGACATCTCTTTAGGCCCACTAAGGAGAATGGAGGGCACAACTTTAACACGCTCACTTTTTAATCCCTGTAAATCCCCACTCTGCTCTTTAAGGGAGCCAGAAGCTTAAATCTTTACAGTCTATTCCTAACTGGCATTGTGGCTCTATCACCCAATTATCTCATGACGTAAACAGACAAATGTTTTAAAATAAACCTAAAATGTCAGTGTTTTTAGGTCCTAGATCTACTGTTACATGAACTGATAAAACACAAACATATAAAGGTAAATAATACATGTTGTACTGTTTGTGCCAGCTACCTTCTAAACCGAAAAAATCCCCCCCCCCCACACACACACAGATATAGATACAGAGATATTGTGCATTCCTGAGGCAGGCAGTAGTGTCTCTGTCTGAAGAAAAACAACTCATACCAAAACAAGCACAGTGGTGCACTATGTCAGCCCTCCTACCTTAGGTAGACCAACACAACGACAGCTATAGGGTCAGCAGGGTCAGATATTCAGACTTTAACACGGCTTCAGGCAAACATGCACTTAAAACTTCATGAAATGTCTCTGCAATTGAACCCCCAATTAAACCCAATTGAAATTGCAAGTGAACCCCTGCACCCTCTGGGCCAGCGTAGATGATCTGTGCCGACACGTTTTCACGTTTATTTTCAGTTCTGATTCACATCTGTTATCATTTATCTTCATCACGTTTGGTATGGAATCTGGTATGAGCAGAATGCGATAAGAACACATAAACACAAGATACATTCTCTCTCCTTAACACCCCTCTAGACATGCTGATTTCTAAATCTGATTACACAGAAATGCTTTGTGAACATCCTTCGGCTTTTCGTTGTAAATCTTTAAACGTGCCTGAGATAATAACAATCTGCTTGTTTCATCGCAGGAAAAACAGACTGTCTGGAAGTAAAAAAAATGTTCACCCTTATCTCTGCAAAGTGAGTGTGCAACTAAAATGCAGAGAGGTACCACTTGATTTGTCATTTGTTTGCCTTAAATGGAAATTCAACTCTGACCTTGGATGTGCTGTGAGGCAGATCATCTAGACACAACAAAAGCAGGACTTCTTAACGTAACCACTGCTTTATGAAACAAAACATCCTCTGTAGGCCTAGCATGCAATGTATCAGAATTACCATGTGTGTTTAGGCTGTTTTCATTTCAATAATTTTACAAAATAAATGCATCAGTCAGTCATACCTTGTGCTCATGTGCTTTTGTTTGTCTAAAGTGAGGAGAATACAGCCATTCAGGTAAATCATTAACCTGCTATGAGTCAGTTAGTAATGTTTACTTTTGTGTCCTGTTGGTGCCCTGATCCACACACACACACGCGCACACACACACGCACGCACACGCACACGCACACACAC
>NC_045741.1:11588696-11597017 GCF_008692095.1 Etheostoma spectabile
ACACACACACACACACACACACACACACACATTCTTACCCACAAATACACACAAGGTCATGTACCCAGGGGTGAACAGGAGTGCTTCCCCTACAGGTGCTTCACTTTCCTTTACAACCAAGCTGACAACAACCACACACTGAGTGTCTTTTCTCTCACATTTAAACTGTTGGGGTTGGCTTTATACCAGCAGGGATAGGAACAAAGATACATATACTGTATCTCCACCCACCCGTATGGCTGACTGAGACCCAACTGCAATCAAAAGCAGCTCGGCGATGAAGAAAAACAACCCCCTAAATCAAAGCATCAAAGCATGCAATCAAAGCTAGAGATTATAGCAGCTAAAAGAAGGTTGATGCAAAAGTTTTTCTTCTAATCAATTCAGACATTTAATGTTCCAAATGTGCCACCAAACACTACAAGGCACACAATTCACTGGTGCACGGCTCTACCTTTGACCTCTTGTTCAAACAAAGCGGAAGGTCACTCCGCTTGTCAGTGCAGCAGTCAACGCCTCGCCTTGAGAACAAATGGGGGTTTGTTCTCCGTCCTGCCCCCTCGCTGCTGTCCTGCACGCCCCCACAGCACTAGGGGGGGCCAGAGGAGATGTGTGTGCCACTGCCTTGTCCGGTGGCACGGTAAAGCTTTATCCTGTAGTTTCTTGAACTTTTCTTTAGCCCCCAAAACCCCCAAACCAGTGAACCCCAGTCCTAACTGTGATCATCAGAAATATGTACAATTCCTGACCTGCAGTTTAAAACTATTCTGCATATTCTGACACTTACACTGCCCTGCAGCTCTCTGTAAAGTGGTTGTCTGCTTCCCCGGACGGCCCAGGGTTCAGCTAATCCCCCATGCGTGAGCCAAATACCATCTGTGTTTGTTCGGCAACAAAGGGGGCACTTGTTAATGACTTTCCATGTCTTCACTGGTGTACTGCTGAGGGTGGGGGGCAAAGTAGGGAACTAGGCTATGGAAAAGACAAGTCAGGCCAGGCAAATTAGAAGACCTGAAACAAGGATCAATAACTGTGCTACCACGACCACAGGGCTTTGGACACTGGTATCATTTTCCCAGGAGAGAGGACAGATATTTGGATGGAAGTACCTCATCATTGGATCACTTTGGAAGCTTTGTTACCACACAAAGGCCAAAGCAGGTTGAGTTGAGGGCTTAATCATTAGTTAAGGTTGCTACTGTGTCCTGTAAAACCAAACGTTTCCCACAGTGATTCATTGTGTATTTCTTAAATCCAACCAGAGGGAGCTGTAAAGCGGTGTGAATTCCAAAATAAATAAATAAAGGTTGTTTTTTTTATTTTGAGATAAGAGACTCTGGTTTTGCTATTATTTGGCACTGCTGATGTCATAAACTAAACTGCCAAACAGTTAACGACTGAGTGAGGCCTCTCTCTTATCGGAAAGAAAAACATAATTTGATAATTTAAGTAAATAATGTATTATAACTTTATGCACAAATGGCTACTCAGGCTGTCTAAAAGTCCTGCTCCAATAAAACTTCTTCTCCAACAGCATTAAGAAGAGAAACAACTGAATGCAAATTGAAGCAGTTGAAAACAAGAAGAAGCACTTTAAACAACTATTTAATTAATTACTTTTGGGAAATACCCCAATTAGAAATTTAACCAACAAGGCACCAAAAGGACTAATACTAATAGTAATTTAAAGATCTGGTAGCATTGGCTCTGGGTGGGAAGGATAACTCTGGGAGCTGGAAGGGATGTGTTGCGATCATTTGTTATGTCTATGGACACCGGTAAGGCTAATGGAAAGGCTACACTATGACCCCCCCAGACCTCTCAGGTCATCTGGGACAGGTCTACTTTCTGTCCCCAGAGTCAGAACTAAACAGGGTGAAGCAGCTTTCAGTTTCTATGCTCCTCATATCTGGAATAAACTCCCAGAAACCTGTAGATCCGCTGCTACTCTCAGTTCTTTTAAATCAAGGCTGAAGACCTTTCTTTTTGATGCTGCCTTTCTTTAAATTAATGCTCATTTCTTTCTTATGCTGCACTGTAACTTTTATTCTTGTGTTTTATGTGTCCTAATGTTTCTATTTTGTTTTTAACTGTCTATTCATGTGTCTTATTGATTTTTAATGCTTATGACTTTTAACTGTTTGTACTTGTGTTTTATCTGTTTTAATGATTTTGTGTAAAGCACTTTGAATTGCCCTGTTGCTGAAATGTGCTATACAAATAAAGCTGCCTTGCCTTGCCTTGCCTAATGGAGTTGTAACATTACGAATGGCCACTTTTCTGACTCGGGTGCCTGGGTTAGCGTCCTCAGCACCGGAGTTAAGTGCTGACCAGGTTTCGACTGCTGTAATGATAGTGACTGGCTGCTAGCTGGCTGAGGGCTGACTGTGGATGTGGCCCTGGGCCCCGGGGCTGTTGTCAGCGCTCATCCCAACTGAAGCCTTGCAGCGCCGGGAGAGTGAAGCACACAGACAGGGGTGTGCTAGCTAGCTAAATTCCCATTAGATTATTTGTCTATCCATACACTTAACGTTAGTGATGAATTTGTGGGTTAGCCAAGAGTTGTTCACCGTGGTCAAAACAATCATACTAAAAATTACTGAGCGTGTTGAACAATGTCGTAATCTTATGTTTCCCACCAAGAATTAGCTAACGCTATAGACCAAGCATTAGCATTAGCTACTTGTCAACCAGCACCTGTAAAGCAGGCTAACCTTAAGCTGGATTGATGTCTATGTGTGTGTCTGTCAGAGCGTTCACGTAATGCACAGCAGGGGATGGTGCAAGTGGATTATTATCTGAAAGAATAGTGACTCTATTCTTGTAAGAGCCTATTAATCCTTTATCTTTAATCAAAATATCAAGACTCCACTAAATCACAGAGAACACAGATGGGATGAGTTCTATTTTGTATGCGCACAAAGTTTGGAACATGAGCAGAAATCTTGCTTGCACATCTGAAATATTACAGACCAGGGGTTTATTAATAAATTAAAATGTATAATGTATCATTGAGGTGAATGACTGTCATATGCACATTTAAGAAGGTCACACCCCCAACAAAAGATGCAAAACAGGGATGAGTAAATTATGCCTAGGCTACATGTGTGCTTACTCAAATATAATTATAAAAGTTGATCCAAGGAGAATGAATAGTTGAAAGAATAAAGAATGCCTGAGTGCATTACTTCAATATATTTCATTATGTTTTTATATTTGGATTGTAATCTATGTTTACCTTTACATAAAGATATTCCCAGCATACATTGATTCTGAACAAGGTAGAAATAGGGGCATACACATTCACATACAATTGGGTTCCCAGGCCAGTTATGATTAGGCCAAATGTTGGTGCTATTTAACTAACATCTACAAACTGGGCAGCTAAAATAAACATGCACTGGCTATTAAGAAGTTAAGTAGGGCCAATTAATGGGTCCAGGCTAAGCTCAGAACTTCCTCAAGTCCTAGAAACGCCCCTGGCAACCGACTCTTTCTATGACCGCCCTCTAAAGTGTCACACATGAACAGATTAAGTACACAGCAGAAAGATTGTTTACTGAACACAAACTGCTGAAGATAAAACGGTTTGTCTTGTTTTTCCATAGTGTGTTGGTAACACCTTTCTGGTTCTCTTGAGTGAATTGTGATTTGAAACAATGGCAGGCCGCACACTGAGCATGTTTTGCAAGCTTTGGATTGAACTCTGATCTCTGGGTAATCCCTTTCACTACCTCTGCTTTAAAATTAGCCGTGTGACACGCCAGCCCACTGAGCTCATCCGATGCTGTCCGCTCATTAGCTAGCCTCCAGTCTGACTCCACACTGCAGAGACTCAATTATAATCAGCCTTTGCATTTGAAAGATGTAGACAACATAACACAATGGGCCATTTCACTTCAGTTATGAATTCAAGTTAGAAGTTTCCTTGAAACATAGATTACAATTCAAATTACTGGCAAAAAAACTTAAATAAAGTCAATAAATGGGCATTGTTTCACCAAGTGTTTCAGGAAAGTATGTTGTAAGACTGATAATAAAACCCATGATAATATAGCAGATGAACATTTTTGCAGCACACACCATGGACCCATCATCTGCCTCCCTTCCCCCTCTCCCTGTCCTGTTCCACTCACTCAGGTCCATCTGCAACAGCAACTCGCTTGTTGGAGCAAATTTAGGCAGCGAGCAAAAACCAACAATCCTCGCTAGTGCCGGCCCTTTTTTCCTAACCCGCTCAACTGTTAACTGTGTTCTTTGCCCTGCCATGTGAATGCATGTGGATCAAAGCAGGCATGATAGGACGACGCCTATACAGGGCCTCTTCCCAAAACCAACAGCAGCTCCTACAATGCCCAGGGGTTTCCATGGTCTTCCTCTTTTTGTGGGAGAAACAAAAAATCATGACCAGGTCATTTTCTACAACCTCCCCCCTCATCTGTCGCACTGTTGGAGTCATTACTCAATCCAATGACACGGCTGTTTTTTGTAAGCTGAAGACTGTGTAATGTGCTGTAACTCACTGTTTCCATTTTTTTTTATTTCACAGCAACGAAGTGGAAATAAGCTGCAGCTCACAGGAGTCTGAGTAGCATCTAAATTAATGGCTTTAAATAATACATAGAGGGACATAAAATTTGCAGCACTGCAGTGGGACAATAAAACTCTTTGCCCAAGTTTATAAGTGCTTTAAAACATGTCCTATAAGCGTGTCTCAACCACAAACCTGAAGAAGAAAGAATGACCTGAATGTACAACATGGTCTGATGTGTGTGTGTGTGTCCTGCCTTCAGGGCACTGGTCTACACTGTTAGCTGACTGCTGGAATGCTTTTACAACAAACAGCAAACTCACACACGCTCTTCTCTTGGACGTACAAATGTGACCTATCAGCAGAGGACACATCATTTCAGACACGTTTACGATGGGAAAGGACTGGATCAATACTGAATCCAGACTCCATTTGAGAAACATTCTATTTATTGTTGTTTTTTTTAATTAATGTTACTGTCTTGATTAAGTAACACTTCTTCTCTGCAAATCCTACAGCTTACCCTGATTTTAGTCAATTATGGTGCTCGCACTCACACGCGGGGTGCACACTCTACAGGGTGAGCATGGGTTGCACTGACATCTTTTAAGTATAAGTGTTTTTTTCAGGATAAAACAAGCAATTTGAAGATGTTAATTTGGGCTCTGGGAAACTGTGATGAGCAATTCCCTAGTTTCTGACTATCTAGAAAACAATCGGTGGGATATTCGATAATGGAAATAGATTTGATCTTGGATCATCTGGTCCGTCTGTTTCATGGGAAACCTAATTATAAACCATTTTGTATACTCAGTGTAATATGTAATATCTTAATGAAGTGAGGGACAAGAGGGACACACTAAGGCTCTTTGGAAAGACCACCTAGTTAAATAACCAATTCCTAATTTGCTGAGTGTGTGGTGAGTGACTCTGTACTTATGTTCTCTGTTACCAGTGATCGGCTTACCTGTGATGACGTTAACGTCAGGATACACGTTTTCAGACAGCTCCACGGCGTAGCTGTCTCTCTCAAACGCCTCACGTAGCTCCTTCTTCACGGCTGCAGAGCCACACAGACGGTAGAGACCCACCACCTGGACACATATAAGCACACAAGTAGGTCAAGTGAACTAAACATTTGACAGAGAGGCAGACACTTTTACAACGCTATTGATCAAGACTGCACTCAAACAATGTACCGTGCAGAAGCCAAAACTACTTTCACAGAGAGCCCATGTGTCACAAAACACTAATCTGTTTTATTTCTACAAAAGGCAGCTTACTTGATGTCTGACAACATACTATATATTGTATATTTAACTTTGTTTATTTAAAAGTGAATAAAAGACAGAATGGTTGCTATGTTTTGACAAACTACACACTGAAGAGTGATGAAAATGTCACATCTGTATGACTGACTGGATGCACACTGAGCTCTTCTAAAAACCTAGCTGACGGCTCAGCATTAAAAATGGAAGCACTCCGCCGTGAACTATTAATGTTTCTTTAACTAAGCCTCCACGGAGTGACCTAAAGGAACTCTTAACAATTTCCTCCAGACGTTGACATTTGATAGTTGAAACTTGGCACCAATGTTCTCCTTGTTATGTTGGGATTAGGCCTGGTTACAGACATACCATAATTTCTCCTACATGTGTCTGTCTGGTATGTGGCATAGCAGACCAACTGGTGTGGTTGCCCCGGTAACGTGTTAAGTCAGTGGGCTGTGAATGGCGGGTTGGGTCCACTTCCACACAAACACAAATACGCACACACATTTGTACACACACATGCACACTGCTGGCCTTTCCGGGCTCCGGCGTAGGAGCACTATGTCTCTCCACCAGACCAACTATTTGTGAGCGCTCCTCGTCGAGCGGACCAGTGTTATCTAAACCTCACACGACAGCGAGAGAGGAGCACAGATTAGGCAGGGATTTGCCTTTGTGTGAGAGTAAACAGAAGTCACTGGGCACAATGAACAACAAGTCCATTCAGAAAAAAAAAAGAGTCTCTGTTTTGAGGAGAGGCGAGCACAGGCGTGGAACAGCTGTTAGCAAAAAGAGGGCTTGCACTTATGCACTGTGGCTGCCGGGCAACACAACAGGCAGCACCAGCCAAGACCTATATGCAGAATAAGGCAGACACAATGACCACGAACCAAACGAGTTCCCTAGACAGGAATGTGGATTTTCAGTGACTCTAGAACCATTGATGGGATCAGTTTTTTGGGGGTTTGGGATCAGCTTAAAGACTTTATAGAGACATCAAAGGAAAGAAAGGAAAGCGCATTTGACCGCATTAACGCTCTTGAGTGTTCCATCAAAGTCAGTTCACCAGGTTGTTGGCTGTCTTTAAACATGACTCTCTTTTCTTTTCAACAATAGCAGGGAAATAAGGATTTGTTCTCACCTTCATGATAAAATGACAGAACTACTTCTGGCATGATTCAGGGCTATCCCATATTCAAACGTAAACATGTCACAGGAGAGCATACCTTCAGCGCAGGACTACAACAACACAAGAACAAAAGTAAGGCTGCATTAATGTATCAATTTCTTTCTCGATTAAACCCAACATTTTTTGGGTAAATAAAATCTCCAAAAATGTTGAAAAAATGTCCATCACAATTCCTCTCATTAGGATAGGATATATTTTCATACACAACACCGTAATTTTTGTTGGTCAAGTTTAAATTGAATACTTCACATTAACAGAAAGTGTTTTAATACGCAGAGATAGAATACCCAGAATAATTAATTTGAAAAACATACTTCTTGTATGAATATCCAGTAAGCCATTTCAAATTAACAGAGGAGTCACAACTTTACATCTTCTACTTTTAAGCAATGCTTTAGCACCGTTGAACTCTACTATAAAACATGTAGGCTATTATATTTTTAAATTGTACATAACAGACAATGAAATTAATGAGATAAGTTATTAAGGGATTCACTAAGAGCAGAGTCAAGGGTCCCTTATGCTTATTGTTATTAAGTCTTCAACTGCAACTGTAATTTATTAATATTTTAATGATGTAGCCTGGAAGAAAACTATAGAAAGTCTTGTTTCTGCCAGTCTCTTGTCTGTGCCAGATGCCACATATAGCCCAAATATCGCTGCCTTTCTGTCATGTTTGAAAAGAGCCATTACAAAATTACTTACTAATTATTTACATAGCAGAGACTTGTGTTTGGAAGCCCAAAATACATTCCTTCAACAGACAGTTGAAGCCAACAATGATACTGATTTAATGTCTAAAATGGGCTTTAGTCTGGAAGTCACGTATGTCAAGCACAATGCTGAGATGTCTGTTCTAGTCACAAAAAAAGAGTGAATATCCATTCATAACATGTCACAACATTTGTGTGTATCTTATACTTATCTTTCAAGTAGTACCAATGAGTAGTATGTGGGCTACTATCCTTTTTTATGTTTCTATTTTTTAAGGGGATCAGAGTGCTCATATACATAGCTCCAGTCTAAGAGACATTCATGCAGTCTTTTCAAAACACCCACATTCATCCATCGTCTTAAAAGCTTGGAGAAGCCCTAAGGACACTTTTCATTAAACATCCACATAATCATTTGTAAAAGCACACCGCTGCACGTCTGGCTGTACATGCTTTAGTGACAGAACCTGCAAATTCCTCTGGGATCTGGTGTCAACCCCGGCCTAACCCCTGTCTGCCTGCAACCTGGGGGAGCCCTTACACTTGATCTCAGACTGATACTCTGCACAAAGTCTACTCTGCATCTCTGTAATGAAAAAAGACAGCAAAACAGGAGG
>NC_045741.1:11597027-11598349 GCF_008692095.1 Etheostoma spectabile
AATTGAAACATTGCAAGGGAAAGAAGACAAATAGTGTCAGAGACTGAGTGAAAAACAGAGCCAGAGGGAGAAACAAGAGGCAGACAAGAGGCAGACTGACTAATGGATGTTGATAACAATCATTAGTTGGTAATCTAGTCCAGAGGTTCTCAATTGTCTTTCAGCCAAGGACCCCTTAGATTAAGAGAATATAACGGGTAAACCGTGAAGTTAGCCACTTGAGACAAATTGTTGTACCCATTTCTTTTACACTTCTATAGTCTTAGTTATGTTATGTGTAAGAACAACACAATATAAATGTATTAGAAAGATATTGGACCTGTATTAAACATATTTGCAGATTCTAAGAGTTACAGATTTGTAAGATTAGAACGTAATCTATAATTAATTATATTTTATAAAATACATTTGTTAAACTATGAAGCCTAGCCTAAAAAAATAAAATCATAAGAGTTTAATATGAAAACTTTTTCCGAGAACGAGGGCAGAGTGCCACAGACCTCACTTTGAGATTCTCTGCTCTAGTCAAATGCACAACCAGCTAAGATACACCGGCTCATTATCTACTGTACTAGTCTTGCTTTGCCAGACCCTCCTCCAAGCACGCTGGAGGAGAGTCTGGCTACTCCACATAGCATTCAGGGATGGGAGGAATACGTGCTCTTGTTTATTGGCATTTCTTTAAACTAATCACAATCATCTTGGGCGGTGCACTGGAGGAAAGTTGCGGTGCCTCTGCAAAATAGGCTTTGAAGGAACTTGTTTTTGTTTAAAAGTTGTTTTAGTCGTGTAACAGAAAACTAAGGTCGAACAGATAGTCTAGCTAGCTGTCTGGATTTACCCTGCAGAGATCTGAGAAACGGTTAACCATAGTCCTCATTAATCAACCAGAGTTTAAAAGGCCAACACAAAGGAAGCCCAAGGCAACGGCTATCCGGCCTAAATGAGTGAAATCCGGCGAAATTTCAATCCCGGAAGTGGAATGTCAAAGATATAGAGTAATTATCTGCTAAAAAGAAAGAAACGCAACAAACCCTGGACTTTTATCAAACAAGTGACCATCAGGTTTGCTGTTACTACTCATGCTCTAAGCCCAGCATGCTGCACAAGTGGCAGAGGGCGGGGTCTGATTTCACAGACATGCTCCTTGGAGAGGCCTAATGTTTGTCTGTTGGCCCCAGGCACCCGCTGCCCCTGGCATGCCCCCCTAGAGTGATCAGTCCGAAACATCGGCCAGGCACTTTTACTGCTGCTGTCTCAGCTCTAATTAGGAGAAACAACACCGCCTCTCTCTGGGCTTCAAAGAGCACATGAAATGTGGA
>NC_045741.1:11598359-11606410 GCF_008692095.1 Etheostoma spectabile
GGGGGGGGGGGGGGGGGGGGGGGCAAAACAAGAATTGATCACATGACCAAGGGGAACACCCCACCATCAACACCACCACCACGACAGCCTCTTAACTCTGAGTCTTTCTCCTCTTTGAATAAAAGAGCCAGCTGCCCCAGGAAGGCTCCGAGACTTCATGAAGTGCAATACATCTCTGCTGTCCATTATGCTCATGCCAGTCATTCAGCATTACAACTGGCTGCAGGGTGAGCACTCATTTCACGGCCTACTGAGCTAAAAGGATGCTATGAATGTGGGATTATTTCTCCATATATACTCTCACATCTCATACAAAATGCATTATATTATTGTATCCTACAGCCCAGCCGTTTTTTTCAAATGAATCTGTTTTCAACTGACAGAATGCGATTTGAATGGTTCCACCCACATGGACTGTATATACATGTCCCCACACACATATAATGTATATACAGTATACATACTGTATATCATACATATTCCCTATATAAAGTATTAATCGATTAATTAAAAAAAAAACAGATTAATAAAATAAGGGAACAAAAGTTTGCATTGAAAGGAGCCAGTTGAGGCTGGAAGAGGCCTCAGGGAATACCTAGGACTAGGTGGAGTGGAGTTATATCTCCAACCTGGTCTGGGAACACCTCAGGATCTGGTTAATGTGGCTCAGGATAGGGAAGTTTGAGGTCCCCTGCTGGAGCTGCTGCCCCCGCAACCCGACACCGGATAAGGGGACAAAGACGGATGGAGGGATGGATGGAAGTTGCGGCACTTATCATGACTAGCAGAAACTAGGCCTGTAACAATTATTAGATAATTGTCTAATTGTCAATTATTTTACATAATCGCCGTTTCTTTGTTTAACCGCAATTAATTGCTAACATTAGCTAAGGGGCTAAAGGGTATGACATTGTTGATTTTCTTTAGATGTGCCAAATTTTAATTACATAAGTATATGGTCAGACTGTTGAGCAAAAGCTATGCTGGTTATGCATGTTCATAGCAACACAAATGACAAGGGGGATACAGTTAGAAAAAAATGTTTTATGATAATAAAGAGGCGTGCTTGACTTAAATTTGACTGAAAGAGACAATTATATAGTTAATCGTAATTATTTCTGAGACAATTAATTGTGCAGCAAAGATGTGGAAATGTTACAGCTCTGGCAGAAACATGGCGCGTTGTTCTTTTTCAAAGCCAAACTCTTTTATCCGTCTGCACACTCACCTGACAGCCTCTCTTTTCAATCTCATTGATGCACTTGCTTATCAGCAGCGGCACCAGCAGTCCCGTGTTCTCTCTCTCCACCACCCGCCACGCCTCCACACCAAAGACCTGGGGCTCCCTGTCTCCGTCTGGCCCACCATCGAGGGAGTTCTGCCACTGCTCCATCAGGCTGAGCTTGACGTAGATCAGGCCGCGCGGCTCCAGCTTCACTGCCAGCTGGTGGCAACGCGTCACCCGGAAGAGTGCAGGCAGTACCACCGTGCCGTGGCAGCAGACGCGGTTGCGCCTCGGCATGGGCTCCCAACTGAACACCACCAGCTTTAGGTGCTGGGCGTTCTCCAGCTCGATGTTGAAGGTGTGGTCCATATCTAGGAAGGTAGTTCGACATTGGAGGAGAGCAGTTCGTGCTTTATTAACTGAGTCCACTTGAATGGCGCAATAGACATCTCGAGAGTCAATGCGTGGAGGTTTGAGGTCCTCAGCACCATAAAAGTGTAGGCTCATCAGTCCCGAGATAAACTGGCTACACTTGGGCTGCTCTGTGAAGCTGTAATGGCGAAAAGCATCAATGTCTAAGTCTGTGCCATTGAGTTTAGAGTTTCCGCCACCACTCTCTGTCTCCTTGCCTTTCCCTCCCTTCCCCTCTGAAGACCCATGCTTCCCAGATTTGGCCACCAGCTCAGGTGAGTCACCATCACTGAGGTAGCCACCTTTACTGGCAGACTTTGAGCTGCCGTTGCTTTTTTTCTTACTGAAGCTGTGCTGTGTGGACACACTGCTGTCCAGGTGGTACCGTGAGATCACGTTACGGCTAGCCTGCCCTCCCCCAGATGCAGCTAATCTGTGAGGGCCTGAGGAATGGGGGACAGCCTCCGGCCTGCTCACGTTGTTTCGGGGAGAATGGGCTCTGGGCTCTAAGTGACTGCTTCCGTTGCCGTTGTTGCTGTTACTGCTACTCGGGGTCCCCTTGACACTGAGTTTCCGGCTGAGTTCTGGAAGCTTCTTCATCTTCATGGAGATCTTCCTTACGGTGCGCGGGGACTTAATCTTGTCTGGGAAGGACCAGTTGATGGAGCTGCTCTTCTTGGCTGGGTTTGGGCTGGAGGGAGGGGAGCTGACAGCATTGGGCAGGTCAGGACCATCTACAGATGAAATAACAGAGCAAGAGAAAAACTGGTTAAAAGGAGAGCCTTATGTATTTTGAATTTTTCTTTGGTTGACACTGTGTGAAAAAGTTTAAGCGTTTTTACAGCAAAATTCTTTGGTCTGAAAATATTTAGAAATCAATTGTTTGATTACTCGCAGGAACAACTGGTTACCACCAGTCATAAGTACATTGTAATCACTGGTTACACTGGACAAGCCACCTCCCTCCCATGATTAGAAGTAACTGTTCAGATGTCCAGTGAAGACAGAGGAAAGAAAAGACTAACACTAAAGGCAAAGTGTGCAAGAGCCATAATTTACAGTCTCTCAGAAAAGAACTACACCTTCATGGCACATTATCAAGTGATTAGGTGTACATGCAACCCAGTAATCCACTGAAAGAGACACATTCAGCAGGCAATGTTTCCTAAACACTTAAGCACTATATAATATAGTTACAGTCTATATACAGTATGTAAACCTCCACAGGGTTTTAGATGATTAAATGTTGCTGACATGACACCAATATTACAGAGTTTCCATGAGGCCCCTTTGCTTTAAGTGGGCTTCATTCACGCAAACACCAGGGAAATTTTAGAAGGTCTTTAGCTGCAGCTCCAGGAAAAACAGTGGTCTATAACCAGGGAAATGTCTGTCTAGAGACATCAACTGCCTCAGGGCTGAGCTAGAGTTACTCAGTCATTATTCAAGTTGAAAAATATCCATTTGGATTGGACTTTGTCGGCAGTTCTCGCCTAACTAGATGTCTACAACATGAAATGTCAGGGTCTAGAGTTCTTCGCAGGAGTGAGAGCCATTGTTTAGTCTACGGGACTGTGACTTTACATTTTATTTATGTGGTTTTTCAACAGGTCGCTTATCCGTCAAGGGCCTTTCTGTGGCTGGGATATTAATCCTATAATGTTTAAAACTGCTTTAATTGATATTTTTATATAAACAAATGAATCAAATCACCAATGTGTAATGTCAAAAAGTATCACTTAGAAACCTACAAAGAATTATTGGCAGACTCCAGTTCCCCTCAACTACAGCATTAGTTTCTTTCGGCTCTATTTTTTTATTTTTTTGGGCATTTTGGCCCTTAATTGATGGGATAGTTATAGGCAGGAAGTGGGGATAGAAAGAGAGAGTGGGAAGACATGCAGCAAAGGGCCAAAGGTCAGAATTGAACCCTTGGTCACTGCAGTAAGGACTGAGCCTTGGTAGATGGTGTGCATGCTCTACCAGGTGAGCTAACAGAGCGGCTCATAGTTTTGGTTTTAAGGCCTGCAACTTTACTATATTGGTTCACTTTCACCACTCTCAGGGTCATTTTCGGCCTAGCAGACAGCTGTTTTTTGTGAAAATGCTCCATAAACCCACTGGCCCCTACCTGTACAGCACAAAACAGCAGAAAGACAAAGTTAGCGAATTTGCTAAAGAGACAGATATTTCCCTCCAGAGTTGGTGGAAACCAAACCAGAGCTAAAAGGAGAGTAAACAGAAACACAACTCCAAATGAATGCTTATGTTATTACTACAGCCGGATGTGTAAACAGGCTGTATCCACTTAAAAGGTGGTCAGCATTGTGTTTACAACCAACAACAGCTGTCTCTGTTTTTATTAAGTAAATTTAAATGTTTTCATTTTAATAACACTGTTAATATGTCTTAATATTTCCTTCTGTACACTGTACATCCAACCTCCATCCATTTGTATGTGCTGACTGTAACGGCCAAAATGACAACAAATGACAATCTACCAATGCACCTTGTATATTCTTACTGCTTAGGAGCTCTGTCACCATCACTTCCCCTTCATTCATTTTCCACATCCAAATAATTGATCTGGCAAGAGAAGAGAAATAGCTAGCACAACGCCATTTAGTGTGATTTAGGTGGAATTTGTCAAATTATAGGCCTCCTGCTATTTGCCCAACGGGAAGCTTGAGCTGGTCTCGACAGCTATTTTCCCTTTTAATAAGATTTCCTAATCTGCGTTTTTTTTACACTTTAGAGAGAATATCTCGGCATTGGTCCATGTGAGCTTAATGCTGGCCATGACTTTTCAAAAAGAGTTTACCTCCTAAGGACCTTGAGAGAATTGTTTTTAGACCTGGCCTAGACACATACAGTACATACATTTAAAATTGATCATAGAAATGCTTGTTTTAAATCAGATAAATTAATTTCTCTAAATAACCGAACAAAAACAAAAAAGTGATTTGTAAGAGAGAAAGAGAGAGAAAAACAGAGATAGAGATACAAAGTGGAAAGAAGAGAGAGACAGTGAGAGGTTGACCCTGCCAACATCACCAGCTCTATTTTCAGAGGGGACCTGCTGTGCTATTCTGGGGCGAGGACCCACAAGGAAAAAGAGGGAGGCATAGGAGGTGCAACAGGATGGAGAGAAAGGTAAGATGGGGGGGCAGGAGCAGGAGCAGGGCAGGGTGTTGCCGGCAGATGGGGGACAAAGGCGCCCCTTGTCCCTGCACTCAGAGGTCTGGATGGTCGACTGGAAGGCTGGCTGGTGAATGTACAAATGAACACGGCTGTTCTCTCACATTCCTCACCAAACCATGTTTAGCCTCCTTTCCCCCTGGCTGAGTAGCCTTCCCTGTCACGGCTTCCTGCCAATAATAGACACAGGGGCGCTCTGAGAAGAGAGAACATGGGTCCAAACAACATCTGGGGTGGGGTCAAGTACACAGAGAGCCCTGGTCAGGTCTGAAACAAGGTTTTCAGGAGAGAAATTCCTTGTACATGAAACACTTTTGAGTTCTTCTATAATAATGATGTCTCTACACATTGTACTCAGTATTAACAGTACTAATGAGAATGAAATGTATGATATACAGTAAGTACAATGTAAATAGGTACAAAACTGTAAATGGATCAAAACTTGCTGTCCAAAGTGTTTAAAAGTTACATGTTTGGTACATAAAAGATATCACACTTAAAGAAACTGTAAGTAACCAAAGAGGATGCCACTGATCATTTAAAGTCATTACACTCCTGTCTCTAGTTTAAACGGAGTCATAATTATTAATGTGAAAACACTACAGGGTCAGGATGTGCTATCATTCATCAACTTTCAGTTGAATGGCATCATGTTGATGTGATCCTATAGCAATCATTTTACAAAAATGCTGTGGTCCAAGTTATTGACTTAGAGCAAAGTATGATAAAAAAAGTGACAAAAGGGGTTTGGGAAGTTTTGGGTTCACACAAATTAAGGAATGTTCCACAACAGAGGAACACAGTTCATTGCATAGAACATAAATTGTAATTTATTTTTTTAAATCTTAGTTTGGGGAACTTTTTTCATTTGACAAAATATGCCAAATATGCATCAGTGTTTAATAAAATATTCTAAAAGACTAAAGTCTCAACAGTTCCCTGATGTAGATATCTGAGCAAAGAATTAGTAAAAACAAGCGCACAATTTAAAAAAAACACTTGGTTGGTATATCAATATCAGAATTATACTATCAATATTATGACTCTAACGCCAATCAAATGTGATTGCTATAATAATGCAGATGCAGGACACAGAAAAGACAACATAAACAAAACATTTTTCCTTTTTTACTTGACGATTTTCTTACTTGACGATTCTCAAATATTCTCATGTCCCATGTAAGTATGCCTTCCAAAGTGAGAACCAAAACAGTTTCCACCAGTCCTCCTGGTGTCCCATTAATTTGATAATAAACATGAACAGGGGCAATGTCCACTAGTCCTGTAAGGCAGATCAGTTAATGACACACATGCACACACACCGTCCTCTGTAGCCTTTGGCCTTGTGGCAGCAGCCAGGAGAGTAACATAACACCTCTCTATCTGAGGTTCAGGGGCGATGGTTTGACACCCAACCCTCTAGGGCCATGTTCCTAGGTCAAAGGGCAAAAGGTCCACATTTCTCTGGGTGACACCTGAGCCGGGTAACTGTGTCCACCCCCTCCGCTTTAACACGCAAATGCACTCACCATAACACTGTAACACAAAGAGAGAGTGCATGTAAATATGCATGCATAAAGACAATAAAGACACCCCCCACCATACACACACACACACACGCCCTCCATGACCCTGCAGCCCTCCTCAGGCACCCAGCCACTGACACCTCTTAACACAGCCCAGGAATTTATGACAAGGGCTTTCCACAATGCTGGCACCAGACAGGTGCAGGAGGAGGGTGTGTCTGTGCATGTGTATGTGAAAGGACGACTTGATCATTATGAAATACGCCTGATATTTGTGTCCTCCATCATTAAACAGCTCGTTCCTCTAGCCAACACCAGGATGTAAATAATTGTTGGATAGTATGACATGTCCTCCTATGAAACAATACTAGGCACCTTACCCCCAAAAATGTGAGAATGTGTGTTTGTGTGTGTGCGTGAGCGAAAGAGAGAGACAGACAGTGAACATACTCTGATAAGCCTTGGGGAGAGACGATAATCTGCTGTCCCAGATTACCCCTGTAAAACCACTTGAGTGTGTGTGTCCATCCGAGCATGTCTGCCAAATGTTGTTTAAATGTAAAAACACAGCTGACCAGGTTGTGCTGACAAACAAGGGGAGTGTAAATAAACTGGTGAATGGCATACTTGTCCTGTAGTTTTGTCACTTGGAGGCGAGGCTCTGCACTGCTTCCCCTCCTTTTGGTTCTAAATCATTCAGTGCTGGAAGGGCTTTCAGGGGCCGCGGGAGCCCGGGCGTTTCATTACAATGGTTACAAAACCCCTGCTAATATATCCAAGCATGCAGGCCTTCTCACTAGCACAACATGGCCCCCTGCCAAAGAAGCCCTGAGGTAGCCTAGCTCGCCTACCACTGCTGGCATTCCTGCTCTGCTGTAACTCAACCGACAGAGTGGCTGCTAATTCTAGACAGCCTTCAGCCACACCGGCCTCGCTGCACTGCCACAATACACACAACAAGGCACTAACAGCTACGTGATGAGTGTTGACTAATGACTTACTTATCTGAAATAATTCCTCCCCCCCTACGCCTTTGCTCGGACCACACCCATCTTCAAACTTAGCCCTCATTTTGAGCTCAACTGCGTTGAAAAGTTGAATGACTAGAGCTGGGTACCGAATAAAAATACTTTTTAGGCATCAGAGAATTGTCTCTGAAGCATGGAGTATCGGAAAATGCGTTGTCATTTAATACCCAATTTCAATACCTAAGAAGTAAATCTCCTCAGCGTCAGTGAGCCAATAAGCATGGAGCATGCTTCTAACGAGATCTAATAATGTTTGTGATTGGCTGTCTAACATTACACGTCGTAGAGGCAGGCAAGAAAACTTTACGTTACACAGAGATGGAGCTCACGTCACGTAGTGGGAGCTGAAAAATTAATTTAAAGATTTTTTAGCCATAATGTGTAATTTTGTAATTTCTTTTTGTTTAAAAAATTTGAATAAAAAAAGCATCATTTAGGAACCAGTATAGAAGTCATGGTATTGGTATTGTTATCAACATTTTTCACAATACAAAACCATGACTGCATCTTGCGCAATTGTGACTCTATTTTGGTGAAAATATCTATCTGCAGACATAACACCAGGCAAAGTACTCAAAACTGCCTCTGTGGTAGTTCCCGCTACAGTAGTGACGCCCAAGACCACATTTTGACATGATGACACACACACACACACACACACAC
>NC_045741.1:11606420-11607506 GCF_008692095.1 Etheostoma spectabile
ACACACACACACACACACAAGGTGAAAACAATACTAGTGTCACTGTCTTGGCTGATAAATAGTGCTTAGGGGTTACAAACTCTTGAAAAACCTCTGTCATCAAAAACGTGGTCAGGATCAGATTATATACCAGCTAAACTACAAATACTATTGTGACTCCCAATGCATACATGACCAGTTAAGGAAATATTATGCATTAATCTACACGGGTAGAAAATCATTTACTCTGAATCAGTTTTCAGTTATCTACAGCTGCTCTGGTGATAAAATGAAGAACAGACCAGAAAGGAAGAGCCATGAGAAAACTATGTGACCTGAACTTCACATCTAGCGCCAAGCTAAGGAATCTGCTCTGGTTTTGAAGTGCTGCTCTCACAATGTTGCTCCTCTAAGTTGTTGACTTCCTCCAAACCCAACCGTGCAATCGTCAGCTGAGATTAGATTCCAGGTTTGAGCGTAGAGGCTTGAACTCTCATGTAACTTTAGTAGCCTGGGCCAACTCTCAAACACAGCAGCCAGCGTGACCAAAACAACCCACAGAAATAGCTCTGATCCCATTCTGAGCGCTGGCCAAGTCAGATTCCCCAAACAGGCGCTAAAGGGAACAAGAGATTGGGAACACACCATGCTCACCACCCCCAAAGTCCATCAATCATTATTCTCCATACAAATAGAGCATTCAGATGGACAAAAAGTCAGTCAATAGGCATCACATGAGGAGTCTGGAGTGTATCCGGTATGGGAAAAAGAACCAGCCAGCCGAACAGAGAAAAGCTATAGTCGCAGAGAGTCATCTACATCTGCACTGGTTCATTAATTCAGTAGACACTCTTATTTGTGCTCAATCAACAAAAGGCCTGTCAAATATTTTAAAGTGGAGTCTGTTTTGGCTCATATTTACGAAGAAAAGATGGTACTTAAATAGTGGAGTTCACCACTGTGGCTGGCTGCACAACTTGTGTTTTGAACTTAAAGACGTTGTTGCAGTTTAAATCAAAGGCCATTATTCCCTTGGAGACATGGATACATTTTCAAAAATGTGGTGAGGCAAAACATGATGAGGTATCCTAAACACACACACACACA
>NC_045741.1:11607516-11634425 GCF_008692095.1 Etheostoma spectabile
CACACACACACACACGCACACACAAACACACAGTAGATGCTCGCTGTGGCGGTAACAATGATGCTACTACCAACCAACCAACAGGTTTAGTTTGGTACAGCCTTTCCTAGTCTACTATTTTTTTTCATCATGAGGATTAAAATGTAGTAACTGTAGTTGAGTTGTTTGTAATTGGGCTAAAACATACAAAACAACTGGTTTGGCCATTTAATTTGCTCTTATTATCATCATTTTTAAGTTTGTAATTGTATTTAGAGGTTGTACCAGAATAGGTTTACATGGTTTAATTTTCAAAAAACATCATATTTTTGTTGTACTGCACATTGCTGCAGTTCCTCTTTTTTAAGAAAGGCATACAGAAAACTGTCCTGCAGTTTGTGAGTTTGTGACAGCTCATCAACTGTGTAGAGTTTCAGGTTATATAAACTGGAGCCGTAAAGGTCCAGTTTATCTGAAAAATCAGTGGAAAATACACAAAAGGACGCATAGAAATGTTTTGGTAATTATCCATGTCCCCTATCCGTTTGACCCTGTTGTGGAGAGACGGAACACTGAATGCAGGGTGGAGTGAGCACCCACAGCAAACTGCTCTTTTCCCTCCCGCCCACCATCCTTCAACCCTCCCAACCAGTGTGAGTGGAGGAGGAGTGCAGTGTCACTCGTAGCCAATACACTCTAAGTTAACAGCACACACCACACACACACACACACACCACACACACACACACACACACCCACACACACACACACACACACACACACACACACACACACACACACAGAGTAATTTCTGAAGGTATAGGCGGTTTATAACTAAAGCAATATTTAACCTTCCTACCGTTTCTATTGAATTTGCCCACTGCACCCACAATAAACACACACAAATAACCAGTAATAAATGTTTCCTCTTTCATTACACATAGCTGGGCTCGTTGATCTTTTTTGTTGCAGTGAAGTGTGGGATGGCTTTGACAAACCCACAGGAATCAATTGCAAAGTCAACAGGCAGCAGAGAGGGAGGCAGTTCCGGAGTGGGAGGGAGGGAGAAGAGGACCAGTCAGAGCACCACTCTATCACAGACCTGCTACTCTCATTAAAAATAATCTTATTACAGGATGTAAATGAGGTGCAGGTCTTTGAATGGTAGAAAGTTGATAAAAAATGCTCTGAATCAGATTTCTTCTACGTTATAACTGCTGAAGAAGCAACTCAAGCCTCCAATTAGGTCCACTCATCTGCTTACCCAGAATGAAAGGCCCCAATGACACCAGAAAATTTCATCTGGACTGCAAAACTGTACTGAAACCTATCAAAAGGTGCAGTCAGAAACAGCCTGTAAATTGAATTAGCTCCTTGTGCTATGATTAGTGCCTTTGCTGTACTGATACAATGAGACTCATTCAGGACTAGTTTAATCCTAATCCTACAAGAAGAGTCTCTGAGGATGGTAAGTTTTTGCTGAGCCACATGTGGTGTCCGAGAGTGCCAGGATGAGGAAAAAGGGGTTTATCAGCAGCCATTCAAACCTGTGTCCTTGTCACAGACAGATTTGATTTGGAAGATAATGCAACACCTCAAGAGGTTAAGAACTTTCCACTCGGAAAGATAAACGGTTTCTTTATATGTGCTGATTATTGTTTTGAAACGTGGAAAAACTGCAGCCTAACATAATCTTTAATTTATAGGAACAGGTCTCAACAAGTTGTGGTTTCAACTTTTAAAACTGTAGTATTTCAGAGGGAAATATTCCTGAGCTCATTTCAAGCCTTCATTCCAGCAGTGAAACTGTAGCCGTGAACACTCAAGCTTACGTATTAGATTTCGCTCGGTGCACCCAAACGATTCAGCCTCGCTTTGTGCTTCTACAACTAGAAATGGCTGTTGCGTGCGACAGAAAGGTGTTGTCAAAAAGTTGTAATTATAGGCTTAGCTCAAGATGTGCCAATTAGTTCAAACTACCATGTTGCCACATCAGAGAGAACAAAAAAGTCGGAAGTTAGTAAAATCAGCCTGAGCTTATTAAGAGACAGGGAGCCGTGTGCTGGCTGTCATAATTATGCCGTCGCTGTAGACCCGAGTTGTCAACAAGCTCTAAGCATGGCTGCTGGTGTGGAGCTGCGTCCTAATCTCCCTGATGTCCCGACTCTTTACAATGAAGTAAGAATAATTGTTTATTTTCAAACCGGATAACATTCCAAACTAAACAAAAGTTGGACTATAAAGACTTCAAGCGACAGTGAAAAGTTTATGTCACATGCCAGCTGCCGCTGAGAGCGTGCAAACAATTCAAACAATAGAATAATTTGATATTGCTGATTGACTGGTATACTTTTTGAAAGCTGATTGATATTGCATTGGAAAAACGTTTTTCCAGAGCTGATGATATTGCCAAGAAGAGATTTACCAGGTTTAATAAACAACTTGATATCCTCCAGTCTGATATATTATTTCTCATAAAATAAACTGGAGTACTACGAATTGACTATGTAACCATAATGAAGCGCACAGAAAAGGTGGAGCACTCATCTGGTTCACTCGCAAAATCATTAAAGGCAGTAGAAGCTAAGTTAGCGGACCTTGAAGACAGAAGTAGGAGAAATAACATAGGTGTTCATGGCCTTCCAGACGGAAAAGAGGACCCTAATGCCACCCAATATCTAAACAATCAGCTGTCTCTGTGGTTTCCAACACTGAAAGATGCCCCAGAGATTATGAAAGATAGACCAGAGATTATGAGAGTGCATCGCATCAGCCTCCCTCGGGGGAAACGCCAACTCTAAGCCAAGAGTGCTGATTTTTGTATGTTTCAGGTGTACTGATTGAGACCTTATCCTAAAATCAGCAACAATTTCACCACTGAACATGGAAAGGAAGGAGATCCACTTCACTGTAGATTACAGCATGGCAACCAGAGTTCTGCGTAAATCCTGTTATGCTTCAATGGAAAAGGCTCGCCAGGCGGGATTCCTTGCATTCTTAATCTAGCCGGCTAATTAAAACGATTGTTCTATCCCACTTGGACTACTGTTCAGGAGTTTGGTCAGGCGCTGCCATGTCAACTAGAAAGAAATTGTAAATTTCTCAGAATAAGGCTGCACGTTGTTTCCTAAGGTGCCCACTCAGATCAAGTGTTGATGTAATGCATGGCTGCCTATCCTGGTTAAGTGTAAGGAATAGATTAACTTCCTCATTACTCAACTTTATAAGAAATATTCTAGCAACTAAACAGCCGAGGGTGTTGTATCAGCATCTTGGTATTAGTTCTGATGGCTATAGCACTAGACATGCTATGGAGGGCAGATTCACATTAACTTAGGTAAAAACAAACAAAGGGGAAACACTGTAGTATACAGAGCAATGATTAATTGGAATGCAATGCCTAGTCATGTCATTCAAGAACATAGACAATCTTAATTCAAAGTGATACTTAAAGAGCATCTCCTAGCTGAGCAATATTCTGTATTGGCTAATGCGTAAGGAATGCTATTAGTATCAATGAGGGTGTTATGTGTGTATTTGCTTGGTCCTATTATCAGTAATCAATATCACAATCTCATCTCTACATTCTGTGAATAATTTAAAGTAGGTCCTGTGTTGTCTTGTGTTGTAATGTGCTGTGATTAATGTTGTTATGTCTTGTTATTATTTTGGATGTTTTTCTTTCAGTGATGTATTGAATGTGGTTTTTGGTGGTTGTTTTTAATGTGATAGTGATGCTTGGTAATATAGAGCTGCATAAGCTTTAGGTGGACTCCAGAAAAAATAGCAGTGTCTACGACCCGAGCTAATGGAGATCCCAATACATCAAATCAAATCAAATCCAACTAAATCAAAAGAATGCAGAGAGAGCACTCCAAGTCATTTGTGTTAATTTTTTTCTTTTCAATTTTGTGTTAATCTGCAGGTCATGAATCTGTTTTTTTGTATCTCCACACGATAACAGCACTTTAAATCAGCAAGCATTCAAGGCAAGAGTTCTAAAAAGAATGTTAAAGAAACAGCAATTTACCAAGTTCACAGCCCTGTGTGTGAGCTGTAGTCACAGGTAAATGGATATTCTTTCCTCTGAGGAATGGCTGTTAAATTCCTCCTGGTTAATGTCTGTCTGAGTTTAACTAATGAGGGATGCTGATAGTGTGATTTAATTAGACAGCCACAGCCTGCTGGAATAAACTGAGCTAGGATGGCGAGATTTTGGATTTTAAACTCAGCAAAACTGAACATTTTTGGTGCGATAAGATTCTTAAACTTTACGCTTAAATACTTTATATTTCTGAGTAGAGCTATAGTAAGCCAGGGAATGCATCCAGCTAAATAGGTCTGTTGATCCTTTCATTGGAAACATTTTCAACAGTTGTAATTTGTGCTTAAGGTGTGCGCAACCGCAAAAATCTGCCAAGAGTGACTGGCTGAGAGACAAAACGACCCCAAAGCTCAAAGAAATGTGCGGAAAGAAATGTAATTAGGAAGTTGACAAAAAGCAGGAAGGGAAGGAAAGTAAAGTAAAATGAGAGGAGGTGTGCATGAGTCTTTTTTTTTTGCCTTACCTGTGGCTCTGCTGGTGGAAGGCCCCCCCTCCTCCTGAGGTTTGCACGCGAGCATATGTCTGTGCAGATTTAGCGCCTCTGTGGAATGTACAGCATTCCCCTGACTCCCATCTCCTAAACCGCCACAGAGGCTTTCCCCGAGCGCCTCCGGCCCAACGCCGACGCCCCCCAGGTCCCTGCCACCGGGACTCGCATCCCCTCCCCTGCTGGGCCTCCTCTGGGACTCTGCTCGAGGGGGAACCAGCAGCCGAACGGAGGGTCGGTGAGACATCTCCAGTTCATCGTCCTCAGGGATCGGGTTGTACCAGATCTCTCCTTCATCATCTGCGTCATTCTCCTCAGCTGGGTCCACGCTACGAGGGTGAGGAGACACCTTGGCCTGACTGGCGTTAACCTAAATCAAGACAGACTGTTAAAATCTGATTTAAAGATGAAAGAAAGCAGGATGACATTTTGAGTAAGGCTGGATACCAAAATTGATACTTTACGGCACTGATCAAATTGCTTCTAAAGCATTGAGTATTGAAAAATGCCTTGACAATTTGTGCTGTAACGGGGGGGAATCATCCGACACGTGAAGCCTTGTAACACCAAGAATACCACGAATAAGCATATCCAAAATCTCATTCTTGCTTACAGAGAGACCGTGATGCTAACCTGAGGCAGGTGCAGGCGGGCCGGCCGTGACGGAGCTCCCCCAGAGGGTCTCAGGTGGTCTGGAGAGGGACTGGGAGGAGGTGGGGACTGGTGGGAGCCCTCCTCCTCAGCTGCCAGCATTCCCTGCAGCTCGTCCTTGGTGCCGTGATTATTCTTCCCAACGGAGCTTTGCTGCAGCCAGTTGCGCTTCTTAGAGACAGTGATGGTGGTGAGCGGTGGCTGCCATGACAAAGACTCACTGGCCTTGCCCACCTCCCGGCCAATAGCACAGGGGGTTTGGACATTCTCAATGAAAGCTGAGGGGTGTGATGAAAAGAAAAGAGAGTGTGAGAGTTACAACTTCTTGGCATAAGAAAACAACCAATTATCATCACGATTGAACTGTAGTGAACGATTAAATCTGATGTTTAATCTCAGACTAGTCCTGTCCTGTCAGGTTGAAGAAAACATCTGTATCAAGAAACCACAGGTGTGGAAATGCTGAATGTCATTAGGTTTTATAGTTTCCTCCCTCGTCTCTTCTCTTATCTCTGCCTTTGTCTTTTGTCTCTGCCTTTTTTTAGTCAGTCAGAAAAAAAAGAGCCACGTCTTTGTTTTGTCTCAATCGATTGGGATGTTTTTATAACTTCTGGATGGAGTAATGTAATTTCCTTTTTTTTGACCAAAGTCAAACTTTCAATCACACCACCACAGTCCCCGCGGAGAATCTCCACCCTTTTCTTCTCAGTGATTTCCCATTTCGGGAGTGTCAGCTTTGGGTATATGTAGGCTTCGTAATCAACAGAGATCACAGGAAGATGGAGGGATTGAGCACATACATTTCTTCCATCGCAGCAACTGAAAAAAAGAGCGAGAAACCGCCAGCACTTCAGCTGTGAAAATAGAGCAGAAAGTAGTGTGTGTGTGTGTGTGTGTGTGTAAGTGGGGGGCGATGAGTACAGCCAGTGGCAATATGTGCAGTGAAAAGGTACAAATAATAGAGATGGGGACGTAGTCCCTTAATGTTCCAAAGAGAGCATTAAAAGATCTCCACAGCTTTGTATGTGCTGCTGTTTTTAAGGATGTTTTTCCAATCAGATGTAGTACATTTTTGTCCTGTTCAAGAAGCACCTTTGGAAATCATATGACATGCTTTTATTTTCCCAAGGGGTGGTGAGTAGATGCAGCAAGAGAAAAACAACCTCCAAGCATGTGTGTGTGTGTGTGTGTGTGTGTTTGTGTGTGGGCAGAGCGAGGTGCTGAGGGCAGGGTCTTGCTCTAACATGTACAGCAGGCACGTGTAAAAGACTGTTTTGATCTCCAGTGGCTCCCACACCAGCCCCTCCACATGCTATAATGACAACTTCGGCTTTTGTCAAGAAAACACATTTTCATTTACATTCATCCAAAGATTTTGGAATATTTTCACTTTACGCAACCAAAATCTGTGCTATTAAAAATGTGAATGAGTCAGAATAAACCACAACAGGTGTTTTTTTTATTATTATGAATCCATGGCAGTCCAAGAGAATTGAACTGAAGTACATTAAAAATCACATGGTTTCAAATTACATAACTTCTACTCCATCGATTGAGATTTTTGCTTGGTTGTTTTTATTGACAAAGCCCTTAAAGTGGCACAAAGAGAGAGCAGAGGACTGCACTGGGATTTACTTTTCCCTGGAAGTCAACCAGCCTCTTTCTGCTTCCCTGTGATCTACAAGACAACTTTATAAAGCAACTCGCAATAATCATCTCCAATGCCTCAAAATCCCATAAACACCAACTTTGGAGTTCCTCTCACCACAAGAAAAACAAGTATTAAACTTAATTTCTCTTCTTGCTGTTGCTGTTTGACTTTTTCCCCACTTGAGAAATATGACAAGTATGATATACAGTGGGATGAAATTGCTTTAGGGATGCCATTCCTCTGCATTCCAGCTGATTATACAATACACTGCCGTGTACATACAACTGCTTTCAGTGGCAAGAATAGAGGCCACATTCCTAATCTCCACAGTGAAAAAACCCAGTTTGAACAACAAAAAACACAACCCATCACAGCCCCTCTGTCATCTGTTTTATTTGAATTAAAAAAGGACATCTTCCCGTCTGTTCTTTTTAATCTAAGGAAGGTTTTCAACCAGAAAAATGAGCAAGTAGTGTGTTTGCATTAGCCTTGATTATGTTGTGTTTGAGTGCTTGGAGCACAGTACCTTTAAATAATGTATACTTTATTATAACATGTGCTGGCTGTTGAGTGAAGGTGAAACATGCAGTATGTTTCTGCTGCTATACTGAGTCCCATACATTAATATGTAGGCCCACTGGCAGGCTATAATAATCTGCTATGGTGGTTTGTTTTCAGCTGTTCTGGCTTGAAGTTCCTTGGAACCCTAACTGTCTACAAGCAGTGCTTTAACTTAGATATTACTCTACATGTGGGAAACCTATAGCAAATTACATTATAATTACCCTGGAAATCCAAAGTTCTCGCGAGAGCACAATTTGAATGTGCTCAGCGAGTTACTCTGGCATCGAGTAATGCTGCTCATTAACTATACCCTTGTAGTCGAGCTGCACCAATCACATCGGTGTATCTGATGTAGGCGGGTCAGAGGCAAGCTAAACAGTTGACGACAGTTTAATCTACCAGTTAGCTCCGCTGGTAGCTAAGCGTATGGGGCTCTGGATACGTCATCCTGTGTATTGTTGTGATTGGTCGTATTGTTATCCAATTGCGTGCAGTGAGAGTTTTAAATGCACCCTTGGTGCCACCCCTCAAGATAGGTGACTTTCGTGACTTGATGCCAGACCCTTAATCTTTCGGTGGGTCTGGAATAAACTTTTGGGTTTGGATTTCCAGGCTACATTACAACAGGAATTATATATTTTTGTACATTAGCTTTTTAGTTTACAAAATTATAAAAAGTTGGGGCAGCCAGATAGCTCAGTTGGAAGAGCGGCCATCCACATACAGAGGTTACTCCACGATGCAGCGGGACTGGGTTTGACTCCGGCCCGCTTCCCTTTGCTGCATGTTATTCCCCTCTCTCTCTCTCTCTCTGCCCTTTTATGTCTTCAGCTGTCCTGTCAAAAATAAAGGCTGAAAATGCCCCAAACATATTTTCATAAAAATAATATTTATAAAAGGCTTTTAAGACACATCCAAATCTACAGGCTTAGCCTATAATCGATAGTTTCTTCTCACCAGATGAAGTACATCAAATGAGGATTAACTGAAATTAAAAATGACAGATTTAAAGTCACTTAGAGGCACAGACATAAAAGAGGCTAAACATAAACATTTAAGAGGTACAAGCTAAGTTTGTTTTACAACCTTATCAAAAATTAACTATCACACACATGTGGATGGGGAAGGATTAAATTAATCGTAGAAAAAAGTAGAGAAGAACCTTCTGGGGTTCAGGGGGGAGAAGATTTTAAAGACTGAGATGGATCCAAAAACTGCAGACTCTGCCGCCAACGCTCAACCTGGTAACGCGATACTAAAGAGAGGTGAGATGGTTATGCGTGGAGTTGTTGTCAGCATGCCATCTTCTTTAAGGGGTCTTTCATAACTGGAAGAGGAAGCGTGTTCTGACACGAGCAGCATTCCAGACCACAGCTCCAGATTTACAGCCTCGCCACCGTCTCCTTCCACAGAAGTAACACCTTCCCCAAAGCAACGGCAGGACACTGGTTCGACTTAGTGAATGAGATTTTAGCCATTTTCACTGGTGTCATATATCAAACTATCACAACACTTTCCAGCTTCACTCACTCTTCACATTGGCATGCCATTGTCACGTAATTTCCCCCCTTTAACTGCTTTTGAGATGAAAAGCTGCTTGTGATTCTATCAGTTTTTATATTGCAGAACATTCAGCCTGATGAAAAACAGATAATAGAATTTCTCA
Source organism: Etheostoma spectabile (assembly GCF_008692095.1). Lineage (NCBI taxonomy): Eukaryota > Metazoa > Chordata > Actinopteri > Perciformes > Percidae > Etheostoma > Etheostoma spectabile. The sequence continues at coordinate 11,616,620 of NC_045741.1, forward strand.
TTCTGCTTTTTCTTCAAAATAATCTGCTGTTTTCACAAGACAAGCTGTGTCTAAAGGTGTGAAATGCTCAATTAAAAAAACTTGTTTGTTTTACCCCATTAACAAACTATCAATAACTTATGGATTAGGAACAATGAAAATGTTTGTAGAGCTACGACGATTAGTTGAGCCATCTTTTAGCCGATCATCAGAAAAATAAACACCACCTATTTCGATAATCGATTGATGGTTTGAGTAATTTGTCAAGCAAAAATGTCTCAGTGTTTATGATTTGCTGCTTTTCTTTGTCTCATGTGATGGCAAACTGAAAATGTGAGAATTTTGCACACAAGCAATTTAAAGACCTCATTTTGGGCTTTAGAAAAATATGATCTAAATTTTTCACAATATTGTGACACTTCCATCTATCCATCTATCTCTCAAAGACCTAATATACTAATCTAGAAAGTAACCTGCAAATTCATTGATAGTAAATGTTGTTAGTTGCAGCCCTAGGTGTATATTTTTTAGGTTTGTTCTAAAGTTAAACCAGCAGAATCATTCTTTTAAGGACTATTAGTTTAAATATGAATGTATGCCAACTAGTATGTTACCACATATGACAACATTGTGTTCGAGGAAGTTAAAGAAAAAAAACAAAATGCTACTTATCCCTTTGGTTTTTAGTTGCGGTGAGAGACCAGTGACCATCACAAGTACCTTCTGACCTCCTATATAAACAACACAAAGCAAAAGAGAAGGTAGATTTCCATAACAGAGCTAACACAGCCTGGCTCTCTGTGTGGCAACGGCATGGAGATGATGTGTTCAGGGTATTCACACCCCTGACCTAAAGGTAACAGATGGCCAGAGCTCATAATACAAGGATGCACGTCTGTGTGAGAACATTAAAAAAAAAATGAGATGGATGGGGAGGAGCAATATGGGTTTGTCTGAGGTGCTGAAAGGAATGCAAAGATATAAAGGAAAACAAGCTTATTTCCTGGCTGTGCTGGTATGAACCTGAGCCTGACAGTAAACCTAATTATATTCATGTCTTAATCTTCTGAATCTTTCTCTCCTCTAAGACAAAACACTTGATCCACTTTCCCATAGGCTTTTCTTTTATTTCCTGAATTCCTTTTCCTTCATAGAGGCTCCTCTTTTGATAAGAGCAAAACACACACACCAGCTAGTTTTCTCCTCCATACAGACTTCCGGGCTCCCCCCTACAGAGGGAATCTTTTGCTGTGTGCCACACATTCCTGTTGACACGCATTCATATGGTAATGAGGATTCTCAGTGTAGATTTTTCTTTTTACACCAAGGCATGGCTGAGATCGTCCAGGGTTGCATCACATGTCAACACTTGCATCCCGTTGAGGCGTCTTGGCAGCACCGCCTGCTAACGCTAATGCCACTTCCTCCTCATTAAGTTGGCTTTAAACCCAAATTCTTGTCAATGTTGCAGCTCTTTCAGTGACTCTTCTGTCCTGTCTCATTGTTTCTGTTTGAAAAACTGATCAAAATGCTTCAGAAGAGAGACTGTATTATCTTAAAAAGGCACGCAGACTCACAGTGTGACCCAGTTAGGTGTAGCACACTGCTAAACGTAAGACAAGTCCTTGAAAGGCACTTTAACAAATTATTGTACAGTAGCTCTAGATAGAATGCTGCCACCTAGTAAATACAATCCAGTTAGTGTTATTGATTATCAATCATTTAAAGTTGCTAGTGTTCGCCCCACACTCTTTGCAGACACCATCATGAACCTCATTCATCTCATAAACCATCCTGTATGAACCTAATGACCCAAGTTTCTCCTCCATCACCTGACCTGTCTTTAGAGCTTCCATCCTCCATAATTCTGTCCAAATACAAACGCACCAGACAAGACAAGTTTAATAACTCTTCAGCCTAAGTAAAAAAGGCTGGCGCAATGCAGCAAACCAAACGCCCCATCGTCTGGCATGAATTGACAATATTCAAGAAGGATTTACTACACCTGCATTCTTGTCTCACTTTGTAACTTTAAATCTACTGAGCAAGCAGAAATGAATGTTGAGCAATACTGCACAGCATGCCTAATCTTTGCTTTATATTTGATGTGTTATCATTAAAAGATGATGTCAACAGTTTGAGAAATGGGCTGTTTGCGTGCCGAGATTTAGATGAGAAGATCAATAGGCTACCACTCTCATATGGTCAGTATTTTCTAGACAAGCAAGCGTGGTATAATTTCCCTCTTAGTTTAAAAAAGAAAAAAGAAAATAGCAAGAAAGAAAGAAATGAAAGACAAGAATATATGCCTCCCAGGAGTGGATCTTGTACTCCTCTGTTTGTGGCATCTATGGCTCAGTCTCAACATCCACTTTTGACTGACACACAGTCATGCCTGGCCAAAACATATTGCCTGGATACTGCCTGCCTTCCGGCAAGACAATCCTCTGCCACAGCCCTACATAACAAAACTATAAATCCTAACTACAACTAGAAACATGCATGCAACGGAGAAATGCAGATGCATGCTCATGTGCACAATATCCCTCACCCACACACACATAAATACAAATAAGGAGTGAACCACTCGGCTGTGGGTGACTATCAACATGATCTTTTACACAGTAATCAAAAGACAAGTCAGAACAGAAATAAATTATCTGCAGTGTAATTAAGCCGATTTTATGTCCTATGAGTTCATAGAAAATCTAATTTCCAAGTAGCACTCAGGGGGAGGAACAGGACTATTTTTAGAAAGTCAGAATAATATAAATTTTTGCATCGGTTTTGAATAGAGCCATAAACTCAATGAAGGGTTCCATGCCGATGCAAGCATTTCACTGGAGCTTTTAAGAGCTCTAGCATTTCTTTTTTTCTTCTTTTTTTTTTTTTTTTAAATGGCTCTTTGTGAGTCGCTGAGGCCCACAGGGGCAAGATAAGTCCAGGGCTGACCTTAATAAATGCTTAATCGCCCTTCATTTTGTTCATTCATGGTGAGGAATTAAGTGACACAACGCAAACAAGTTAAACAACAGGAATGGCATCCTAAATATTCAACCCAGAGTCTCTTTAAAATGCAAGTTACCAGGGAGCTGTCCAGAGCAAACGACTGGGGAGGAGAGCAACATGACAGCTCACCCCCCCCCCCCCTTCACACTCGCACACACAACTACCACAGAGAATAACTGCAGTGGCTTCACTCCTGCTTTGGATTCCTCTGGCCACAGCTGTGGAAAAGTTCAGTGGCGACAGAGAAGGAAAAACTTAGCAAAATTGGGAAAAAAATGAGAATCAAGGGGGAAAAGAGAACTTGGAAGCTACTATCAAGAAGAACCCCATCTTTATTTGAATTTAAAAAAAAAAGAGGAACAATTTTGAGTTGTAAAAGATGGAGCTATGTTGACAGAGGCTGGAAGTCAAACACAGAGTCCTTCCGCTCAGCAGGCTCAGAGATCACACTCTATTTCTAGCAGCACAGCACACTGACAGTCAACAACCGGCTGCACACATGGCAGGTCATCTATTTACTCTGGAAAACACTGTCAGAACAACACATGCGCACACTGGCGCTCACAAACACACACACACACACACAGACAAACAAACAAACACATACAAACAAGCAAACTATGAGCGGTAGAATAAAGAGATGGTAATATGTTTTTGATTCATACAAAGCAATTCCATTTCCACATTGTGTGCAGCAAATGTCAATACAAAGTTTTCCACATAGGCCGTTTCCAAATCCTGTGATTGAACTGGCAAACTACCTTCTTTGCAGTCAGTTCAGGTCAGCATGGACCAAAAGGTCCAATTCATGTAGTAAAACAATGCACTACACACAGTGAAATGGTACCTAAATGTATAATGCATATATTTATATGTGTAAATGCAATCAAAGTTTTTATAATAAGTGGGTAACTTGAGTTTGTTTTGTCAAGTGTCTCCATCTGCTGAAGAAAGATTAGGTCATATGATTGAAAGCTCCAGAGCGGCTACTAGATGGAACAACATGCATCCCACCTAGATCCTAACAATATCCCATTTAAGTTACATTTTGAACACCTAAACTAACTCATTTGGTACTTTCTGTGATAACTTGTTGATGGTTTCATGATACAGATGTGTTCCTGTATTGGCATCACATCAAAAACACAACATCATTTGGCATTTTGTATATAATCACAAGTCATTCACACACACAAATCAACCCACCACCAACATCACGAAAAACACCACTGTAGCTAGCAGAGGAGAGAGGGAGTTAGTTATTACTGAACTACACTGTGAGTGTTCCGACCTACAAACCTGATGTGCTATTAATTTAGTGTTAAAATGCACCTAAATTAGTGTGAAGGACAGAACCCGCCACCAGTTAGAGAATCCTACAAGGAAAGCAAAGAGATCTGAGGTGCCTCGTCCCTTTGCTTTGCATCCAGAAGAGGAGGAGTGCAGGGTGAACCGCCACCAGACTGAGTTTACTATGAGTGGAGGAGGATGACAATAATCAGATGGGAGGAGGGAGGGTGAGAGGTCTCTGATTTAGAGGATCCACGGGAGTTGAGGCCACTCCGTGTAGCCTTCCTACCTGGCTGCTGCTGCAGTTGCTGCCGTGGTGAATTGGCCGTGACAGATTTAACCCCTCGGCTGGACGTCTGGACCCCTGGTTTACACCCACCGTTGCTACCCTGAGGACAGGACTGGTCCTGGCTTTTGCGTGTGCCACGCGGCAAAGACGAGCCCTCGATGCGCTGCTTCATCTCGGACGACAGCAAGCGCCCCTTGTGCATCCATTCTTGCATCTTGTTGACAGTGACACCGTGCCCCTTGTTGACAGAGTTGGCCCTCTGTGCTCGGACATGAGTCAGCTCCTGCTTGTTGCTGTGACCCTGATTTGTTGATGCATCAGCGTTGCTGTCTGAAGAACCCGTGAGGCTGTTGACTGAGCCGCTGCTGTCATTGAGCCGCCCGCCACGGTCTTCATCACCGCCGGCATCTTGTAGCAGCTCATCGCTGCTCACAGCACTGTAAAGCACCTGAGGTTCTGACAGCTCACCCACTCCTGTGGCTTTAACCCCTCTATCTGTGGGCCTTTTATCACAGCTGACGTCTGGACTCTGCGTTCCAGGGGCCTGGACACAGAGGGAGTGTCCATCTGGATACCTGATAGCTCCGTCACTAGCAGAGCGATGTAATGTGGGTCTTATCTTGGTCAAGGACAGGTTTACCATACTCTTACTATTCAGCCTGCCCTTGAAGCCTGACTCAGGGTTCCCACTGAGGCAAAGCAGGAGTGAGTCAGTGTCAGACACCTGCTGAGGGCTGTGGTCCCCTCCTGAGGACCAGGAGTCACTGTCCATGTTCTTGGCAGACAACCTCGAGCACAAGCTGTCCCTGGAGTGGCTACTACAGGAGGAGGGGGCCTGCAGCTCAGTTAAACCACCACTGAACTGTTGGACATCCAGATTGATATCATTCATAGCATTGATAAGAAGATAATAAGCTTCTTTGAGCTGGTTCCTGAGCCTGTCTGTTTCCTGGGCACTGTTCCCATCATCAACCTGTCTTTTATCTTGACCAGGCCGTGGCAGCTCTGCAACCTCTGCTCTATCAATAGCACTTTTTGCTCTGATAGTTTCATAAAAAGGCAGAATTTGATTATCATAATAATCCTCATCTTCACTATCTAAAGTGTATCTAAGTGACTCCTCTGTAGCGCACAGGGATGCCATGTTAACGTCGCATATTTCTAACTCTGTGGGGAAAAACGTCGGGCTCTGCAGACCGCCTGCTGTCCCTCTAATGTCCCCTGCATTCTCAGGCCCATAACTCTCTACATTTTTGATTACAATGTTTTCTTCCGTGTTTATTGACAAACAGCTTGGGGCCGCGCAAACTGGCGAATTTGTCTCCAAAGTTGGGTTGTTGTCAAAACCCCAGGAGGCGATGTGTTCATTAACAGCCGCTTCTGTCCCTGCCATGTGCCGGGGGTGTCCTCCGTCTCTGGGCTCCGTCCCATTGCTATCAGCAGTAGTAACCCGGCCCTCTGCTGGTTTACCGACTCCGGTTTGCGACTCTACCCGTGCTCGGTACACATCGTGGTTTGAATTGTCCCCGAACCCAATTGAGTCCCCGACGCTGTACTGTCGCGGCACCGAGACGAAGTGTTTTCTCTGGACATGCGGTCCACCAGGCGAAACCCCTGCAGATAACGTGATTTGGGCAGCGGATTTGGGCCCCTGGTGAATCCTATCTCCCTCCCTAAACACATGTCCCCCAAACTGCACTTCTCTTTGAAGTGAGACCCCCAGGAGCTCCTTGTTAACCGGAACCCTGCCCCCGCTGCTCCGCTCCAGGGGACGCTCTGCTGAGCGACTCTCCCGGTCTACGACCCCCCCTGTTTGCACCATGGCCCCGTCAACACAATTCTCGTACGTACTCATTCTCTCTGTCGTGCAATCCAGACCTGTGAGCATGACTACCGGGCGAGCCTCGTCGGAGTCTCGCTGCGTTTGCAAAACTTTTTCTTTACCTTCTCGGCCCCCATTCGCCGCAGACGCAGAGCCGTATCCACCGCAGACCGTCGCTGCTTTCTTGGATTTCTTCCCCCGGAGTTTCGCTAGTAAAGTCCTCCGCAGAGGATCAGCCATTCCCAGTTAATTCCTCCCGGTTTCTTTCAGCACGCTGGCTCCAGAAGGAAAGGGCCGAGTGGGTTCTCCTCGCTCGCCGCGGTCAAAGCTCGGCGGGCGGACGGGCTCCTCTCCATTCTCCGCTGTCACCTCCGCTCTGTCGCCTCACTCCAGCCTGGCTCACTGTGGGTAACTGCACCACCTCTCTCTCTCTCTCTCTCTCTCTCTCTCTCTCTCTCTCTCTCTCTCTCTCTGCTACACACACTTTGCCCTCCCTCGTTTTCTCTCTGTTCATTTCTCTCTAGCGCCTCACCTCACCTTCTCCTCATGTTTGCAGCTCAGATATTTGGCATATTTTCCCGGGCTCTAAGTTCAGGGACCTTTCACATTAAATTATTCAGAGAAAATTGCACGAAAGCGTCTTTAAATCTACCGAATGTCTAACTCAAGATTTTCTATGTTTTTCACACTAGGAAAGTAGCAAATCCTCATAAATAAATAAATAAAGAATTTGATTGGGAATGACTCATAATGTAGCCTAATAGCATAATAAAGTTAAAGATTTTTTTTTTTTTTGGTTGCCAGGTCGTAGAAAATCCCTTTTATTTGTTCTTCTCATCATTAAAGGTTAATCAATTGGCTCATTTTAATAAGTCATCACGTCTGCATACAAATTGATTTATTTGGATTGACTTGATTATTGATCAAATCCTTAATAAAGGCTCATGAGTTTCTTACTTTCTCATTGGCCAATGAGTCTGCAGTCAGGCTATATCAACAGTCATTAATACCATGTAATGGCTTTAACATTTTCCTGAGCCATTACTGCCAGTTTTAAAACATTAACAATTTGATTAAAGTGTTTACAATATTCCTTCAGGTCTGCAGCTTTAAAAGTTGTTGAGAAATACATTTTGGTCCATATGCTCTGCAGCTCAGCGGTCAAATGATCTAAAAAAACAGCCTTTTAGGTCCTTTATTCGCAGCAGTGTTTATTAATGTGCACTGTGTCCCTATTCAATATACTATATGCTACTAAGTCTTCCTGATTAATTAACAAACTACAAAGATAACTCAAATGTCCTGTTGGAGGAGGATCAGCACTGGCCACAACCTGGCAACCCAACAGCTCATCTTATTAATCTTGTTTATGGATACGCTATTGTAAACGTGTTATTAACTTTAATTTTAACAACTTGTAGACCCATAATAAACTTACGTGTTACGTTATAGTGATGAAAAGCAAACATAAAAGGAAAGAGGGTCTTTTTTATTTATTATATTGCATCTCATTTCTAAATGCAGGACAATAAGTACAGCAGTATGACAGGCTGGTAGCAGTAAATATCCCATCTAGAGATGAAACAACTTAATCGATTCAATAGAAGTTAATCAGCAGTTTATTTTGATAATCAATCAGTCATTTCTGCCTTTTCAAAGACATTTGAAGAAGTCACCTTGAATTCTGGGAAATCGTAATGAGAATTTCTAACCATAAATTATAGAAAATAATCAGCAGATGAATCAACAATAAAAAAATATGCTAATCTAGTAGCAGCCATAAGTACATCAATAGTGCAAGACCCATTGAGAAAAGTATTAAGAAGTAAAATAAAAATATTACAATATAGAATATTACAATGTAGAAATACTCCATTTAAGGTAAAAGTCTGGCAATAAAGGTTGTACTTAAGTAAAAGTACAAATATCAGCAAAATGTAATACACATTAAAAGTACTCATTACACATATTGGCCTCTTTCTCAGTGTTCTATTGAATTATCATGTAAATTATTGATATACTATTAGTGATGCGATCATGTGTGAGCAGCATTTTATTGTAATCAAGATAGAGTTTTTAAAACTACGCTTCTTTATGTATTTTGGGGTAGTTTTATCTGTAACAATGCATCATATATTGAAGCTGATTGTATATTTTTTGTTGAAGCTATTAACCTGAAAACTAACTTTAGTGGTCAAATAAATGTAGTGGGGTCAGACATATAATATTTTCCGCTGAAATGTAGTAGATTCATTTATATTTTTTAAGTATATTCCTTAATTCTACAGTTTAAAAAGTGCAAAAGCATATAAACAATAATGATGGCTCCAAATATCATCTAAATGTTTCCTTTATAACAATGCAGGTATGTAATCTCATACCCAGGATGAGACTGTGAGATTAGGTCTGGGTGATGGTGAAAAGCAGCTCCAGCCTCTCTATTGAAATTCAGCACTTCTTTATCCCCAAAATGGGAAATGAAATGTGAATTAAATTCAGCTGGAGAGGAGTGAGCCAGGCCTTCACCCTCACTGGTAGCTGTGAAGGTATTCCAACAAACAGCAGGGAAAACAAGTCCTGTCTCAGGGGAAAATGTGGCTCACATGCACAGAAAAACAGAACAATGAGGAGGACGGTGATAAACTAGCAGCTCTCAGTCACTTCTTACCCTTAACAAATGAGCAGGATTGTGTATTTCATGAGGAATTAGTCTTTTCATAGTTTTATCTTCATTATTACACACACACCAAGGCTATTTTTCATTCTCCAAAGGCAATGCCAACCTAAAAGCACAGTCTGCCACATGATGGATCGCTGCCGATTATTAGACTGACACTTTTATCTGAAGTGTATCTTGAGTAATCCTCTCCTCTTTGACCTTGCATCTAACCCCTGTCCCTGCTTGCAGCCCAACCCGAGACTTTAAGAGCGTCCGAGACAGCAGAGAAAGGAATGAAACATACTTCACTTGAACCTTAAGCCGTTTGTTTGCAGTTGCCTCTACTTGGAATGTGCAAGAGGATGAGCTGCTGAAAAGCTGCAGTGGGTGTAAAGAGCGCACATGCGCTCTCTGCCTCTCTTTAAGGAACACATACTTGCACTCAAATACCCACTCACACATTCCCCCTCTCTCTGACTGAATCTGACTCCATTATAATGCTCCTGGCATATCTGTTCTCTTTTATATGGTACAATGTCTACCCATGACTGAGGGCATTTATTGTCAGAGCCATTCATAGACAGGGCCTCACATTTACACTCCTTCTCCCCCCACCACCACCACTATCCTCAGTAAAACATGATAAGCATCTGTTATTGCTCTGCAGGAGCCATGAAGGCCCTGACGCCTCGGCCTGCCTCCCCATCTGACTGACTAGACCGTGTCTAGGCAGTTATTTACAGGTCAAAACCTGCAGGCTGCATACTGTGTGTTTGTGTGTGAAAGAGAGAAAAAGGGAGAGCGAGGAGGGAGATGAGATGAAGCATGAGCCATATCTTTTTGACAAATAATGTCTATTAGTGCAAATTTCATGCTGGAAATGTTTTACATTCCTGAAAATGCAATCTTGACTACTCTTAGTACCTGAGGTTATACATCCAGTGATGGCTTGTTGTATGCGTGGCAAAAGAAAACGGGGCTGTAAGAGGTGGTGATCTATAACTAAGCATATTTAGTACTGTTAGTGCTAACTGCTTGTTCCTATCTTTGAGTAATGGTTTGGTCTGTAAAATGTCAGAAAATAAAGAAATATGTCCATCACAATTTCTAAAATTCACATTTAAATATTCTAATTACCTCTTTTGTTTGACCAGCAGTTCAGAGCCTAACATCTTCAATTTAATAACAGCAAATATTTACGCTTGAGAAGCCATAACCAGTGTATTTTCTGCATTTGTGCTTAAAAATGTACTTGCAACTAATAATAAATTATAGAAAATAGTTGATTATTTTGCTCTCGATTGACAAATTGACTGATTGTTTCAGCTGTAGTTAAAAACACATCAATAAGCCAAAAAACTTACTGAAGTTTATTTTAAGTCAATGTCACATACACCATCCTGCTGTTATGTACAAACACCCAAAATGTCCTCCTGTTTTAATACCGATTGTTCAATACGTTGCCCAGCTTGGTGCTGTGGGCTTTTGGTCCACCACAGGAATTGCTACTTTCACTTGGGAAAATAATGTAAATACTGGATTCACCTCTGGTTACTGTCATTAGGTTATCCTTTATCTTAATGTGATAAGGCTTTACTCAGAATACGTCTTTAATACACATTTTGCGTCAGTGTCAGCTGACTACTGAGCAAAATTCATGTAAATGACATAAAATATAATGAATGTAATATGTTAACAGACACAAAATAAGCACTTGTCAAGAAACTCTGCATGCTGACTCAACAGTGCAGGAGTTACTTTCTTTTTTTTTCTCCACTAGTCACTTGTGCCCTTTGTGAAGGCAGTGCCAGAACATCTGCTTAGCTGGCCCCCTTTTCAGATGGCCAGTCCCACGGATGTATGAGGTGTGTGTGTGTGTGTGTGTGTGTATGTGACAGAGAGAGCCAGAGAGAGAGAGAAAGAAAAAAAAGCGGAGAGAATATGTGGGTGCACGCTTGTGGGTGCACATGAGTGTGTGTTGGGATACGGGGCTTTGCAGCTGTTGGGGCTCTCCTCCTGATGGCTGCCCATTGTTCCCTCTCTCTGTTCTGTCTGTCTCTCTCTGTCCCGGCCAGTTTATGGGCCTTCCCCTTGTCTCACAGCACACCGCAACTAAATTTATGTCCTTGAACACAAGCCTTTCTCAGGGCATAAATCAGGCTGGATGATCCTTGTAAGAGTAGCGTTGCCAAGGGCCTACAGTTTTATGTTCCAGAGTCACATTATTGTCACAGCTATTCACTCATATTTTACTATTAAAGAAAGAAAATCAAGAAGGAACTCTTATTGTGCCTCACTACATTTATATCCACACCAATGTCTTGTTAAAGTTGTGGATTTGTAAGTTAGGTTTTGAACTTTTGGAGTAAACATTTTAATAGCTACATTTTGTACAGAATCAAAAATTTTTAAATTTGACTGCTATAAAAAAAGGAGTTACTTAAACAGATAAAACATTTAAGTTACTACATGCATTTTAAGTCCATGTGCAACCTTAAGGTTTACAAATTTAAAATAATACTTGGTTTAGTTCTCTTGCTGCCATGTTTGCAAAAGCTCTTTGATGTATTCAGTTTATACAACAGTTCCTCAAAGTTTTCCACTGGTGCAGGCAGACCCACAAATATGACAAATAATCTATAATTTACCCAAAAACATAACACGCGGGATATTCTCTGTATCACAATATTCCCTAAATTTGGACTTTTTTTTCATTTTATAACAGAAATAAGTAGGCAAATTGTTTGACAAATTTGCTGTGTTTGTTTTAATATATTTGTTTCTCCAGGCCTAAATTTGTGATAAACTAAAATTTTTCTTCGTAATTTGTCACCCCCAGTGACAGAATCGTTTGTGTTGTTTTCAGCTGAAGAAGCTCGGATGAAACCTTGCAGATGTTCTTGGGTGATAAAGAGGAATGGAACTGGTACGTCACCCTAAAACAAGGGGGAACGTTTGGAAATATCCAGCTGCAATCAGTGGCCGCTACCACAACGTTACTGTAAATTACAATATTATGTTACTGCCGTTTCACTGTCATTTGGAAAATTTGAGTCCACGCTCAATACAAGAATGAGAGAGAAGAATCTGCGGTAGACCGTCTTTTCTGAGAGATTTCAACATGTAATAAATATATAGATATGCCATCATCTGAACTAAAGGCCAAAGGACAGGTTAGAGGGATCTGTTTGTCTCCAGGCTCCACAGAGGTTTTCTTTTCTGCTTAACATCTGTTTCACACGATCTGCATGACTGCTGGTGTGAAAAGCAACTGTTTGCCTCTAGAAAACATCCATGGATGAGTGAAGATATTTAGGGAAGTCAACAAGTCAGTCAGTGTGTTGACATGGAACCAGCATCCTAAACTGGTGCTGTGTTTGCAACAGGATAACATCATGAATTCTGATTTACTGGCACCATGCCTTTGTAGATTGCAATGTCCGTCTGTGGGTCGGTCGACCACTTTGATCCAGGCTGAAATATCAATAACAACTACTGGGTGGATTTGCTTGGAATTTAGTACAGACATTCATGGTTTCCAGATGATGCATCACTGGCTATGGTGATCCCCTGACGTTTTCTCAACCATTTAGAGTGTTTGCTTTGAATGTGATATCTTGACAACTACTGGCTAGACGGTTTTAAAAATGGCTACAGATATTTAAAAGTGTCTAGAGGATAAGTCCTTCTTACTTTGGTGGTTTCACCTAGAGCCATTGTCGGGACAGAATTTAAATTTGCCCAATAATGGCATTCTCGTCAGCCTCAGCTGTACTTTGTACAATGATAGCATGCTAACAGGCTAATCTAAGATGATGATCTGGGTAAATGTTACTTCCAAATAAATCAGCAGGTTAGCACCGTAACTGCAAACAGGTTAATATTACACTCAAAGCCCCACTGTGTCTTTGAGTACAGCCACCCATAGGTGCTAGTCTTGTGATCTTTATTAATGAAATGTGCCCTGCCACACATATTCCAGTACTTTGTTAATGTCTAAAGTTTTACCATGGACTCTAACATTTTCTTTTGTAGAAAAAAGTCCTTGGTTACCTTGTTTCAAGCCATTCTAGTGTGGTATAGAAAGCCTGCAGGAAGACTCAGCTCGATTTGTGCCAGTTCTCATTAATATTCAATGAGCTAAGCTGCTTGACTCTGATTGGCTAACAGCTAGCCAATGAAAGCCTGGCTATTAATATCCTGCCAGAGGAGGCAGCAGTTCATTTTCACGACATAACAAACACATATGGACCTAACATATTTCAAAAAATGCAAGTAAAAACGGTTCTGTGTGGCAGGGCACCTTTAAAGAAAAAGAGATGAGATGAAAAGTATTCTTCTTGTATTGGCTGCAGTTCTCCCTGCAACAGCCATAATTCAATTTACCTACAAGCTGTGACATTGTGCTGACTGTGTGAAAATGTATTAAGTGAGATTGTAGCAGCTTGAGGCAGCCTGCTCAGTAAAGGTCCCTGAATGCTCAATGGCCATCATGAGGTCCTGACCTTCCAGTAAATGTGTCACAGACAGTGATAAACGGTTAGTGTGACTGACACTTTTCATAACCCTGACTGGACCAGGAAACACTCTTGGGTTATTGGATAGCTCTCGCAATTTAGTTAACACAGGACGTGAACTGTACAATTGTATTTAGATATTCAGAATTTTGTTTAGGTGAACTTTATCTTTTGTAAGTTTTTTAGGACTTCAGATGCTCTTTTGTACAGTTTGTAACATAAGACCAAGATGTACTCTTTTTATCAAATGAAGATTAGGTCAGCCAAGTGTGACATCCAAAATGCTTTCCTCTGGTAACATGGTCTCTATAACACAAAGAGGCTACACTCCAGGAATGCTGCAGATATCATATCAAAGAGAGTAACACTTAAAAGGCACATAAACTAAGCCAGAAGGCTAGAATTTTTGTTTCCCACACAATTCTAAAAATAGAGGATTACAAAAACATCTATTTCCTGTGAAATTTCCAGCCACAACACTTACAGTAAGATTCTTACAGTGCCCATATTATGGAAAAAAAAAATCACTTTTTCTGGGATTTGGGGTGTTATTTTGTGACTGTGGCTCTTCCACACGCATACAAACTTAATTTGCTTAAACCGCTGGGCACTGTAGTTTCGGCAAACAATACTCAAACAGAAAAAAAAACTCTCAGCTGCAGATTAATACATATTTGGTGCACTATTGTATGTTTTAGTACTTTAACTTAAAGTGCCCATATAAGGACCAAAATCCCTTTTTCTGGGATGTGGGGTGTTATTTTGTGTCTCTAGTGCTTCCACACACATGCAAACTTGGACAAAAAACTATCCATGCTGTTTTGGATGAGATAGGATTTCTGAATGTCCTCTGCCTTCAGTCTCTGGGTGAGCCGTTCAAAATCTCCACGGCTTTCTACGTCACTAGCCGAGACGAGGTGGCTGACCATAGCATGCTAGCGCTATCTCGTTCTCAATGGCAAAACACTGCTACAACACACACTAGTTGACCATAATCTACAAAAGAACTACTTCCATGTCCCTGTTCTGCAGGTATTCCACAAGTGTCCCTTGTTTAGAAGAAGTCTCCCAGCTAATCCTGCCTTATACTGACCAAAGTTGGAGAAATGGTTATCTAGCTGATGTGATCTTACTTAGCTACTGAGCATGTGCCAGTCCCAACAAAGACAGTAAGTGAAGATGTCTCACTCTGTAAATAAAACAGAGACCTAAAAACCCCGGGTGAAAAGAAGATCTGTAGCAATGTCTAGTACAACAAAAATAGTATTTTTTGAAAATGAAACCATGTAAACCTATTCTGGTACAACCTCAAAATACAATTATGAACCTGAAAATTAGCATAATATGGGCGCTTTAAACATTGATGGATGTGACCTTGCTGGTCATTGCTTATACAGTCAGTAGGAGGAGAGTTGTTTTTTTTGTTGTTGATATGGCTGATAAAATCAGTCGGCTGCTGCTGTTGTGCAGGACCAGTTATGCATTTCAGACAAGGCCATGCACATACCTGCAGGCTGGAATCTTATGAGAAGCATATTTACCACTATTTCATGTCAACCCACAATGACAGATAGGCCTGGAATTCCTCTGATCACTAAACTGTTGCAAAATGGAAAACCTCTCTTTTTTTCCTCAATGCTTGGAAACCCATTATATTTGCTCCAATGGTCACAGAAATTTAAAGAATGAATATGGCAATGTATAATGTATTACCTGGATTCTAACAATTATGATTTTGGACATTTTTACAACTTTGTTTCCCAGAGAATGTGACCAACGGTAAATTTTCTGTAGCTCTTTCTGAAGTGGTTTCTTTATAAACTCTATTCAAATCACTGACAGAACAGCATTCTCCAGTAAAATACCTTTTATTGCCTAGGGTAAGTGGTTTATGACAAACACTGAAAACTTTGAAAATGATCCATGTACAACAGTTTACACCAAATGAGCAGATTTGCTGGCAGTAACAAAATGTACATAAAACAGTACAATGTTACAAACATCTTCAAATACTAAACATGCAAGAAGTTTTATTTACAAGTGTTTCATGCAAGGTACATGAAACTGAAAAGAAGTCTGTATGCATTGAGTATCTTAAGAGAACTGAGATGAGACAAAATTTCAAAATGAAGATCTAAACTGCCCTCCTGACAAACACTATATATACAGACCCTGGCTGTAATTTGGTTGCCCCATGTCCACAGTGTCAAAGTGCAGAAGACGTCACTGCAAACACGGAGGGTATTTTCTAGTGTAGCTTAAGGGCGACACCTAGTGCCCATAAGAAGTCAGAATAACTTTATTTTTTTTAAATGTAATTTTAACAGATTTACAGCCATTTTTTAAAGGAAGGTCACTGTATTCACACAACACATATTCCACAAGTCAGCGGTGATTAGATTTTGTATAATACAAGACAAATACAGACGTCACTGTTAGTTTAGCTGTTTAATTAAAGCAAATAGGAGGCAAAGCCAACTAACTACATTAATGTTCATGTATATTCAAAATGTCACAGCGAGCCAAATAATTTGGCCTTTATGCTGATTGGTTATAATAACATTGTATTCACCAACTCCTTTGCAAAGGCCCAGGGACACAGGAACTCAAACAGGAGCAAACAGGCAAGTTTAGGCAAGTCTCATTTCACCTTGCTGTCTAGACTACATATTGGAAGTACAGCAAAGTTGATGCCAAACTAGGACCAAACCTGGCTAATCACTAGTTTGGTAATGCCCAGTGCACGTTGTAAAGCTGTGTCTCGTGATAGCCCTCATCCCTGTGTAGTTGGAAAAGAGTTGGTGGGTAAAAACAACGAAGGATGATGAACAAAACTACAAAACACGATCCACTCTGTAAAACACCTGAATTTTTCTTTGGGAAAATAGTCTGCAGAGATTTACCAGAATCTAAGTTCTTAAGTTGAAGTAATTTTTTTTTACAGTGAGACTGTCATATACAATACTTCTTTTTAAAGTGTGCTGATAGTCTTTTGGAAACCAAACAAATACTATAATACAAATGATGTCAACATATAAGTCAAATGATGTTTGCACTATCCCACCTACTTGACCCAAGTCTGTGAGCGGATAAAAAATATTTAAATTAGAACCAGATTCATTGTGGCAGGAGAGTTTAGGCCTCAATCAACATTTTGCCTGAGGATCCTTTTCTCCTCCTCTACGAAATTCTTGTCAGAGGTTGCTTGTCCCATGTCCCTCTTCCTCTTCTCCTTCTGCTGGAAGGTCTCCACTCGACGTTTCTTGGCAGACAGGTCTAGCTTATCAGATTCCTCATCTGTTCAGAGAGTCGTGGTGAATGTTTGTTTTTTTTTTTTTGGGGGGGGGGGGGGGGGGGGGGAGAGTGGAAAATAATGATTTTAGACAACTCAACAGCGAGCTATACAAACATATATATAGGCTCAGTTTTCTCGGAGTTGCAAAGTGCATCAAGTCTTGTTTCGTATTTTAGCTTGCGCTTGTTTGGTCATTTTGGGGCTCCTATCATCCATTTTCCACCAAAGTAGGAGGAGTGATGCAGTTGAGGCTGTGTTGTGCATCTATGGGTACCAATGACACTGCACTGGGTTTATGTCCACTCAGTTTACTCGTTTATCGTAAATACAAGTGCACAGATTTTCTTCAAGCTTTAGTTAACAACGGGCACATACAGAGACCTCTCAAAAGACCCTGTGTACGCAGTATGTTGGGTTTTGCTGGATCTGTCCAAGGGGGTAAGCGGGCGTCCAAAAAGCGTAGCTCATATGGCGCCACTGTAATGCTACAAAGCACTCACCCGCCGTTAGCATTTCCTTGACTGCCATTCATTTTGGCGCCACTTTGACAGCAAATAACTTTACATCTGAAGCGTTTAAAAACCTTTGTTGTTTATTGTTTATTTCTAAAGAAACACAACGATGTATAAAAGGCTCCATTACCTTGCATCTCACGTTATGGCTCTGTAGCAGACGTTTTTGTAAAAAGGCGATTGGGTCTTGACTTACATTAGCTGTTTAGGTTTAATTACTAATATTAACTAGCATTTTAGTTAGCAATAATTAGCCTGTGCCTGTTATCTCCTAACATACCTACGCTCTCCATCTCTGCAAGTTAGGGAATGATTGAGATTTCTCTTGGCACATCTACCAGAAGACTTACAACTTTCAGACAGGTTGCTTACGCCACATCTACGTTTGCAAGCTCCGTTGGAGGCTGCACAGTAGCGCTCAGCCATCACCGGAA
>NC_045741.1:11634435-11635737 GCF_008692095.1 Etheostoma spectabile
AATATCCTTCACTGGTCCCTGTCCAGAGCAACGGGATCTGTTGGTCCATTTCTTTAAATGTCTATGGATCTTTCATATAGTATATGTTTAAATGCACAATAAAGATTTCCTGAGATCACAACATGCTTTAACCATATACATACCAGATAATAAGCTGCAGAGTGATGTGTAGTTACATTTTTTAAAAGGAGCATGTCAAGCAACGGCGTAGGGTCGTTATCTCCACGTGCCTATGTTTGTACTGCAGAAGCATAACTTCTACAACTACAGGACGTAATCTAAACATGCTCAACTACACCACAGATGAAGTCAGTTGTGTGTAATACTGTCATAGAAATGGTGCAATAAATGGTGCAATAAAAGTGGGGACTGGGGGAGCATAAAGCCCATAGCAGCAATCATTTTTTCATTCTCACAAGAGTCAAACATGCCCCACGGTCATTGCATTGCAGGACTAACCTGATTCAGAGAGTTCCTCCTCTGCGGGTAAGAACCGAGCATTGCCAGAGAAAGGCTGTGGTGCATCTTCCCCATTGTCCTCATACACATTGGACCACTTTATTGCCATGTCCATGCCTGGGGGAGCCCCCTTCTTCTTCTCTGGCTCCGTGGCGTAGCTCTCAGGAGGGGGTACGGCGTTTGTCTTCCATGGCTTGAACTCTCTGGCAGGCTTCAAGAAACAGAGAAAAGCAGGATGTGGAAAACTGGCTTAGAGAAAGTGACAAAGCAAGAAGTTGAGAAAACCCCTACAGCCTCCAACAAATGAGCTGGAACCTCTGTAGTCTCAGGAAACACTGCAGAGTTTACATAAATGCTTCAACTCCTTCCCTTACATAAGGAGTTTTTAAGTAGGCCTATTAATAACAAAGAGCGTGGTTGGATGGAAACTATGTGGTGACAGTGCTAGTCTGCCAAACACTGCTAAAAAGATTAGTCAGTTATGTTCTGAAATAGTTAGTAGTTCTGAATACGGGCTGTGAGCATTTCTTTTTGGATTGAGCGTTTTTGATACTCTATCAAAAACAGTATTTATACCACCTGAACCTGCTTTAAAATAATACTTTAGTAGCTCAGTCAGTAGGGAGTTGGGTTGGGAACCGGAGGGTTGCTGGTTTAATCCCCGTACGGACCAAAGTATGGTGGTGGACTGGTAGCTGGAGAGATGCCAGTTCATCTCCTGGGCACTTCCAAGGTGCTTTTGAGCAAGGCACTGAACCCCCAGCCCCCCAATCCAACATCTCTCCATTAGTGCATGTACAGTGGGGCTCGAATGTTTGGGCACCCCAGGTAAAATTTTGTATT
>NC_045741.1:11635747-11635841 GCF_008692095.1 Etheostoma spectabile
CATAAAGAAGCCAAGAAAAGATGGAAAAATTTCCGCCCCTATTGGAAAGCTAAGACCTGACAGTGTCCTGGATTGTTCTCAATCATCAAAGTCT
>NC_045741.1:11635851-11645130 GCF_008692095.1 Etheostoma spectabile
GGTGATGTCAATCTTAAGGTTTTAAATGCCCAGACTCATCTGACCTTTCCCAAACAATCAGCACCATGGGTTCTTCTAAACATTTGTCTAGAAAACTGAAACTGAAAATAGTTGACGCTCACAAAACAGGAGAAGGCTATAAAAAGATAGCAAAGGGTTTTCAAATGCCAATATCCTCTGTTCCGAATGTAATTAAGAAATGGCAGTCATCAGAGCCAGTGGAAGTTAAAGCAAGATCTGGAAGAACAAGAAAAATATCAGACAGAACAGCTCGCAGGATTGTGAGAAAAGCAAGACAAAACCCACGTTTGACTGCACGATCCATCCAGAAAGACCTGGCAGACACTGGAGTTGTGCTACACCATTCCACTATAAAGAGATACTTGTACAGTTATGGTCTTCATGGAAGAGTCAACAGAAGAAAACCTCTTCTACGTCCTCACCACAAAAATCATTGTTTGAAGTTTGCAAATGAACATGTAGACAAGCCTGATGCATTGTGGGAACAAGTTCTGTGGACCGATGAGGTTAAAATAGAACTTTTTGGCCGAAATGAGCAAAGGTACGTTTGGAGAAGAAAGGGTACAGAATTTAATGAAAAGAACCTCTGTCCAACTGTTAATCATGGTGGTGGATCAATCATGCTTTGGGGTAGTATTGCAGCCAGTAGCACAGGAAACATTTCAACATTAACAAGGTATTAACACTTTAGGGTGCCAAAACTTGCAGATGCCATTTTGTTTTCTGTTATTTTGAAAGCGTAAATGATGGAAATAAAATCTAAAATGTTGTGACACATTATACAAATGTCTAATCTGTCATTTAGTACCTTTTTTAAAGATTTTTCCATCTTTTCTTGGCTTCTTTATGCACATTAATACAATTTCTTTACCTTGGGTGCCCACACTTTCAAGCCCCAGTGTATGTGTATAATTCAGAACTGTGTGTTATAAGAATGTGTGCAACAGAGTGTAAATTGTCATTTTCCCTTGCGGTACTATAGGTATTTCAAAAAAAAAAAAAATGACAAGCTAACTTTTACGTTTACAAACGTGAATATTCTTAAAATAGAATCAGCTCAATCTGAAATTAGGTAGGCTATTATTACTAAATCAACTAAGGGGTAATGTTAATATAGAAACACAGGTTAACGTATCTATCTAACGCATCCAAGATGCATTTTTACCTCTTCTGGAGCTTTGACCGTGAGACTCTCCCAGTCTATCTGCTTATTCAGCGGGTTGTAGAGAAAAGCAGGCTTGGACACGGAGCCGAAGAGCTCGTGAGGTTTGGGTAACGGTGCTCCCCCGGCGGCCCGTTTGGTCCCTTGTTTGGAGGACTGAGCCCCGTTTCCCGGACCGTCTGTCCCCTGCTTCTTCTTGCGACTGTCTTCCTCCTGGTCGGAGTCGCTGCCACCGCTGCTGTCGCTCAAATCGTCGTAGCTCGAAAAGAAGCCTAGGCCCGACTTCTTTTCTTCTGTCATTTTGCAGGAGTTACTGACTTCCTATCAAATAACAACCCGTTAATGTAAAAAGATGAGGATAAAGCTATCGTGTTTGTATGTGTACCTGTAAGCTCTACTCCATTTTTAATCAGCCTCCAAAATAGACGTAAAGCTGTTAGATGGTGTCGTGATGACTGTCGCAAAGTTTTTGTTAAAGGAGCAGGCACAAACAAAACAACATTGTACTGCTGGCCTTGGACTTCATGTCATTTTCACAATATTTAACCGGCAACGGTTAGAATAAACGCATGTCATTGTCATGTGATTTGTATTGTAAAGTGTTTTTGTGTGCAAACAGCTGTTATATTTTTCACTTTTTCTATTGTTAACTTAAAAAAAAAAATTGTATGGGCAAAGTCTCTGTTCCCACTGTGTTTATTGTTATGCACCACATCACCAAGACACCTTATTTGTATGTGCAAACCTACTTAGCAATAAAACTGATTCTGGTTAATGTCAATTATATTAAAACTGCAAATGTATGATCAGGCTATATAGAGATATTATTTAAAAAAAAAACTTGGTAGTG
Organism: Etheostoma spectabile; assembly: GCF_008692095.1. Taxonomy (NCBI): domain Eukaryota; kingdom Metazoa; phylum Chordata; class Actinopteri; order Perciformes; family Percidae; genus Etheostoma; species Etheostoma spectabile. The sequence goes on from NC_045741.1 coordinate 11,637,885, forward strand.
AGCCTGCAGCCATGCTTCAGTTGTAGCCCATATAACCTCCAGATTTCACTGTTAAACTTTTGCATTTTTATTTTAAGTTTACGCTGATGTTAAAAAGAAATGAAATTACACCTGAAGTAATTATCTCCTGTTGTGTATCTCTGGTCATGGACGATGTAATCATTCTTATTGAAACATTTGACTGTAGGCCATTGTTACTTCTGATCTTCACTGTAAGCCTGTGAGACGTGCTCAGATTATATGACATGGTCAGATATCCAGACATTTGAAGCTCTAATGCACAAGTATCTTAAATGAAAAAACTTAAATTATTTTATTTTATTTTTTTTAGGTTGCAGCACAATCCAGATAATGACACTAAACTGTGGTTATACACACGTTATTTTAATTTTTAAGATTATTTTTGGGGCATTTTTGGCCTTCTGACAGGACAGATGAAGACATGAAAGGGGAGAGAGAGGAAGAATGATACACTGTAAAGGGACGCAGGTCAGAGTCAAACCTGGGCCCGCTACGTTGAGGGGTAAACCTATATGGGTGCCTGCTCTACCAACAAAGCTATCTGGGGGCCCTACACACATGGTTTTAATATTATTGTTGCAAAGAAAACAGCCGCACACTGTCTGACTTGAAAAAATAATATTAGGTTTAATAGTATGGGCAACTTTTCTGTACTAGACCATCTTCAGACCAATGGTCTTACATTCTTAGAAGCCATCTTTTGTAGGAGGTGATTGTTTTTTGTGCACCAATCAACAACTTCCACATGAAATCAGATAAGTGCATAACATTCATTCACATATCCATTACTTTAGATAGAACTTAAACTTTAATAAAAATCTCTATAGTAACCATAATAATACATAGCATGTCATATTAGAGCAATCTTTAGTACATGGATGTTGATTTCTATATAAGGAATCCACACAACAAAGTATGTAGAGAACTGATATTCAGGCATATTTCCAAAACCTGCAGGTACCTTATCCATTAAAAGATAAACAATACAAATATCAAAATAAACACAAAAAAGAGTCCTCACAAAAAAAATCATTGAAGGGCAATAACTTCTTTCTTTGCATTACCTTTTGTGTTAAATCACACAAAATGTATTGGGAAATAGAAAAATAGAAAAAGTCAACATTATGAACATTGTTTACAAGAGCCCACACCATTATGCAAGTACAAATCTGATATAATGTTGTTGTTGAAAGTATTACATTGTGATGAATATAAATACTTTCCATACAATACACTTTATAGCTACCACATGAAACTATGTAAGAAATGGAGGATGTAAGCTGTCTTGCCTATCAGGCCACCACAAGATTCAGGGAGGAGGATCATTAGAGAAAGCTTCTAAAAGTCACCATTAACAGCTGCAGGGATTTAAAGTACAATTAAGTGATCAAATCTAGCAACGTACAATTACCTTACTGATCATAGTCCTCATCCTTCTGAGTGTGATTTGAATTTATAATCCTACAAAAAACAATCACCAATCAGTTATATCAATTGAGTAATACTGTTATCAGAGCTAAGTGGTCTTCTAGAATCAGTTCAAATGGGCTTAGCCCTACACAAAAGGGTATTTATTCAATTATTTAAATGATACTGCCAGAAAATAGTGGTCTTAGCAAACCAGTTTTTTTTATTTTGGCCCCATAATCAGGAAGTGTGTTGGCACTACACCATAAAAGAAGAGAAGGATGTTTGAAGTTTTCGAAGGAAATTGAAATGAGCAAAGTCATTAACATCTATTGACCACTAGGGGGCAGTACAGTCTCACCAATGAGACATTAAGACATCCCAAAAAAGTAGTGAGGAACTGAACTCTGCATTGGCCTGATCATTGTCCAAAGGAAGTACACCTCAAAATGTCACATAACATATATCCTACTAATCACCTTGTTGCCAGATTTGCCAACCTTGACTCACCATGTACATTTTGTAAACAAAATGTTGAAACAATATCTCACCTTTTTTTGATTGTGAGCTATCCAAAAGATTTTAGACAGACTTGGAGTCTTACTTTTTTGAACCATCCAACTTTGTCCACACATTTAACCCTTAAAGATATCATCTGTTTCTACAATAATTCAGGGAATAGTGGTCTTGAGTATCTAATTAATTTCATCATTCTTTATGACACATTTTATAATCACAAGCAGATATTTTCTAAATCATCTCCTAATTTTGTACCTTTTATCATTGAATTTAAATCTCTACTGAAGTCACTTAGATCGTTAGATAACAAAAAAACTTAGTAAAACTGTGGAAACTATAGAGCTTTTTACCCCCAAAACCTCTGACTAATTGTAAATTGATGTTTACATGTACCTCTTTTTTTTCTATGTAAGGATTATTGTTTGTATTGGTTTTTATGTTTTTTTTAATTTTTATCTTCATAAGTTTGTACAATATTTACCTGATTCTCCGTGTACTGCGTTTTGTTTGCAACTCAACACAACTGTAGGATCATGAGCTTTCATAACAAATACATAATCTCATATTCATTTGAAGGTGTTCATCCAGTGAAGATTCTTTGTTTGTTCCAAATACTTAGACTGTCTTTAATACACTAATGAGGGTCCATCACCTCTTCTAGGTCCCATCACTTCTTCTGATGATTTAGAGCAGTTTTCTTGGATTTTCTAAAGTCTGCTAGACTTAGAGGTGCCGGTCTTTGTCATATTTGCATATATCACACATATGACAGGCCAAACACTAACTATAAGGCACAGCTTAGACAAGAAAACATAAATCTACAATATACTGCTCACAATATTTCTCTCCATTCCCCCTTTATCATCATCTCCCTCCTTTGCATGATCAATAATAACAATACATATGCATAAAATGAGATGTTTTGCACTTTTAGGTGAGCTAGAGGTCAGATGTGCACAGAGATTTGCTGAAGGTGCAGTCCGAATTGATCCTGAAAGTGAAAATGTCACGTTTGTCATTGTGATGGATTCTTGTGAGTTTCTTTTTTGGCTTTATCTTAATGGTGCTGTAGGAAGGATTGTGGAGATCCAGGACTTAGCCCAAAAAATTGAATATAGACAGCCTGTCAGTTCCTCCCCCCTTTCCGCTGAAGCCCATTACGGTCTGCTGAGCCCCTCCCCCTACAAGGGAGAATGAATGCGTGTGCATGAGCAATGATTGACACGCAGTGCATCCGATTGGTGCATCTGAACAGCGAACTGTGGATTTTCGCAAATTGCATTACAGGCTGTAGGTAGTGCCAGAGGTGCCAGAGGAGCCAGATTTATCTTTTATTTTGTTAAATTACCTGCTTCATGTAGTTCTACTGGAACATAGAGTCAATTTCAGCAAATATGACAGAAAAGTTACCTACTGCCCCTTTAAGACCATTGTTCTGTCTTCCTTAGTAATAGGAGTATCAGGAGCACCCAAGTTACAGTATTACAGTAGTACTGCCATTATTATGCACTATCATGGGGATTCGAATGATTTGATATACTGTATTTCATGGGATTACAACCCCTATTTAGTTTTTACACTGATCATATGTTTGTTGGCATCTAATAAAACTGTGTCAAGACCTCTGAGCAAGCCAAAGCCTGGCAGATGATAAACACAACTATTCTCCTTTTGACAGAAAGTAATCCACTGAACTAAGGGGGCACATGTTGGGCTTTAAGGAAGAGAAAGAATGTTGAACCTGTTAAACTTGCAAAACCTCCTCTCCTCTCTTCTTTAAAGTTAAATCTGTTATATTTTATTAATTTATTTTACAATTTTAGCTCTGAGACTGACTGACAGTCTCTTTCAGTCAGAGCAAATGAATATTTGTAAGAGGTTATTATTTCCTTGTTTTCAGTGTTTTTTCTTCTTGCAAGTCCCATATACTAGGCATCCTGAGACTCCATTCCCCCCCATATCAGCTGAAGATTTTCTGATGAATGAACGTTGTTTTTCTAATCATATTCTTGGCTTCCGGCTATCTGAGGGATGCAACAGTCCATGGAAAAAAAGATGATTCATGCAGCAGGAAGGATCCTGTCCTGTAGCTGGTATAATTGGCTCTTTCTTTGGTTTTACTTTTTTCTCTCCAATCTCCACAGAGCCTGACCCTGATGTGAGAAATTCCCCATGGAGGTGGAAAACCCCACCTCCCCATGTCTCTGTTTAATCTAGCCATTCATAATAACTTGAATGTCTTAATAATTTCTCTTAGCTCACACAAGGACATATCTGCGACATCAGTGGATGGTTTACTAGGTATTAGCAAATAGTGGCCAGATGTTTTTTCTCTCTTTCTGTCTCTTACTCTCTCTCTCTCTCTCTCTCTCTCTCTCTCTCTCTCTCTCTCTCTCTCTCTCTCTCTTTAACTGCTCTGCAATTAAGAGAGAAAGACATTTATATTAATTTAGGGACTTTTTCCTCAACTTAATCCCAATTAGCTGGCCGAATGCATTAGAAAATATCTCCTCACATGTTTTATGTCTTCACCTGTGTGTCTTCTTTCTGTGGAAGGCACATTGGGTGATTTTTGCATCTTGATTGTAAATGTTAAAGTCCTGTTTGCATTTCAGATAAACCCACAGCCCATCTTGAAGTTGCCAGCAACACCTGGAGAATGAAAAAAGGGATTTGCTGATATGCTCGTAAAACCCAGATGAAAGTTTGAACTCCTTTTTTCACCAACAGATGACAATGTAGGCCGGACATCTTTCTGATTTTGTGCTGCAGCGCCCCTTCAGCCCAATCCAGCTCTTTACTCAAAGGTCTAATCTTGTCTACTTCTTTTTATCTGCAAATCGGTGTTTGTGATTGGTTATAAACTTAGTAACTGATATTGAGAAGTAAATCCCTTTAATCTTAATCTCTGCTTTTTACTTTAAATGTAAATGGACTGTTCTTATATAGCGCTTTTCTAGTCTTAACGACTACTCAAAGCGCTTTTACATAGCACAGGAACCATTCACCATTCACACACTGTGGCCGAGGCTGCCGTACAAGGTGCCACCTGCTCATTACATAAACACTCACACACATTTACGCTCTGATGGCAACTCGGGGTTCAGTGTCTTGCCCAAGAACCGCTCTACATCTGAGCCACAGCCGCCCCCAAGAACAGAGAGGGAAATATGACTGCACTGAAATGTAAAAAGAAATGAACATAAAGACACTAAAAAAACAATAACCAAAAAAATCAATTTTAACCCCAAATTTGCTCAAAATAATGTAAACTAAAGCGATTCAACAGACAAAGTACTTCACAACCTATGGCTGATACCAGTGAAGTGACCTTTGACCTCAACCTCTGTTGACAAAGCGGTAGTGACCTTAAAGAGGTTCAAAAGAGCACAGACACGCTGAAGTCAAGATCATTGCCTGTATTTAGTGAACATGGACATGGTAGGTCTTTATGATCGGGGAGTTGTTTGTGTTTTTTTGAAAAGTCTGGTCCAGCCAGCATTTCCATAAATGCTATAATAATCCACTGCATTCAAGTCTGCAACACCCTAGAGCTGCTTACTCAATAAAAAGTGGAGAAATATACTTTAAGCTGAATGCTTGTTTGAACTATAATTTGGTGATGTGATAAAAATACATTATGACAACCCTTGACTTCCTCCTTTATTTCTGGATAGCTATGCTTTTCAACACGAACAATATGTATTTTTTATATATTGTAAATTATTTTGTAAATATGATATGCTGTAGTTGTTGGTGTGTTTATGCCGTTTTTGTAGGCTGGATGTGAAATGGACGCTAGTGTCTTGTCTGCCTAAATAAAACAAACATGCACATTTTCAAAGCATTTCATTTTGTATTTATTTAACCAGGATAACATACATTATGTATACTTAACTACAAACTGTTTATAACATTCGCATGTACCTTTATTAGACTGGACCTATAAGAAATAGAAGAGAGTAGCATTAATAGTTAAAACAATCGCTATCTTCATGAAAGAATCAACCAAAGTTTTTTAAAGGTGAGCATGTCAACATCATGTATATTGTATGTAAAAGCCTAAGAAAAGAACCTCATGGTCTTTTGTTACTAAAACAGCTAGACTCAATTTGAGTTCTGCCTCTTAGGGCTATACAATAACTTGCAGTAATATTGAAATCGCAATATGGACTAGTGCAATATCCAAATTTGAGGAGGGCACAATATTTGTTAATGGCAGAATATGTGTCAAACCGTTGTGAATTAAGTATTGTGGTGCTGCAGAGATGTCTCGGCCGACAAATCATATTCTATATGCATGTTAAAAATAATGTAATAATGGTAACCGTCTTGTGCAATATGCAGCTATTCCAAACCGTTCTGCTGAAAAAATGAAAAAAGAGTCAACCACAAATGTCAAAGCAACACCTGTGGAATATAAATAATCATGTTCACCTTCCCTTCCAGCATTACTCTTACATGTTATCACTTCTTTTATCTTTTTTTCCATTTCATTTTCCATTTGATTCCAACAGTGTTGCGATCTGGAAATGGCTGAGGTGGAAATAACATGTGGTGTCATGACTGGTCTCTCTCTTTGCTGAGAGCGAATGAAACAAGACTCACAGGCCAGAATCCTGTTAAAACATGCATTTTCTTATTTATACATGGTGCATGTACATGTATTAGGGAAACTTGCATATTCACTACATCACGTTGCCTTTAGATTTTATCCATTGTATTCTTCTTTCTCTCTACTTTCTTTGGATTCCTTTACTTCTTTTCTCTATTTATCAGGAAATGGTATGCATCCACTGCCCCTTCATACCACAGAGACACATGCACACATACCCTCCACCGCTGTTTTCTCTGGTCACTCAATTTTAAACCTGAGAGGTGGCATTCTTTAGCTCATTACAATAATTTGAGGCTCTGTTTACACCGCAGCCTGTTGGGGCTCGTGGCTGGAGGCCGGAATGGGATCCAACTGAGGTGGCAAGATGAGAGAAAGTGAGAGAAAAACAAAGAGAGGGAAGAGATGAGGGGGTCTGGGAGAAGGTGTGGGAGATCTGGGTCAAAAGGACAGTTTGCAGGGCGAGTGGGGTGGGAGGGAGTGTAGGCAGGGGTGGGTGTTGGGGGTGATCATCCCCATCACATGTTCCACGGTGTCCTGCAGTGTGGATGGCTGTGGGCTAAGCACACTCAACTCCATGCCCTTCCTGATGCTTTGATTTTCACCGCTCTCTGTCTCTGTCCATGCCCCTACAGACATCACACACACACACACACACACACACACACACACACACACACACAC
>NC_045741.1:11645140-11653213 GCF_008692095.1 Etheostoma spectabile
CACACACACACACACACACACACACACACACACACACACACACACCTTGAGTTCTTGACTGCACTCTGAGCAGATCCGTTCATACAAAAGCCCTAGTTTAAGGGAGATAGTCAGGGAGTTTGTGAGTAGCAGGTATTTTTTTCCACTGCTTTACAGTTTATAATTACATTGATTATGGTTCTTCATTTTCTTTAGTTCAACTACATTACAACATGCAAGGAAAAACAGCCAACAGCAATTAAACCTTCCGGTCCCAAAACATGTAACATTTCAGCAGCATTTTAACTTTTATAAAATGTCTGTCCATCCTTGTTTTGGCTCTTTTGGATGCTTGGATGTAATGGTGGTGCCATCCGTTCCAATTTTAAACACTTATTTTCAGATGATCTGTCTGCAGCCTGTGGCAATGCCTATTACTCTAACATCTTTTGGCTCTTGGCTTTCCATTTTCCTTGTAAAGCTCTTAATGGTTGACCAGTTGTGTGGTCTCAAGTTGTCCTGAAAACATATGTTTTGTTTTCTCTTCCAGATGTAGATATTATGTCATGTAAAATCAGTGTAAAGATGCTTTGGTAAAAGCTACACTCAGAAAGATTGCATTTAACCCTGACCTATTTTTCTTTTTGACAGTCCCTACTCAAAAGCTAAAATTTGCTTTGATACTTCATGAAATAGTTGTCAAATCCCTTCTTGTCTATTCTTGAGAGACAAGAGAAAGAATTACACAGGACATGAAGGGGCGCAAAAATTAACAGAGACAGTCAAGAGTGCTTCTAGGATCTTGCAGATGAAATTCAAGGCTGTCTGGAAAACAGATTGGTCAGTGTGTGTCTGACCAATCTGTCTGCATGTTCTTCACATGTCACAGAAGAATGCTTTGAGCTGAGGCCAGCAACATCTACTTTTCGAAAACATAATTCAAATGACCCCAGTCAGTTTTGTCTGCCAATCATCTCTACAAACAGGAAAAACCAGGCAGTGGATAAATATTGCCAAGGTCTATAGCACAGAAATGCTAGAAATGATGCTCTAGCTTTGCCAACTGTTTGTACCACTTAATCAGAAAATAATGCATTACTGGACAACATGTTTAACAAAATACAAGTACACACTTCATTCACAAAACAGTGCAAAGTCAAGTGTCTGGCACATACCCCCTTAAAACAACATGTTTTCAAATGGATAGTATGGATTAAAAAAAAAAGATGTAGAAATTGAATTAGTGAGCTTTAGCGCTGCCAGCCTTGTGTCCTTGGTCTTCCTGTTCTTATGTTGAGCTAAGCGAATTGCCTGCTTTAACAGACAGATATAAATCTTATTATCTATTTCTCAGCAAGAATAGGCTTATTTCTCTAAAATGTCTAATTGTCCCTTTAAACATGAACCAGTAATTCTACTGCTTCTACAACAGCCACATACTGGCAGTATGAGAACGGCTAAAGGGTTCGCCTCGTACTGTCTGTTGTTGTGCCAGTCCTTGTCCTGCTGTAGGTCGGCTGTGTGATGGGGCGTGTAGGAAAGGGATTGGGGGCAAATTTCACACCTTTGGGGCAGCTTGGTGGGGTGTTGGCAACGGCTTGATGAACAGAGTGCACCTGGCTGGGAGTTGAGGTCCCCCAGCCTCCCTGGTACATACACGGTTTACAGATCAAAGCAGGGTAATCTCTACTTCATCTAGTCACACACTACTCCTCCTCCTCCTCCTCCTCCTCTTCCTTGGAGACCTTGTGGTGTTTCATTTCCCAAATGCTTTACCCTTGGAAACTTCCTCTGCTTCTTCAACAACTTGCATAGTGCTCTCTGCAAACACACCACAGCCACTCTCCCTTGCTCTAACTACCTGTTTCCCCTAATGCCCATGGTGAACCCTGAAGCTCTCGCTGTGGGATTTTCCAACTCATTAGCTCTGCTCAGTCAAGTGGAGAAGCCTGAAGATTCTTTCCAGCCAAGTTCATCAACCCAGGCAGTGTCTCCGACTGTGAGGTGATAAGAGAGAGGGGGTTCCAGCCATCGGACCCTGCAGTGACTTTGTTTAGTGTGAAATGAGATGAGGAGGAGGGGGATAGGAGGAGCTGGAGGGCAAAAGATAGGAGTGCTAATCAAGGCCCACGGATGGGTTTTGATGTAGTGGGATATGGGCAGCGGGGCAGCACCACACCCCAAAGCAGTGCAGCGTGTTTAACACAGCTTAGCAGTGTAGTTACGGGAGTGTTAACGCCTGTCAGTTATAGGATTGCTCCTCTTGGCAGCAGGTGTCTGTTTGACCCTGGGTTTAATATGCAGACGGTGTCCTGTTGACCTGGACTGTTTGAAGCAAAACTCCAAGCACAGAACAACATGGAAAGAAGGGGAACACCTTTTCACACCAACATTCTCGAAAGGTTTACTGATGACCCAAACTGTTAAAAGAATGATGGTTGCTCTCATCACAATGCTAAAAGAAACATGGACCTGAAATCTCCTCCTAAGCTGGCTGTTTATTGTTCATTCATCTTCAACCGGTTATCCGGTATCGGGTTGTGGGGGCAACAGCTCCAGCAGTGGACCCCAAAACTTTGCTTTAACCAGCTCTAACTGGGGGATCCCAAGGCATTCCCAGACCAGTTTTGGAGATATAATCTCTCCTAAGAAATCGTATTTCAGCCGCTTGTACCCGTTTCCCAGAACTTTAGGTCATGACCCAGTCTTCATAACCATAGGTGAGGGTAGGAACAACTATCATCCGGTAGATTGGGGGCTTTGCCTTCTGGCTCAGCTTTCTTTTTGTGACAATGGTGCAGTAAAGCAAATGCAGCAGTGCCCCTGCTGCTCCAATTCTCCGGCCAATCTACTATTCCATTGTCCCCTCTATGTCCCCCTATGGTTCTTGAACTCGTTCACTTGGGGTAAGGACTCATACCCCTACTCCATTGGTTTCCTGCTGAGAACCATGGCCTCAGATTTAAAAGTCGCTGATCCTCATCCCAGCTGCTTCACACTTGGCTGCAAAACAATCCAATGAGTGCTGAAGTTCACGGACCAATGATGCCATCAGGACCACATCATCTGCAAAACGCAGCAATAAGCTGCCTGTGTTGGGCTTTAAAGAACAACCACCAATAATCTTGATTTTGAGCTTCAAACATCATGAAAGGTGTCTCTGAGAAGCTTGCAGCACTCAAAGGACAGCAGTTGTAGTCAAATTTAAGTCACTTTTTGGCTAAGCCCAATGGTAGGCCTACCTCAGAGTCACGGGTCATACATACAGATTAAGGCATGGATACTCAGACGAGAGATAGAGGAAGAGGATGCAGAAGTGTTGTAGATGCGACCGGAGCAGAGTTGGTGGAATAAGTTTAAGATTTGTATACAGTGTGTGCGGTGTCTGAAATAAACCCCAGACTGAAAGTCAAGTTCATTAATTTGCTCACCAGAAACGGGATTTTAACTCCAACCTTATTCATTTCATAATGTCTGCCCTGGAGGTAACGAGTCTCTCCAAGTTTTCTGATCACCAAGGTCGGAAATGAAGCAAGCAGGAAAGGTTAACACCATGAACCTTTAAATCAAACAGCTTATTAACGTGCGCTTGTTGCCCAGTGTGCGCTGATGTTGACATTTCCAAATGCCGTCCTACAGTTATTTAATAAAAGCGGGATTTACACAGAAAAACATGGCCTACATGTGTCATTAGTATGAGAAAAAAATTAGATTTTAACTGTCAGGTTTGGACAAAAACATTACTGCCTGTTGGGCTTGGACCATGTTCGGTCACGGCTCTGTTGGACGCGGGCCGGGCTCGGACAGAAAAATTCAGACCAATAATACAGATCAGTGGATAATGAAGCAATAAGTCTTCCAAAATTCATTATTACAACTCTAATTTATATTATTATCTTTTAGTAAATTTGCATTAATTCACCATTTTAGCCATGTTTTTGGCAGTATAACACTAACCTTATGGCGGATTTTCACCAACTGCGGATCGGCTGGGGAATGGCCGTGGGACGGCTCCGCTGCGTGATGGCTCCGAACTTCGCCGTCCTTCAATATCCACCAGGTCCGGATTTGTTGCGGAAAGGCTGCGAACATGACTGACAGTTGAAGTCACAAAGACACACGAGATCTTGTGAATTCACGAATGATTGTGCAACATAACAGGATTTAGTTTCAATAAACAGATCCACAAAACCTCTGACCTGTTGACTCCAAGCCTGTCTCTGCCCATTATGATATTTTCAAGGTGTAGTGCAGGGAAATATGATCTGCCATGAGCATGGTGTATTTTGTTTTGAAAATTAACCGGATGTTTTATGTTAGAAGCTCTACGTATTTGCTCCGGAGGGTTGCGGATCTCTGGAGCTGGAACGGAATCGGAACGCAGCCATTTCCGCAGTCAGTGAAAATACACACATTGAGTTAAATGAAAACCTTTTGACTCCGCCAGCTAAAAGTCACTTGATTCCTTTTAGGGCTGTCACTACAAGTGAGTCCTTTCACATTAAATGTTGTCATTTTTTTCATTGTTAAAACAAAAATATGGATTAGTGTCGCTTTAAAGTTTGGTTATGTAACTAATTTGATTAAGCTTCGGGAAAGAGTAACAATATTTGAACAAATGGCCAATGCTCTCATGCAGGAGTGGTTTGAGTGGTTTTCTATTTGCTGTAAAACTGAGTCACCATTGGACTCTATTGTAACTTTTGGAAGATAATGCTGGTGCAAGCTTCAAACATTTCAGAGCCACCTTACAAGACAATGGGAAGTGAGTATTTGATATTCAAAAGATATTCCTTAAAAGTATACAAGGGCAAAGGAGTGCAGATATGGAGGTCTAAGTCTCTCATTTTCCGTTCATGATTTAAAGTGAGTCTTATGCACGGGTATCTGGAGATTATGTACTTTAAGGCTGCAGGAGAACAGAGGTAAATCACACCCACTTCTGTTTGGTCAGTAGATTCACAGGGTCCCTCTGTTGGACATTTACAGGAAGAACTCTGAGCAGCCTGTCAGACACTCCCTGTTCCCAGAAGACATGGTGCAGCACCCGTGTTACTGCACAGTAGAAACCTTACAGGTCAGTAAAACTACTGTACAGCAGGAATGTGATGGGCTAGATGTAAGTATTTGAGCTGCTATAGTAGATTCCACATAGTTTTAATGATTTTCCAGGCATTCCTTGAGCCTTGCCACCTGCACTCAGATCGGACCTGAATTCAAGTAGAGTTTAAATAGCAGGAGTGATGGGAGAAATGGGCCACGGTGCTGAAAAGAAAATAACTTCCTTCTAATGGGAATACTTACCAGTTTCCTGCTTTGTTTTACCCATTTCTGGACTCTTACACCCAGTGCTGTTCACAAATGTGCGCTTTATTTGTCTTGGCACTGGAGCCATTTTTGTTCCCAGAAAGAAAAACAGGCAAACAACGGGGCTTATACAAATATAGCTCTGTGAAAGCAGAAGATCAAGTGTCCCTGTCTCCATGCTGTAAATAAATGCAAAGGAATTAGAGTTGACAAGCAATTGGAGTCTCTGGAGTGACAGCATGGTTATTTAGCTCTGAAACACCCCAAGCTATGCACAACACTCAAATGAAAATGATAAGAAAACTGGCAAAGATCATAAAAAGAATGGCAGGATTTATTTTTATGCATCACGTAATAACTTTATGGAGAGAGCCATCTTGTTTCATTTAGGTGCATTCCCTACAATTTAGCATTAGTTTTCCTTTGAGTTGTCCAGAGGAGAATGTAGTCAGTGTATAAACTCACCAGCATGCACTTCACAGAACATACGGACCACAGATAATAGCTGGATGCTTTTATCCACTGTTTCTTTTGTTCTTTTACTCACACCACAGGCTACTTATTTAGAGGAAATTGTTCACAGATCTAAACTCAATCACGGTCTTGAGGTTTCTTTCAATTTAATTCCCTTTTGGACTTTATCAATGACTTCATGTAGTTTGCATTTACTTTGGATATGTTAATTTGTCTGTTTTTTCTTTCTTTGAAGGTGTGGACTTTCTGAGCTTGGTGATTGTGTCCATCTATAAATGATTGGGATTAAATTGCCAGTGTTACATCTGGAAAACTCAAAACTTGCAACGTTGGGGAATTTGATTTTTTAACTTCAGTTAGTGTTGGGTTAAGTGTTGGTTTTGATAATTTTGCTAACTTTAGAAATAAAGGAACAGTTTTGGGAAATTTGGTTGTGCTTGCCGAAAATGATATGCAAAGAAGATTGATGCAACTCTCACTATTGTACACTTCATATGAGGCTGCGGCCAGGAGACAGTTAGCTTAGCATGAACCTTTTTACCTTTGGAAATTCAGGAAAGCTATTTCCCCTTGCTTTCAGTCCTTATGCTAAGCTAAGATAAGCTAAGCTAACCACCTCCTGATATATTTACTATATATATTTACATACATATGGATAATTTGAAAATGGATTGTTATCAAGCTAAAAGCCAAACATACTTCTTAATTCCAGGAAAGTGTATTTCCTACAAGATCTTAAGATTTCTTATGATATCAATAATTCACTGACAATATCATTACATTTCTAAGTGTTGTTGGATAAAAATAGCTATTTCTTGTTCATATAAAAGTTTTCAGTTACAAAGACAGTTTTGAAATAGTCATGATTCGTTTTATGGTGGGACGTTTATTCAGTCTCTTTATAGCCTGTATTACATAATATAACCACAGCTGACATATCCACAGTCTTGGCCAGGTTAATGTTTGGGTTTCCATCGAGTCCTGTGTCCAGCAGAGCCAGTCAGCTCAAAACAGTCTGGAAGTCATGATGGTAATGACCTCAGGGGTATCTCTGTCTAGACTGCTTGGATAAATCTTTTTATTTTCAGGTTTGCAACAGGATATGTTCCCAGATATGCATATTCTTTTTTTATCACAGCTCTACAGCACATTCACGTTCAAAACATTCAATCTTCAATCTTTCAATTCAATGGATGAAGACATTTTGCAAAGTGTCCTACCCACAAGGTCACCAGCACTCAGCAATTTATCAACAAGTGCACATCTCAGAGTCTTATTAGCAAACATGTTGGAGTAAAATCAAAGTTAAATCTAAACCTCTTGGGATGCCAGGACGGTAGAATGTTTTTAAGTCATATTTCAATATTTAAAAGAAAAAAACAACTTCACTTTCCAGTCAAAAGCCTATGATTTTTGTTACATTTAACTTACATGAGCTAACTCAGTGAACATACGTTATTAAAAAAAAGAAAACATGAGAAATGTCATAATAATTCAATTTTTCAAACAAATCCAAGAATATACATACTACATATACGGACAGTTTGGCTCTCATCTCCAAGCCCATTTATTGATACTATATCAATACATTTTTAAAGGCTCATTCATTTGCTTCAACCGCAGGGCACTGTAGTTTTGGCAAACAATACTCAAACAGAAATAAAAACTCTCAGCTGCAGATTAATATATATTTGCTAAAAATCCCTTTTTCTAGGATTTGGGGTGTTATTTTGTGTCTCTGGTGCTTCCACACAGATGCAAACTTGGACAAAAAACTATCCATGCAGTTTTGAGTTAGATACGGTTTCTGAATGTCCTCTGCCTTCAGTCTCTGGGTGAGCTGTTCCAAATCTGCACGGCTTTCTACGTCACTAGCTGAGATGAGGTGGCTAACCGTAGCACATGCTAGTGCTATTATGTTAGCTTGTTCTCAATGGCAAAACATTGCTACAAACAAGTTCACCATAATCTACAAAGAACTACTTCCATGTCCCTGTTCTGCAGGTACGTGC
This sequence comes from Etheostoma spectabile, assembly GCF_008692095.1. Taxonomy (NCBI): domain Eukaryota; kingdom Metazoa; phylum Chordata; class Actinopteri; order Perciformes; family Percidae; genus Etheostoma; species Etheostoma spectabile. The sequence goes on from NC_045741.1 coordinate 11,652,913, forward strand.
CCTTGTTTAGAAGAATTCTCCCAGCTAATCCTGCCTTGTACTGACCAAAGTTGGAGAAAGAGTTCTCTAGCTGATGGGATCTTACCTAGCAAATGCACATGTGCGACTCCCAGCAAAGATAGTGTAGAAGTGAGATGTCTCACTCCGTAGTTGAAACAAGTGATGTGTCTCACTCTGTAGCTAAAACCGAGACCTAAAAACAAAGGGGGAATACAGGATCTGCAGCAATGTGCAGTACAACAAAAATATGTTGTTTTTGAAAATTGAACCAGCAAACCTATTCTGGTACAACCTCAAAATA
>NC_045741.1:11653223-11665500 GCF_008692095.1 Etheostoma spectabile
CCTGAAAATTAGCATAATATGGGCGCTTTAAGTATCTTAGAACCCTGACCAGGCTTTGGTGACCATCTCAGGTCAGGGTTCCATTCCATTTAGGGCAGGGGTCTTCAATGTGTTTTAAGCCAAGGAACCCTTAACTGAAAGAGAGATGGAGCAGGGACACCCTACTACAGATATTTTATAAAATGAAGTTGCATACTAAACTGGGCCTTAAAAAACGTGTAAGGTGGCCAAAAACTTTTATACATACCTTCATTGCATAGCACATTAAGCTATTAATGTAGACTAAAAATTGTTGGCACGATTTTATAAATCATGTTTTAATGTTAAACATACATGTGACATAGTGAATCCTTAGGATTTCCTGTATATGTGGATGCCTACCTTAGTAACTACCTTACCTTACCTATAGGCCAGTAACCCTATCATCAGTGTGGATTTATATTTGATAATATGTTAGATTCATGTCAAGACTTTTTAATTTTTGACAAAACTTCAAAAAGTAAGACTAATTTGGAGGCCCCCCTGCATTGACCACCTGTAGAAGATCCCTGATTTTGGGTAATTGAGAAAACATATGAATGGAGTTCTTTCAACCAGTTAACAAACGTTGCAGGAAATTCTGAAACTAATTTTTTTTTTATTCAAGAAGTGACCTAAGAATTTGCTCATGTCTGTGTCATACTGCTGGCAGCCTGAACAGCACACACATATGAAGTAATGATGATGCAGTCTTTTGCTGCGGTCCAGCCACACCAAACCTGGCTGTAGCCTTGATAGCAAACACATGAGGCAGTGGTGATCGTCCATCTGTGTCTGGAGCCTGGCATTTTAACCTGTGTTCTGGCTGACAGGTGGCACTGCTTCGCCCCAGCAAACACAGAGATCTGGGCTATTTTTTGCTTCGGGGACAGGAGACGGTGACACTGGGCAGCTGATGGACCGAAAAGTGTCCGAGATTAAACTAGTCCTGACATGCAGGGAACAAAGGGTCCTCACAACCCATGAGTTGAAGGTAACAACATATCAAATGACTGTATCTAATGTGAAAGACATAGTAGATAGTGACGAACCAACAGATAATTATCACTTGATCCTGCAGTTTTCCTCAGCTCTTCAGAGCGGTTTGACATCTTTCAGCTCATTTTTTGTTTTTCTTTTGTTTTGAGGTTTTCTTTTTTGGCTCTTATAGTATTGAACAATGGCTCTGTTTACTACCAGTGCATCACCATATAACAAACAGACAACTTAGCAACTAGCTGGAGACCATAGTTAAAAATTTAGCAGCTACGAGCCAGAATTTTAAGTTAGGCGTTAGTGGAGACAAATCTGACAGATGGTAAAATTAAAAAAACATCCAAATAAATTCTTATCTTGATCTGAATCTGCTGGTTGTGCAAACAGGTAACCATTTGCCATATCAACTTAAATGGTTATGACACAAGAGTTGTGCTAGTCTCGCTTTGCCATACCATCCACACATTGGGGAGCGGAGAAGGTACTGATCTACAATGCCAACAACATTCCAGGATGGAAGACAACATGCGTTGGTTTACTGGCATTTTTTTAAAGCAATCTCATTCGTCATGGCCGCAAAGCTGCGAACAGAGCGGCTGTAAAATGGCTGTGCGAGAGAAGGCTCAGATTTGACAGATAGTCTAGCTAGCTGTCAAAAATTTCCATGCAGAGACTTGAAGAGCAGTCAACCATAGTCCTCATCAATCCACCGAGTAAAAAAGCGGAAGGAAACTGAACAGACAAGCATCCGGCGGATTTTCCTGCAACACCGGAGCAATCCCGGAAATGGAACATCAAGGATAGACCAGTGTTGTGCATGTATCTTGCTTTTGCTGCCACCAAGTGGCCAAAACAAATGTTGTTGAACTAGTGTTTTTCTGGCTAGTTTGGGACACAAACACATAGTGATCTATTGTGCCTGATTTGAAAGAATTAATTTCTAATTTTTAACACATTTTTATACAAAAGCCAGCACTTGCACAATCTGAAATGGAGCTACTTTGTCCTTTTTTGGCAACATGTTGAATGCTGTCTGCTTCTTGATCATGTTTTCTTCTTCTTCTTCTTCTTTTTTTCTTCTTCTTGGGAACCAGGCATCTCAGCAAGTCCTTTTCTCCTGCAGCAGTAAATGTAGGTTGTTGCCCCCCCCCTCCCCAAACTGAAACTGGGAACAATTTTCTGTGCAGTTGTTTCTAATTGTCAGCAGAACACATTGTTTTTGTGTTGTTGCTCTCCAAAGAAATAAATAGTAAATCTGTTTTTCATTGTTTGTGTTCGAAGTTCTGAGTGGATGCACTTCTTTAAGGGTCTACACAACTACAGTTTCATGCACAGGTAGGAGAAGAATGGACGACACTTTGATCTACTTGGAGTAGCAGATGTGGAGTCTATATTAGCAGAAAACCGTGTTATCTTAAAAACAGCTTCCCTTTCTGCGATTATCTGAACTTTCACTCCCATTGACGTTATGGCTAAGTCAAAAATCAAAGGGAGTTTGTGAAGCCAAAGAAGAAGAGCTCCAAAGGCCTGGCATGTTTTGGTTTTCCTAACTCTGCAGAAGTATCACAAACCGGATGGTCCATTATATCAGAGCCCCCATGCTCTGGTGTTGTGACAGGTGTCTGCCGTAAGGCTCCTCAGCACCTTAAAAAACATCCTGATCTCTGCCTTTGAACCAATGGGCTGACATGAGGGTAGACGAGAGGCTACTTGCAAACTCCAGTTATCTCATGGTAACATTGTTTTTAGTGTAATCGGGAGACAAAATGACCATTTACCTAGCCCCAAACTACCCTCTGCAAAAAGCCATTATGAAATAATGAATGACGGTCAACAGATGAGGAAAGAGGGCTGGACGGGGGTTGACCTGAAGGTTTAGGCGTGCCTGTGGTCAGAGCAGGCATGGGGAATATTTATAACCCTCTTAAAGAACGGGGATGGCGGCAGCAAGACGGTGGGAAGTCTTTTCTTGGTTGGACACTTGTCACTCCCGTGAAAGATTGACATGCATTGCTGAAGCCCCGTGTCTCGGCTGCCAATACCACCAAGGTGGCTGTTATACAGCACTTCAATACTGTCTCCTGTTGTCGCTCTAGCACCTGTGGGATCTCTTCTGAGAGTACTCACAGTCTGAAACTTTGAAAAGTTTAGTTTAGTGTTTGTAAATTGCACTTCAAATACTTCCAAATATTATAAAATGTGTGTTTTCAACGCATTGTCACGGTAACAGTTTGGCTAAGGGAGCTTTCCTAGAGCGGTACACCCTGTTTCAGTCTTAGACTGTTAATATTAATGGACAGAGCATGTGTCACGTCACCCATTGGTTTGTGGAGATCTGCCATCCGTCAGTGAGTTTGGCGTTCCTGCCCCAGCCATCCTGGTTACGGATGTAAGGAATATAGACGAGACGGAGGATTGAGGGAGGAGCCCTTACATGCTACGTTACGTTACACATTTTCCGTGGTAATCACATTTTAGCCACACCCTAAAACACCCCCTGCTTTATCGCCGGTTTTAAAATCAACGAGACCATGATTATAAAAATTAACATCATTCTGTGTTACAGACTTAAAACTAACGATTGAGACCACACACTAATTATGAAAATGTTTACCGAGGCAAGAAATCAAGTGAGGAGTGGGTCACTTTCTCATAGACTTCCACAGAGACCGACCTCTTTTTGTAACCGCATGTGTTGCCCCCTGCTGGAATTCAGATTGAATGTAAGTTTGAGGCACTTTAATGCATTTGCAGCATTTCGTAACACAATCACTGTAATGTATTCCTTCTTCTGTAACACAGCAATATAACGCATTACTTATTACTTTTTGGTAATATTACAATCTCATCAATACAAGTTAAAACACATTTTAACGAAACATTTAGCTGTGTTAGTTTTTTTAAGAACAACACAAAACATTTCTTCTCAGGAAAAAAAAAGCTGAGAGTGTTATTTACTGTTGCTGTATTCAACGGTTGAGGTGACTGCAGAGACAGATACGTTTGCGAGATGGAAATTATTTTCTGGAGTTTTTACGCTGTGTTGAAGCAAGCTGTCCTGTCTCTGCTCCTGGGGTCAGAGCCAGAACTAGACAAGGTAGGGACAACATCCCTGTCCCAACAGGTAACGGTACGTCAGCGTGGACAGCAGTGTGTCCGAGCTGCTGACAGATAGAAACATGTCGAGTATTAACATTTTTGATTGCTACACATAATATCATTGCATTTTATCAGCCGTGGAAAGTAACTATGTTGTACTTCAATGCAACTGTAAGTTACTTTCAATTGAATGTTTTAATTTTCTCCAACTTCTCTATTTTTATGACTTTAGTTACTTTGCATATTCATATTCATTATACAACATATTATGAATAATCTATGATGTATTACCTTGGATTGAGAGGAGACTTTATTGATCCGATGGTGAACTTCACAAGCTAGCTGCAAAGAAGTCAAACTTCTGCTGTTATTTTGGTGAGAGTAACTCAAAAGCAATGCATCGAAGTGTAAAGCATTACAATTCAGAGACAGTAATTTTGTAATATAACTAATTACTCTCAAATAACAGTAACTAGTAATCTATAATGTTTTACATTTTTGAAGTAACTTGCCAGTAGTTTTACAGACCTGAGACTGGAATCAATCTTCTCATCAATCTCTCTGCAATAAAAATAAATAAATGAATGTTGAACTTTTTCTTTAAGTGCATTTAATTCATCAATCTAATACCCATGGTTTATGTAATTCGTCTTTTCTTAAAGGGTTACGGTGAATATTGTATTATTCCGAGAGATGAAAACAGATGAAAGGATATACAGTATGTATGTCGGATGATTCATGAGTTTTCAAAACACAACAATGATTTTCTTCATAACGTTCTGAATATCTAGCATGATTGTTCAACACTTTCTGCCTACGTAAAGATTATCATCATCAGCGCTGGCTTCACTTTACACGGAAAATATAGGGGATCGGGCATAAATTACTTGCAGCCTAATGGTATCACTGGAGATAAGAGTGAACATGCCTTTTAAGCCATTCTCTCAACCCTCACGAGAAATAAAAGGGGATTTTGTATGAGGAACATTGTAGTAAGCAAGCATAAAGCCACTCTCTGTTCCACAGCCAGCTCCTTAGAGAATTCACGCCAGAGGATCAGCTCCAGAGATGAAAGTGAGGTCAAGGTGGCTTTTTTTCTCCTCCTCCCTAGATCAGGCTCTATCTCTCCTCTCCTCTCCTGTCCTCTTCTCTCAAACTGAGAGCAGTCAGAGGTCCTGAAATGATGGATAAATGAAGTCTTAAAAGAGCTGTCTTTGTCAACTGTTGTCCAAGCTGAGCCAGGTTGTCTGAATTAAAACACTTTTCTTTAAATCAGCATGTGATTATTAGATTTTACAGCCAATAATTATACTTCTTTTACTACTGTTTTATAGCATTTGGATGTGATCTGCATTGTGCATCTTGTGGTATAATATGTAGAGCTCTGCCTGTGAGGCAATGTAGGATCTTTCAAAAACCTGTCAGAACAAACAATGCAGATATCTTATTATATCCTCATAGGAAAACATCACTATCATTCAAATGCATGACTATTCCTTTTCATTTTCACATGGGACAAGGTCAAAACAGCGCTGAATGACATACCCACTTTTATAGTAGCAATACGTTAATGTTGCCTTGCTTTGTCACGCTTGCAGGGTCACCATGCTGGATGTGTAATCGTCTGTGTCTGAAAACAGATATTATTATATTATATTTATCCCCTTTGCAAATGAAATGCTTCAGGTTTTTGTTTGAATTGTGTTTCATCATACAAAAAAATACAAGAGTTTTAATACTCTGATTGGCATGTGCTCTCAAATTAAAGCCTAAGAGTTTGCATGACCATACAGTGGAGCCACTTTCTTTCGAATGTCCTCTGAATTAGTTTGTATTTATTTAATTTGGAAAATACACAATTTTCCTTTGTCCCCTTCAATGAGAAATACGTAGTGTCGGCCTGACTTAACAACAGGTTAGAACTAACAGGGACAGACAGCAGCGAAGAAGCAGGATTGGAACATTAATTGCATTCACAGGATAACAAGCAAAACGTCTTCATCTTACTCAGCACATTTCTTCTTTTCCTGTACTCATTTTTTTACTGGCAGGCAATTGATTACTGGGTATAGTCAAATTCAAGTACAGACACAGCACTGGTTCCCAAAGCACTGTTAATTGACGATGTTAAGGAAAGCATAACCTTAAACTCACCTTAAACGTTCGTAATTTATGATGCTGCAACCTGTGATTTTGGCTGCACCGGAATGACGGGAGTTTTTGAAAAGTTGATAGACGGGCTTGTTTTTGTGGGTTTGGTTGACTTCTGCTCGACATGTGCAAAACTAATTACACACACACACACACACACACACACACACACACACGCAAACCCCTCCGTTGGTGCAGCTGAGAAATGAGAAGTGAAGGAAAGAAAACTTGATTTCCATGAAGCAACAATATAAAATGTGTTTCTTGCACATAGTGTATGATGAGAGACCTCACCATTTTTTTTTTTAATTGAATTGATGTTTCGGGATACTGTTCAAATGAACTATCAACTAACCAGGCATTGTTTCAAGAGCCATAGCTGTGAAATCGGCCCAGAAGGCTTCACAACGAAAAGTCAAACATGAGGCAACACCTCCCTGTGCAGTGTGTGTGTTCCTCCTCTGTGCCCTCTCTCCACCCCATATGACCTCCAAAGAGACTTTCACTTTCCCTGCACACTCCCAAACTTCCTTTCAGCCCAAACTCCCCCTTCACCCTGGACTCCCCTGGCCCCTCTCTCCCTTTATTCCCATGGTCCCTTTAAGCTCTGCAAACCACCTCATTGCACACACATATACACACACACACACACACACACACACACACACACACACACACACACACACACACACACACACACTTACATAGATCATTGTTTCAGCTATCAACTGCTCTGTATTCCACCATCTGTTCTCCCAGCTGTTGCCCACTCTCTCCCCACTCGACACATCTTTACGTGCCGCTGACACGCACACAGGACAGAAATTACCATCGTGAAATTACACAGTGCTGTGTCTGCTAATTAGAGACAGAGGCAGGTTTAGTGTCTAGCCAGTTTGCAGGTAGGGTCAGCTGTTAACCTGGTCTCAGAAACCTATTAGTCTCCCTCAGGCTGATATTTGGCTGATATTTGACTGATGAGCCGTTTACCTAATGAGGCACACTTAACCAACCGTGTTGGCAGTATCAAATCAAGGAGAATCCACTTACAGTAGGCACTCAAAAGCACATTCTCATCATGTCTACCTGCTGGTTACAAGAAAATATTTTGTTTCATGCTCTACCGACCGTAGTGCCTTCCCTCCTCCTCAATCCACTTTCCTGTTGCTCTTTCTCTTTTACCAGTCCGGTTGACTTTGGCTTCACTCTGGTTCTGAGAGGCTAAAGTTTCCACACACCCCATATTTACAAGCTGTTACTGTACTATAAAATGTTAACCTGAAAGATAATACGCTCTCCAACCAGCACATGGTGTTTAAATTCGGAACTTCCGGTGACACCCCCAAGCCCAAATTAAGTACAAACTCACAGCTACTCGACTCAACACACACTTGGTACCAGCTGCTTTTCTGTATTTTGGTTTCCACTGCGGACAGTACCCAGTTTCCCAGCTGATAGCCATATCAACGCCGCGTGAAACTGCCATGACATCATTTTCAACGCAACACTGCTGGATGCTTTTATCAGCAACGATGTCTGCACTTCATCAATTTAAGGCGTAGTGTAGCCTACGGCGTGGTTTTGTGTACTGATATTTTTTTTTAAATCTGAGCTGAGTGAATAACAAAATTGCTGTCACTATGACGGTAGCTTTGCTTTTTAAAATTTTGCAGTACTGTATATCTCCTGTGAAATGATGTTTCTCTCTGAAAAGAGTGAATTGAGTTAAGTGGAGTTGTGCAGTACCATGAAATGGAAAAGCAGCACAGGCCACTCCCCCTGGCTCAACAAGGGTTTGGATGCTTGCCAGTGGGTGAAAGCCAACCCCAGATTTGCTCTCATTTTGGAACTGGCTTGTTTTACCACGCTATATTTGTGTTTATCTGCACTGTGTCCGCCATTTTTGTAGCCTACTCTTGCATGCATGCTTTCAATCAGGCATCTGATCACGTTTTTATTGAGGTAGACAGCCAAAAACGTCCTGAACTACAAAATAAAATAATAAAATACAGGCAAAGGGCAGGGTCTCTGCAGATACAGACACATACCTACACTCATAGTGGGCCATACGTGTGATGAATGATAGAGATTCTTTTTAGTCTGTACATTTTTTTTAGGAAAATGCTTCTTATTGTGCCTTTACAGAAAACATGTTATCCATTGCTTCTAAACCATTTTTGTTAGCAATTTTGGTACAGTAAGAAGTCAAGCTAGAATGGACATGTGCTGTTCGTGCATTATGTAATAGTTGATCATATGGAAGGACTTTGTCTGTATCCATGTGCTGGTCTGATCAGAATCCTGCCTGGCCTTCTGCAACTCCATCGTTGTCTAAAAACACTGGTCCATTGACTGCCATGCTGATTCTGGCTTCATTACAACACTATTTTGGCCATATCAACGGCTAAATTATGAAACTGTGGAAGGGGAATACCACATGTTTCAGGAGGCGGTCAGCATACACTCAACTGGGTCTGCTCATTCCTCAAGAGAGTAAAAAGAGAGGTGATCTGATTCTGATTATCGGACACCAGTCCTTCGGGCCTAACATTGTGATGCTCAGTGCACAATGGACTGATTAGTACACATCTGGACATAAAAAAGAAAAGAAAATTCATCTTGAAAAGTTTGCTGTAAATCTGCATGCATACTTGGCTGAAGTAATTTTATGGTATAATATAGTGAAAAGCTTCATAGAACCTTTTTTGCAGCATGAGAGCTCCTATATAGATAATTTCATCAAGGTTTTATCAATATTTTGGATTCAAACTTTCTAGAGGGTTTATCAATCAGCAAATGGCAAATGTACTAGTTCTTTAAGAAAGATAATATGTAAGCCTCCAACGGCATCGTCAGGTTTTTGCTACAAACTGATCATGTCATTATTTTGTTCATGATGTTGATTCACAGTCTTGTCAGAGAACCAGCATTTCAACATTTTTGTTTCCTGGAAGTGGGAGAAAACATCTGGTCGAAGCATTGCTATCCCGAGATGCTGGCTGATGGCAAAGCCAGCGAGAGAGATAGAGAGAGAAGGAGAGAGAGAGGGTGGATCCAGTGCAAAGTGCTTCCTTTCTCTGAGACAACTGTCTTTGATGAAGAGGGGGAAGTGAGTTTGACCGACTGCTGCAGACACACACAGACCTCTGTGCCTTGTTTGGAGGCACCACAAAATGAATGCTCTTTATTAGCTTTGCTGTTTATAGTGGCTAGTTGGCTCGCTTGGAGTTTCCATTTCACTTTAACCTCTCTCATATTACTCCTTGTTTGGGCATTACGACTGTTCACTGTCAACTGTCTTTTTGCTGTTTTCTGGTTAAGAATTGCTGTGTGCTCCACCTGGGATTAGACGCGGAAACTGCTCTGTCTCCTAGTAGCATCCCCCCAGTTTCCTAAACCGCAAACCATATGGACTCTGTCTCCATCCAGGCTGAGCGGAGGGAGGCTGTGGTTGTCTGAAGATGGATGCTGGGGATGTGGGATCAGGGGGGCAGGGGGGGGGGGGGGGGGGGGGGGGAGATCCACAGAGCTCTGCTTGTTCTATGTTAATGGTTTATCCTTGTTCTGGAAAGGTGGAAGTGGGTTAGAGCCTGCTTGTTTGAAAAAATTGATGGGAGAGATAAAGAAAAGAAACTGACTAATTATCAAGGAGGAAACACAGTGGTGTCTTGTTCAGACATGGTTACATAGAAACAAAGAAGGGTTATTTCAAATTCTAATCAGTAACAGAACAATAGAAATTATGATAAACACTACAACAGTTTGTGCCCATCATAAATATGTGTTTTTGTAGATCTCGTGAATGAACACAATGCAACAGCTAGAGCTAGTGCAAAAGTCTTAACACTTCAAACTACATGGAATGCTATCCAACCTGTTAAACCTTCTTCACATTTTATATTCTCAGACCTGCTCAGGATTATGTCACATGGTGGTCTGTAACATAATTGCTTTTTTAATTTTACGTGAGTAGAATTGCAGTTAATTATTATAGATGGCCAAAGAAAATGAAGTCCACCGCTGCCACATTGTTCTGGACGACACAGTGCATATACTGCATGTTTTGTTTGTATGATTTCACACCAAACCCCGGCGTTCTCAAATGATCATTTGCATCATCTATGACTGTTTGAACCTTATTGAATCATTATTTAGCCAAGCAATACCCAAAAGACTTTCTCACATACTTGATCTTCATACTGCCAAGTTCTTATGAGATTCAAATGAAGTTGTGCTGTGTCTAATCGTACTCAGAACAAAATGGGAACTCTACCCCTTATTCCCCTGCTAAGAAAATACACTCTTAGATAAGGATGCACTTTTAAGTATCTGTGTGCAAAGACTGTTCAGTAAGCAAGTTTTAGTAGCAAAATAAAGTGGTGTAACCTAGTCCTGATATGAGTCAGATACTATTGCCATTTGGCTATGCCGGAACAACAGTGCCTTGACATGCAGCACCTGACAGATTTGCCTGTCAGAAAATAACATGACGCTGCACCAGCTGATCTCTTCTATTTTTCTCTGGCATTATTTCAGTGTACTATTTTGGTACGTGCCATTAAACTTAAGTTTGTGTTTTTAGCAAGAAAGTTAATGGTGACTTGTAATCAGAACATCCTCTCTGCAGAGTACGGTTAATATGAGTATTTTAGGTCTACCAGCTTTAATACAGTCATCACAGTAGACAAAGGGCATTGATGAACACAAGCCACAAGTCTATCCGTGATGTCACGAGCCTGTAACTGGTGAAATCTAACACCACCAGCTGGTAGGAGTTGTGTTGGGGTGAATACAGATCACCTTGGATCAGTGCAAGTCAAGGCACATAGCACAAACCAGCGCCTGGGGGTAAAGACGCACAGAGCTGGATCTGCTGTTGTATTACAGACCCCTCAGTCAAGTACTGACTCTCTGTATCGCACACAGAAGTCGAGTTAACACCGCTGCAATCCGAATAGTCGCTTTCCAAGCCAAGTTTTCTATGCAACTGTTGCGCGTCTCCACTTTGGATAGAAATAGCCTGATCACTGCGCGCCGCAGAGCGCAAAGGATCGGAGAAGCTCTGGTTTGAACGAGTGGGATAGATCTCTCCTCCGGACTGCAAAAGCTACGATGAGGAAATTCTGAGGTGGCAGAACTCATCTGTCCACTTTACGCTTCCTTTGGCTGTTACCAAAGGGTTAGCCCATGAGCAGGTATCCTCTTGAGTGTGATTCTGTTTTTACCCAGATCTCTGCTGCCTGGACAAATGCATACAAATGCATTTAGGAGCTCAACGGACAAGGAGTGGACACGTTTCCGCGGCAGCAACGTAAGTGGCCATTTGGTTTAATAGTATGCAGATGTTTGGCTACCTATGCAGATTTTAAACTGTTCATAGAACAGGTTTTCGTAAAAAAAGGCAACTTGGGCACGTATTTTTGTTCTCTTGGGTCTTTCTCTGACAAGGGCGCCAATTGACTAAATAAAGTCTCTACAGCTAAACGTTTTTGCAACCAAAACGTGACTGACAATACAGTATTTTCATTCAGTCAATTCAGTAAATACACTGAAATCATTGGTTTCTATCATTAATGCTTTTCCTGTGAGGATGTTCTCAATTAGATCCCTTTGTTTCTGCTGACTTTTCAATATGAAGTAAAATTGCACATGTGGACTTTGAAAGGATGGAATATTTAATGTGAACTTCTTTTTTGTTCTCTGTTGATCTTGATAAATATAGCTGACATCTTAGAAGTAGTGCCTGTAAGTGCACATGCATAGGCTTTGAACTCACCACAGGAACATGCAGCCTGGAATCTCCTACATTTTATTCTGAATAACATGTGGCCAACTGCTGAACTCTTTTTACATGTCTTTCACTCACATGGCTATGATAAGCTGGGAAATAAACACTGTAAATGGCTTGGAAGCAATTATGCATACTCAGCATGACAGTGATAAATCCTTTTTATAGGCCTACGATATGAGAATATACAAGCACAAGAACTGTCAAGGACTCAAGACCTAAAAA
>NC_045741.1:11665510-11679435 GCF_008692095.1 Etheostoma spectabile
CACTGTCAGTGTTAAGGCTTCAAATAGGAAAAATAATCTATTGCCTTTACACCTAAACATTCCTCATGGAAGTGTTTATTATTGACATCCTGCATGCAGGTTTTGTTGTCCTGTCACATTCAGCTGGGACTGAGGAGCTATAGAAATGTGCATGCCTCCATAGGCTACTCAACAGGAAATATATATATTATTTTATCAGAAGTGAGTCCAAGTTGTCTGCACTCTATTATGAATTCCTTCCAGATAAGATCTTGAAAGAACTGAGCTCACAACCCATTCTGTCGTTCTCTGCTGATACAATGTGCTCAATGCAAAACAAAATGGACCTGATATACTAAGAGATCCTTTTTTTGTAATTGAGAGTGAAAATGAGAGCCTTATGGGAGAGCTGCGTTGACTGAGAGCAAGTGTGGCCTTCCTTGAATTGACACGGAGAGTTAGCGTGCATGCATCAGTGGTTAACTGGCTCCTGAGCTCCAGACAATCACCCACTGTTGCAAGAATTGTTGCTCTATTGCTGCTGGGGGTTGGACTGTATAGCTGCAGAGACTCACAGCTGTACCCTTGCTTGAGGGCATGCTGTTTCCTCAACGCTGCCTGGTAGTTCCTTTTATAAGTTGATGATGCATGGGTTTCAGGAAGTGGAGATTTACTAGATGCATTCTCTGTTTTTCTGAACATAGACGTAAATTAGGAAGGTACCCTATTGGTAGTGAGGCATAACAATTACTGGCATTAGGCTACTGCAGGTAGACCTTATTTATGTGAATACAGTTTTTTTTTTAGTTTTTTTACAGATTTTAGGGGTCCTCCCTTAAAAGGTTATATTTTTCAACAAAGAAAATGCAATTTCACATCAGTTTGAACCCTTGTTATTACCATATGTGTGTCTAAAACGTTGAAAAGCTAGAGCATGATGATACTTAAATAACCCTCAAAAAGTTGGAGACGTCCATTGGGGACCAACTACAATCGTTAGATTGGAAAAAAGTCTTTTAGTTAACTTCATTCGGCTTAGGTTGTGTCCAAAATGACTTGGGTGCTGCACCTAAGCCTTACAGGAAAACCCTGAAATATCAATAAACACACTCTTCTTAATTAACTGAGCCACAAACTGATCTATTTTGAAGATAGAAGTGACAATGTTTTCCATCTCACTTCAAACCAACTCTGACTGTTGTCATTACATACAAGTACAGACATTGTAACTCACCACGGGGCCATCATCGCACTTACTGTAATGACCTTTAATATGGCCTCACATCTTTTGTTTGGTCTTCCATGTACTTTAAGCCAAATAGTCTGTATTGTCTTGGCCAATAAGAGGTAGATAAGCTCAGTTGAATCCTGGGTGGTATAACATTAAGCTTAAAAGAGCAGTGTCTCAATGACTGGTATCTAGCCGTGCAGCTAGTTTTAAATATCAGTTATATCTGCTGAGAACTCTGCCACCACCCCAGAATTACAACCACTAGAGCCAGTTCCACAACGAGCTTTCGTTAGTATGTGCCATTTCTGAGTCTGTAGCTTTTGAGAAGGAGAGGGGGGGGGAGGAGGCTGGGGGTGTGGCCTTGACTAACTGCTACTTTGCTAGTTTGAAAGCCATGATGTCTTTCTCTCATGGGTGGGCCAAATTTTCTGGGCGGGCAAAGCAATGAAAGGGGCGGTAACCTTGCCCCTAATGACCTCATAAGGGGGCAAGATTCCAGATCGGTTCATCTAAGCTTTCATTTTCTCAAAGGCAGAGCAGGATACCCAGGGCTTGGTTTACACCTATCATCATTTCTAGCCCCTGGGGGACCAAAGGCAGGCTGGGGGAATGCATATTAATGTTAAAAGACCTCATAAAGTGAAATTATCATGCCATGAGACCTTTAACTTTGACAGCAAAGTGTCTTACAAGAAACAATGTCCACGTTACTCAGGCTAATTTACAGTCCTAACTGTGACCATTTCTATTAGGATTATTGGATTTTCTGTCCATGGTGAAGGTTGTTGAAAGGCTCTGCTGAGGTGAAAGAATATGTTGTTTTTTCTTTTGCCATTATTTCTGTGAACTGATAGCTGTGAAACTGATTAAAACCTAAAAACTAACTGTGACCATTTCTATTAGGATTATTGGATTTTCCTTCCATGGTGAAGCTTGTTGAAAGGCTCTGCTGAGGTGAAAGAAAATGTTTTTTTTTTCTTTTGCCATTATTTCTGTGAACTGATAGCTGTGAAACTGTTTAAAACCTAAAAACTAAAAATGTGTATTCTCACCCATAAGCAAAAATAATGAATGGTGGAATGACAGGCTGTCCACCTTGCTGCAGTATACTCACCTTCTCCACACTGGTGCCTGTAGATATTTTGGCCTGTCTGTGTGAGTATTTAACCCTCCTAACATCTGCAAGTCCCGCCACAACAGGTAAAGGGCAAACTATTAAAGGCCGGTAGAAGTTTACTCACAGCCCTTTGTCTGCTCACTGTCTTGTGGACTAAGTCAATCTTTACTCTGGTCTGCAGTGACCTCTTGACTCCATCTAAGTGAGCACAAACATGCACCACGCTCGGCTCTTTGTCAATTAAGAAGCATCCGGACATAAAATACCAGTCTTAGAAAATTATATTTATACTTATATTTTTATCCAAGAGTTGTTTGCGTTAGTTTGGAAATGTGCCCAATTTAAAAGTATTTCAAGAGTTGGCCAGAGAGAGATCTTTAAGTGGGTCAGTTGAAACCTGGAAACTTGTTGTCCTGATCATTTTTGCTCACGGCCAATTAGACATGAGAAGAAGACAAGCCCACTTGGTGCTTCCATAATGAAGTAATTATGTTCAGGACACAGGTGCTAAAGTGGAAACACGGCCAGTAAGAACAGATATTGGCTGTAGAACAGTCACTTGCTCATGTCCAGGAATGTTTTGGTCGGGATTGAGAAGCGAAGCAAGCATGCAGGAACAGAACACCTGATTATTAAGACACTCAGATGTTGAAATATCCGCTTGGTTGTAGCATGTGGACAGTGTGTGTGTGTGTGTGTGTGTGTGTGTGTGTGTGTGTGTGTGTGTGTGTGTGTGTGTGTGTGTGTGTGTGTGTGTGTGTGTGTGTGTGTGTGTGTGTGTGTGTGTGTGTGTGTGTGTGTGTGTGTGTGTGTGTGTGCTTGCATGCCTGCATGCAGGCATGCAATGCTGGGTCTTAACAGGAGTGATCTACTGTATGCATGATGGAATTTGTCACTTTATTTCTCTTACAGTTTAATGTCTTTGCAAAGGGACTTCTATTACGAGCTCCTGAGAGCACTGCATCAGTGTATGTGTCAAAGTTTTTGCCTCATTTCCTCTGTTTTGAATTCCACTCCATTTAAAACTTGAGTTAAACTGAGCCACATTTTTTGCCAAGGGTGCATAGAACAGTGGAGGCTAGGCAATTGCTAAGGTCAAGCTCTATAAACCTTAATTCTCTGGATAATGACTCTATGTGGCGTACTTCTAACAAGTACTACATCTACTGCCGGGATATTCTGAAGGCAGAAACAATCCTTTAAAAGTCAACTGAAGGGATGGAATGTGATTAACAGCTTGGCATGTTGATACTAATGGATTTGGAAAATGGCCTGCCGTATTAAACATGTAAACAGTGTAATGTCCGTGTCAATGCTCACAAAGTCCCTCCCTTACAGACATCAATGATGAAACTAAGAATGTTGTTTCCCTTTCCTTATGAGGACCGTAAACAGAACTTAAGTGACAATGCTCTATTTGCCAAGCCATATCAAGCACTTACCTCTCCATTTGCCTCGCAGCCTTTTCCCTCAGTTGAATGAACCATTGTTAGGCATCCAAGCTAATTTTGAGTGGAGAAAGGCAATATCTGTTACTGTAGGAATGATTCATTGCAGAGGGGAGTTTTAAGTTGTGATTATTTATAGTCTTGACATGACACCCACTTCCCACATAGTGGTATTTCCCTTAGTCAACAGAGCAGTGTTTGGGGAGCTTTGTCTTGCTTTCAGTGGTCTTTTCCATTAACTGCAAGGGCTGGAAAGCATGTCATAGTGTGCTGTCACTTAGACAGGGCTTTACCACAGGGTTTAATAAAGAAACGATGGAACTGGTGGCTTTGCAGATATATGTAGCCTATGTCCTGAATATGAAGAAGTCGGTTCAGTCGCTTCCTTCCTCCTGTTTGCATATAACTAAACAAAAAGCTTAAAAGATGTTACACAAAGCTTCCCCAACTGATGCTGAGACCGATGTTGGTAAATGGTAGGGTTAAGGTACTTACTTCACTGTAATTGTGCTGAAGTGATGACCTGTTGGTTTTGGTGGCGGGGTGTCTCGGATGCCTTAAATAGGCCTGAACAAGGAGACTGTGTGACAGACAGGCAGAAAAAAACTGTCTGAATCAGCATCAGATGGCCCCGTTTGACACTCCAAAATAGAATGTTAAGTGTTACTCTTTAGTTAGGTTTTTTTCTTTTCTATCCTGCCAACTTTTAAGGAGAACCAGCTACTCATTGGCTTCATAAATGTCAGTTTTATTCTCTCCCAACAGATGAATACTTGTAATCATATATTCCTCCCTTACTTTTCCTTTTTTTAAACTTTTTTCCTGCTTTGGGGATATGTCTGTGTTCCCGGCAGTGGAATTTCGCACCACTTTCTCAATGGGGAACAGGTGACAGGCACAGCTCATAGTGTTTCTACTTACACTCAATCTTTTTCTGTTTTCTCTTGTTGTCTTTTTCTCTCCTTCTCTTTCTCGTATCTTTTTCTCTGTCTGCATCTGTTTCTCTTTGTTTTTGCTCAAGTATGCAGGGCTGCATTGCTTAGGGAAAACAAATATGGCTGCCTGTCTGTGGCTTTCCATCAAACAGGGCCACACAAACACAGTAGCCTTTTTGCTGTTTTAATCTGGTCCTCAAAGGCCATTAAGCAGAGATGTTTGTAGGATGGCTACCATGTTGTTTGTAGCCATTACACTTGCATAACAATCCCTGAAGGTTTAAGGTGACAGCAGCCTGTGATTGATAGCATTCTTACATAACTGCATATTAAAATAGCAGGTTTACCGTCTCCTGTCTTTTGTACTACCACCACACTGTGTTGGAAACCACAACTGTAGTTGCCAGAAGCCACTTCAAGTTATGTTAGCAGCTGTTACTATGTACAGGGCTGACGATGTGATTGATTTGGTTTGAATGTATAGAGTATGCTTTGAAGCACCATAAATGCTCTGTAAAGTATGTTGTGGGTTATAGTTGTAGAAGAAAAGAGTTGACATGTCAGTGACTTGGACCACCATTTAACGTAAAAACCTTTTTTTTCCCACATTTACAAAATAGTTATTATTTCATTTTTCAGTTTGGTGGTTTTATTTATTTGGTAGTTTGACATGTAATTTGAGGAAAACACAAAGCAAGAAAAACTCCACCTGTTATGCTTATCTGTGGCCTGAACAAATGACTTTTGGTAAAGCTTGGATTCCTATGACTTTAAAATGTATATTCCCATTAAATCCAATAGTTATGATAGAAATACAGTATGGTTAAATGCTAAAACTCATTAAACTCATATAACTCTACACATTTTCTGTGGTTGGAGATGCTGCTCCATGCTCAATGCATTTCACATACAGATTATGTTAAAATACCCTTAATTTTAACATAATCTGTGTGTAAAAATCTCATCTGAATAAGTGAAAACCTGCCATTTTAAAGTGCCCTGAGTTCCTTTACATTTATTTTGCTTTTTGCTGTTGTACATGCTGCACTCTGGCTATATGGTGGGCAATGCCACCTAGAGGTGGGGTCAGTGAGGGTCAAAGGACTGAAGTTCCAGGAATGTATTAAAGTAAGGTCAAAATATTCAGAATGAATAACATACAATAGGTCTTAATAAATCATTGTGTGATTGGTACTGTTTGAAATAAAAGATAATTAATCTAAAGTTAGTGACACAAGAATGTTTCTTTTTATTGTAAGTGTAAGTTTCACAATCTTAAGATGTTAAGCTTTTCCTTTATCTGCTTTTAGTGGCATAATGAAATTTTCAAAAGCATTAGTAGCTTGTATGAAAACGTGGTTTGTGCATTGCCAGATAACAGATCACTGTAATCATGTACATGGTAAAAGTGGCTTTTCAGAATAAAAGCAGATATTATCTACATATTATTATTATATCTTATGTTATCTCCAGTGTATTAATAAAAAACAAAGCTTGTTCAGCAACCTCTTTTAAAGGCTTTGCGACTGAAGATTGATAAAACAAAATGCTCTTTGCAAGGTGAAAAGATGAATTCGAAAGGCAGGCGTAAAACTTCTCTCTCTGACTCTTACCCCCAAATTCCACAGGATGCGGAACGGCTGCGGATCCGTTCCGGAATGGCGGCGAAGTAATTTGGTTTCCATCAAAGTCAATGTGTGTACTTCCACAGACTGTGGAACGGCTGCGTCCCAGCTGCGTCCCAGCTCCGGCGATCCGCAGCCCTCCGGAGCAGATACGCAGAGCTTCTATTTTTGCCGGACGCTCAAGAGCTCCGCAGCAATTTAGCACAAGGCAGATAGTGTGGGACAGGAGGTTGAGCAAAGCAACAAATAAAACATACAGTTAATTTTCAAAAGAAAGTAGAACGTGGTCACGACGGTTGATATTTCCCTGCACTACACCTTGAAAACACAGTACAGAGTTGTTTCCCCTCTACTCCTCTGGGTGGAAACAAACAGTTGTTGTTTTTTGTGGTTGTATTCTACATGAATTTGCGAGATCTCGTGGGTCCTCGAGACTTCAGCTGTCAGTCATGGCCGCAGACTTTCCGCAACAGATATGGACCTGGTGGGTGTTGACGCCACGGAGCCGACACGCAGCGGAGCCGATCCGCAGCCGTTCCGCATCCTGTGGAATTTGGGGGTTAGCTGGGGCTTTTCACTCTCTGTCGTCATAGCTTTCCTCAAGCATGTTTCCTTGAACAACATTCAATTGTTAATAATCAAATGGGCCTTGGAGACCACATCCATCACTGTCTGGAAACAATCAAACATGACACAGTTGCTCCCTGCATGACTTTTTAAGATGATTTTTTTTTTTTTTTGCATTTTAGGCTTTATTTGTGACAGGACAGCTTAGACATGAAAGGGGAGAGAGAGGGGGAATGGCATGAAGCAAAGAACCGCAGGTCAGAATCGAACCTGCAGCTCCTGCATCAAGGACCGAGCCTCTGCATATAGTTGTGCACTCTACCAGGTGAACTAACCAGGCGCCCTCCCTGCATGGCGTTTAACTACATATCCAGACATAAAGTTGTCAAAGTTCAAAGTCTTCGTAAACACGGTCAGGTAGCCTTTTAAGGGGCTCCCAAGCTTCTTTTTTTACATCTTCCTACAAATTATTTTAACCCAATATTGACTTGGGGTGAAAGTAACAAATACTTTCATTATGAATTAATATAGTCAATTATTCTGATTAATTAATTAATTGTTTAGAAAGGTATAAACACAAAATGTATGAAGGCACCTCACAACTTTCCAGAGCCAGTGTCAACCTGAAATAGTTTGTTTTGTTCAATCACCAATCCAAAATCCAAAAATAGGCTACTAAATGAACAATCTTATAGGCTAAACGATTAATCAATTATCAAAATTAGTTGTTTGGTCAATAGACTTAACACATTATGTTATTAATTACACCTGTGTTTTTTTCCTGCCATGATGTAACAAAATGACCAATGCAAAAAAGTAAATTCTTCCTTAAAGCCCATGCTTATATCTTCAGTTCATATCTTGGTCATTCTATTTGCGGGAATATTTCCAACCTCCACTGTCTCAAATAATTGCCCTTGTATCGTCACCTCAAGGCTCAGAGCGATTACAGAGCGATCCAGCAGAGCCGAGATCAGAAAGTGTCTGTGATGGTTTGCCACTCTTTCTCTTGTGGCATGTGGTGAAACTAAGTGGTATGTCACTGTTTGTTTTGGTATACACTTATATATAGTAACATATGTCACTCGTGTTTCAGTGACAAGTTGCAAGCCATCAACAATGTCGGCATGACTGAAGAGATCTTTGCCTGCTGATTTCAGGGTGACTCTTTCTCCTTATGTCAGTTAGGTTTAGGTTTATCGTTAATGACTGAATGGAAAAACAGCCGTTATGTTCATTGGTGCTTTTCTTAGACAATTAACTTGTGACTGAGACAAAACCTCAACAAGAGAGCATTATTTTCTGTAAAGCTAATTTATTATTTGACTGAGTGTTGGTTCATCTGTGTGCTGTGACTCTGCCTCAGTGTAATCAGGAAAATCTGTAGGCCACTGTTGTAATATCAAGTCAAGTCAATTTATTTATAAAGCACATTAAAAACCAACTTAAAGACCGAATATGAATGGGAAGTTGGTTCCAGAGTCTCGGGGCCACAACAGACAAGGCCTGGTCGCTCTTTGTTTTCATCCATACTAATATCTCTCCTTTGAGTTTCCCATTAAGTGAAAACCACCTGAAATACCGCTTTACAACAACAATTCCTCTTATAAACAATACCACTAGGATTGGAATTAGATGAGAAAAGGGTGCTGCCTTTGTTAAGTGGTTAGGTGTGTTGTCTCACAGCAAGAAGGACGAGGCGTGAGTAGTTGTCTAGTTATTACAGTATGTTCCTCCTCTCCCTTCTATTTGCCTTGGTTTCCTCCTAGAGTCTGTGTTTCCATCACAGACTGAAACACACAAAGTGACTCAGACAACCTAAATTAGCCATACATGTTAATGTGTGTGTCTGTTTACATGTATATCTGTATTTATCCTGTAATGGACTGGCAAGCGTATTAAGTGGACATATGCATGTTTGAGAGCAGGGTCTGTTTGGGGGGAAATGCTCATCTGTGTAGCAGAATTCTGATCAGAATTGTTGCAATAGATATATTAAAATGACCTAATCTCTTATTAATTTGTGTTTCTGCGTCCCTCTAGGTGGAACTTTATCCTGCTCCTGTCAGTATGCTCAGCAGTACTCTCTGGAGAAGAAGACTACCTAGCTCAAGGTAAAGAAAAGAACATTACATTAGCATTAAGATTGTAACTGATGCTTTTTTAATGTAAAGGCCCCCACTTATCTTTTTGTCTTTGTGAATGTTCAACCACTCTGGCATTTGATAATTCAGCCATATCTGCTGTCAGTTTTTAGCACTGTCTCCATCCATCTCTGGCCTTGTGCTACCTTAAATAAGCATCTTCCTATTTAGGTGCATGTAGTGAGGTATACAGAGATTTAACATCTTGGGAAAGAAGAACACCATTATCTGATTTATACTCAGTATTGGCAGAAACCAGAGTTAAGGTTTTGGAAGCGGTTCTGAGACAGAAAAGGTATCAACTCAAAGTTTAATTTTTACTGCAATGCTTATATAGGTTGAGGTATACTGCATATATCGGGACAGTGGCTGCATACAGGAGCTCCTTTTTCTTTGCTCTTCTCCTTTTTAACCTTATACTTCGACATGTCTGCTCTTGCTCTCCAGGCCCCAGCTTGCATGTAGAAGCAGTCTAAATAGCCTCTCACCCGTTGTTGCCTTTATGCTTGCGCATCTTTTTTCCTCTCAGTGCTCTCCTCTGTGGTCCATCAGAGAAGGTTCTAATATGTGAAGTACATGCTAAGACGAGCACTCTGGTAAAGTACACCAATTACCTAGACAAAGAGGAAGAGGAAATTTCATGAAAATGTATTGGCATCTGTGCCTCAGTTGGCCATGTGCTGGGAATAAGGTGATGTCAATCAGTTTAAAATAAAACAAAGCAACAAAGGATGAGAGGAACTGAAGGTGAGAATGCAAGAAGTTGTTGATAAGAGAAGTGTATTTTCTTTACCAAGTCACAGTTGGTACTAATGCTGTAACGATGCACCAAACCTATTATTTGGTTCATATCACGATTTTTGACCCACAATTCAATAGAAACCTCAATTATTTTTTCTTTTCTTTTGTTTTTTTTTTTGGGGGGGGGGGGGGGGGGAATATGTATTAAGTAACTTGAAAAACCTGTATATTACTGCTTTGGTACCAAAAAAAAAAATACCAGTGTGTCAGCCTACTAATGATGGGCGTTTGTGTAGATTTGGACTTGTTTTTTTATTCCATGTTGTTTAAATGGCAAAGTGGCGAGGCCTTGTTCGCCTGTTTGGAGTTGGCTGGTGAATGTGACGCGCGCAGGCCAAGCCGAATACACCGGGACTGTTTTTGTGGACCTACTGATCACCGTGGATTACTTTTTTTTTCATCTCATTGGATTATAGCAAAATATGGATCTTTTTTCTTAACGTGTTTGAACGTTTTATGGTGTGATTGTGCTTCGTTTCTGCGTTTGGAGAGCCATCTCAACAGACTGTTGGCCTAACACTGATTGTTGTTACATTTTAGTTGAATTTAAAGGTCCCATGACATGATGCTCTTTGGATGCTTTTATACAGTGGTCCCTTGATACTGTATCAGAAGTCTCTTTCACAAAATTCTGCCTGGGTGCAGAATTACACCCACTAGAGCCAGTCCCACAATGAGCTCTCCTTAGGATGTGCCATTTCTGAGTCTGTAGCTTTTGAGGAGGGGGTGGGGTGGCGTGGGGTGCAAGGTGGAGGCTGGGGGTGTGGCCTTGACCAACTGCTACTTTGCTCATTTAAAAGCCATGATGTATCTCATGGGTGGGCCAAATTCTCTGGGTGGGCAAAACAGAGAAAGGGGAGGTAACCAGATCGGCCCATCTGAACTTTCATTTTCTCAAAGGCAGAGCAGAATACCCAGGGCTCGGTTTACACCTATCGCCATTTCTAGCCACTGTGGGACCATAGACAATCTGGGGGAACTCATAGTAATGTTAAAAAAACCTCATAAGTGAAATTTTCATGCCGTGGGACCTTTAAGAGCCGGGCCATCTCACCACCATCTTTCTATTAAACCAAGGCCGTACCGCGATTGGATGTCATAAGGGTTAATTTTTACATCAATTGCTGCAATGTAATTTAAAATCTGCTTTAAAGATAAACATATATATTTATTTAGCATCTTTGTTTTGTCCATATGTGCTCTTGCTGTGTTCCCCAAGTGGTAGGACAGGTCTCAGCTGCTACAATTAGTTTTTCTTTTTTTTTTGAGCCCCTCGGCTTGAATGTCAAACTCCGCTTATGGTTTAAATACGTATAAACAAACCAATGAGTTTTCCCCCTATCCCAGAATAGATAAGCAGCGTAGCAACATCATTCTCCGGCGCTGACACAGCGCTGTTAAGATAGGTCTATGCATGACTACTCCAAATGTGACTTCCTTGAAAGAACTTGCCTTCACTCAGCAAGAAGGAATGCTGTCAAAAGAATGTAAAGATAACTCTGATATGTTTGAATCAGCAGCATGCACTTTGTGAATTTGTTGACAGGTTTTATTGTTTTTTGAGTGGTGTGTCACTGGGCCACTGTCAGAAATACCACATAGGGTGTTAACACCTAACTTAGGCTTGGCCTCATGATGAATGGTCACATTTTTGTTCACATCTCCACATGTCCTGTATGTGCACTGTCAACTGCCATTTGCACAGAGGAAAAGGAACTGCCTCAAGGGCCCTTATTCCATCTTGCATTGTCTTCTCTCCACAAATCTATAGTTGCCCGCTCCAGGAGCAAGATCAATCCATCATATCGAGTAGAGGAGGAATGCACACGGAGTTCTAGAGCAGCTTCACATATGAGACAAGTTAATTGGAATCTGGGCTGACTTTACCTCAGGCTAAGAATGTCAAGGACATCTAAATGCGTGCTTAGATCATCCGCAGATAGTCTCCCTATCTGGGCTGCAGGACTATATACCCTGCAAACAACATCCATATGATGAACCATGTAGTATTTCCACTATCACACTTTCTCTCTCTCCCTGTCTTTTCCTACCTCCCTCCAAAGCACTGAAACAGAAAAAAGATTCAGTGGACTCCACTTTTCCTCAAAACGTACTTATTCCCCTACTAGCTGTACTTATCTTATAAGTGGTCTAGAGGCACATATACTACTATTTTACTATACTACACCCTTGCTTCAAAATGCATCACTGTGATTTCCAATAAACAATTTAGAGAAGTGGATCGTCTGCAGTCGCTATACACTTACTCTTTAGAGTTCTATTACGTAAAACAGCTCCTTCACCTGCTTAAACAGTCATACAGATGAATGCCACAACTCATTTTTCTCAGATCTAGAAACCCATACCTGTAGACACACACACACACACACACACACACACACACACACACACACACACAAACACATAGGCCACATACTATACAATTACTACAACTACTACAAGTGAGAAAACCTGATATTTCCAAAATGTGGTCATTTCAGAAGTAGTAATAACAGCCTGGTTTATGCTTGATACACTTACATTTTTTAGTTATTCAATGTGGTTTGAAAAGGTTTTAAATAAACCTAGAGTGTTGGTGTTGGTTTAAGTGTAAGTGTCTTTTTTTCCAATGGTGTACCAGTGTTTTGGTACTCAAGACCAGTCTTTAGACCCCTTTTTGAAGGTCTCGGTCTTGTCTCGCAATAGACAACATTTTTACTAGGTCTTGTCTCGGCCTCGGATGTAGAGGACTCAGGATTTTTCAATACTGGTCAACACCACAACTTCTGGAATATCACTAAATTGTCTGTGAATCGTCTGGTTTATGTTTTAATATCATTACTGTGATTGGATGTAAAACCTTCTGCCTAAAATGCAACAGATAACTTGACTCATTTCTAGTTTGAATTGTGTTACTGTTAACACCCCTAACCTTGCCACCCAAAGTGATTTAGCTAATATTAGGTATACATATTAGCTAGTTTTGTATGTGCACTGTAAGTTTCAGTTTTTTGGTCTGGTCTTGGTCTTGTCTCGGCCTCAACCCCTCTAAGTCTTGGTCTTGTGTCAGTCTCTGTCGTTGTCTTGGTAATAACTTGGTCACTGTTTAGGTGGTCTCGACCCTGGTATGAACTGATCCCACTTTTCTCTCAGGATAACGACTCTGATACCTAAACGCAGTTTACTGCTTAAATAAAAGCCCCAATCTCATAACGGTGTCTCTTCTCTTTTTCAGTTATAAACATGTATACCTCACTATGTAGAATTTATTGGGATCATTCTTTTATGTTTGCTGTAAGGTATAATGAGGCTGTTACTACAGAAAACGTATTACGTATAAGTCGACTAAACATTTTTAGATTGTAGTGTTCTAGCTTAGAGTAATACATTGCATTTGATAGTGACAAAGTAACGGTATTGGATGTTTTGTCAGGCATCTGGCCACTTCATGAATAATATCTACATAAACAGTTTTTACTGTAACAGTACTCTCGGCGGAAGATTTAAGACATGGCTAGTTTGATGACATCATGCCTTTTTGAAACCTATGTGACACATGTTTGAAAACAAAATGGCTGTTAGTTTTTCTTTAAAACGTTGACAACTTCAAGATATGTTTTATGTGTCTAATAATATGCTTTCTTATACCGCCGTTCCTTATACACAGTCACCATCTGGTAGCTTGTTCAAACATTTCTGCTGTTGACGTTTCAGAATTTCAGAAATTATTGGTAGTTTGATTTAATCTCCTGACGAAGGTGAAAGGTCCAGTGTTTGTACGTGTGCAACTCATCAGAAATAGGCTTGTTGAAGCTTTTATGTTTTTTTTTTTCATTAGTGTCTGCAGTCTTGCAGTCTGTTAGCAGTGTAACGTGTAAAAAGTACTATTAACAAGTAAAATATATGATAGAAGACAATGATGCTGTTGAAAGCTTTGCTCTGGGGATGCAGATTACTGTTTGAGTTAGTGCATTCAGTTCCCCCTCAGTAATAACTAGTAAATCAACTAACCCAAAATACAGAGGAGTTGCTTCTAAGGAAGTTGGTGTATCTGGATTAGCAATGAAAATACCTCAAA
>NC_045741.1:11679445-11683168 GCF_008692095.1 Etheostoma spectabile
GACCTCCCCACCAAAACACTAAGATGCACTCAAGCACACATGCACCAAACGCACAGGCTTATAAACCATCACTGTTCTTAGCTTCCATATTGCTGCTTCCTCAGTCAGCCAGCATGCTCACAGTTGAAAACATTCACTCACGATGTATGTCTTCCCAATCTCCCCTTCTTTTTCTCTCGCACATGCAAACACATACAGACACACAGGCCAGGGTGGCTTCTTAAACGACCGACCTGTGTGTCATCCGGTTCCCATTTACAATTACACTATGTGTCAGACACTCTTGTTCCCATTTCTCATATTAATAGTGTCATTTTTATTGTATTGCTGGGACTATCACTGCTCAATACTGACATACCTGACACATGTGACACATTTCCCTCCAGCCTAGTTATATGTATTGCTATAAGTCAAAGCCAAAACTGAACAGAATATCCTCTGTCTCCAAACAATGCTTTGGCATGGCTGTGCCTCACTGTCAGCAGACTCAACATGCATTATTTGAAGAATTACCTGTGGGCATGGGAAAAGAATGACAGGACCATTTGGACAAAAGCTGCCCTCATGAATCTCTGGTGGCAGATTGATTCAAACAGTGTGGACTGGCTTCCTGTATCCTAGTTGGCCCCATCACTCTTTAGTCCCCTCCACTCATCTGGGCCACAGCTGCCTTTCTGGTACTTACTCCAAGAGAAAAAGTGGAAGGGGTGACCAGCATCACTTTACATTTTGACATTAAACTATCACCAATCAGTGATGCAGTGATAATTGCAGTATTATCTACACATATGTGGTGTACTTTTGTGGTGCTCAGTTTATGCCATTCTACTGCATAGAGTCCAGTTTTATGAAAAGACCCTCTTTCCAGAGGTAAAATACTTTTGTTAAAGAAAAATCCAGGATCTGTTTAATATAATTATTTTTCAAACTGTTCAACCAAATAGTCTACCTGCTTTGTGATCCAGTCTCGGCATGTTAACCTTACTATTGTTTTCTCTATCCTTCAGGAGTGGATATCCTCTATCGACTGGGGCTTACAGCTCAAAGCAGTGCAGACGAGAGGACACGCTTACCTTCGACTGCACACACCACTGCTCTCTCACCTTTGAATCTCCCTCTTTCCGGATATGGGGTATTATTCAACTCAAACTCCCTCTATGAGGCTCCAGCAGGCAGTTTGTTCCCGCCTGAGATTGGCGAGGAGTTCTCCGTTGTAGTTAGCCTAAGCTCCTGGCGAGCAAACAATGCTTTTATTTTTAGTGTCAAAGACAGCAGGGACCGGCTGCGTTTTGGCATTCAGCTTCTGCCACGCAGAGTGGTGGTTTACACTGCCGAGAAAGCCTCCATCTACTTCACCTACAACTGGCAGGATGGGCGCCAGCACCCTTTTGCTGTTGGTGTTCGTGCACGCTCAGTGTCCTTTTATGCAGATTGTGGGGCGGTGCAGCAGCGCGAACAGACCCTGGGGAGATCTCAGACACTGAGGGATTCTGGGGGACTCTTCACTCTGGGGAGGATGAACTCCAAAGCGGCACCTTTTAATGGTCGAGTCTGCCAACTAGATATCTATCCCTCAGCCCAAGCTGCCGCAAACTACTGCAACTACCTTAAAACACAATGCCGGCTGGCCGACACTTACCGATCGCCTTTGCCACACCCTGGTTTGGAGGCAAATGACCCACCTTCTAACCCCCTTGTTGGAGTAGCAGCTACCCATCATAACCCCTTAAAAGCCACAGCAGCTGTCAATGTGTCCCCAGGTAGTTCGGTCGCACCGTATTCAACACTGAGCCCATCAGCACAACCTCATCTGGGGGATCAGAGCCACCTTTCCAAATTGGATCCCCTTGCCCACTCCACCACATCCTTGCTTCAGCCTGACAGTCCCACCTTGGTTACCTTGAGTGGACAAGCAGTTCTGGATCTCACCCATAGCACAAATATCACTACTACCAAAAATGTGTTGGCAAAAGCGAGTAGCCAGGGGGACACTGATCACTCTGAAAACAGCACAGAGGAAGACAGCAGCTCTGGGATCCTACAGACTCCAAATGCCACACCAGGCCTGGTTTCCCTAGTCAGGCAAAGTCGAGTGAAGGAAGGACTCAGGAACAATTCCATCACCAGCTCCAGGGACTCTCACACTGGGCCTGAACAGACTCATCAGCCCCTGGAGACTCATCTGAAAGCCAACGGCACCACTTTGTACCGGGAGAATCAGGTGGACACCTCAGAACAGCATGACCTGGATGGCAGCTATGATGATGTAGACATGGGAGGATATGATTATGGATATGAGGATCCAGACTTTTTCTATGACTATGAAGATGGTTTACGTGGCCCCAAAGGAGAGCGAGGTGCTCCGGTAAGTGACTGAATTTATGAATGACAAGTAGCAACAACTATGACTGTTTATGGAACAGTATCCAAAGAGTTGAGACACAAGTCAGTGCATTGCTGTACATGCTCAAGTGGGAAATATCAATACAATCAAAGGTAATTTATAGCCATCACACTTAAAATGCTGTGTAAAATTTGGCTTTGTTACATACACCCAGGATATATAATAAAAAATATTTTGGCAGGGCGGCGTAGTGATTTAGAGGTGATAGCATATCCAAGCACTGCTCTTTTTTCATGTATCTACAAGTTGTTAAAATAACACGCCATTCCCTTGTTGAAATATTGCCAGCCACTTTTGCTCTTATGTCAGAGAGGATAACTCATCTGAGGGTTGGAGAAATACCTGACAAGACAAATTAGCTGTCCATCCAGCCTCATGATGTAAGCTGGCTGTCAGGATAGCGTTGCCACTGTACAAGCTTTTATAGCTCAGGAATTGCGTATGTTTCCATGAATGAGGTGTGTCGGGACTTTCTATATACTCTGTTTAAACGTAGGAGTGTAGTAAATGAAGTAAGATGTCTGGACTCATCTACCAGTTTCCATAGCTAACCTAAAGAGTGCCTGCAGGTGTGAAGGTGGCACACAGCTTTGCCAGCACTGAGTTGTTTCATCTTATCTTCACTGTACTGCAGTATTATGAGCATGATACAGTCCAAGCCACAGGCCCTTTTCCAGTGGTTTACAATTTGGCAAAATTATTGATACATTTTTTATTTTGTATGCTTTGACAATGCTGACCCCTTTGATGCAGGCAGCTTTTGAATGCTGGGTCAGCTGAAGTTCAGTGGTTCACTCTATGTCATTGCATCTTAGTTGTAACTTGGGTAAAAAATGGTTTACATCCTCAGGGGAAGTTCAGTTTTGCAGCCACATAACTAGGCAAGTACAGCGGAATGTGCAAGGGAAAAATGTGAGCCTGGTTAAACTGTTTTTGCCGGACAAGCCTACATTTTTTCACTAGAGAAGCCTGTGTCAGAAACACCAACCTAGGGGCTCTTTTTTTATCTAGTTTGTTTGTGAAATTATCAATGGGACCTATTTGGATCAGGTTTGACTAAATGTGATTATATCAATGCTTCCAGGTAAATATGAATACTTCAAAAGGAGAGTGGAAGGTCATCACGTCATTAATGCATTTCCCCTCTTGGTAGTGTCTCAGTTACATGGTCTGTTATTAAGCCACCCAGAGCAGAGGCTTGCTTTTGACGGCAGGTTGGGTAACAATGCAGGGGGTTATTTAGCCTGGACATCCAATGAGTAATGAAAATGGCCCAACTCAAGGGGCGGCTCACTGCACACAATTGGATAACACTACAA
>NC_045741.1:11683178-11685380 GCF_008692095.1 Etheostoma spectabile
CAACACACAGGGTGACGTATCCAGAGCCCCAAACGCTTAGCTAGCAGCGGAACTAACTGGTAGATTAAACTGATTAGTAATCTGTTTAGCTCGCATTTGGCCCGCCTACATCAGATACATTGATATGATTGGTGCAGCTTGGCTACAAGGGCATAGATAATGAGCAACACTATTCAATGCCAGAGTGACTCGCTGAGCAAATTCAAATTGTGCTCTTGCGAGAACTCTGAATTTCCAGGGTAGGGGTTATTCAGCTCAAAGTAATGTCACATAATGCATAACAAGTTCAAAAGATGATTCATTCTACCCTTCAACTTTACAGAAATTTGACTTCTTGAATTGACTCCATTGGGAAAGATTTGGAATTTACTGCGTGATGGCCTCGGTTTCTTCAGGCCCTGTTGTTGTGGCGAAGGCGGTGGTGTTCTCACAGTTTCCATGTGTCTGTGTGTGGGGGTGTAGAGGAACAAACAGCTGTTTCTTTATTCATGTCTCCCTCTGTGCCCATCTACTGCTCTGACAGGGGATAAGGATGATCCAGAGCACCCCATTACAATTTCTTGCAATAGCAACAATTCAGAATAGTAAATAAAATAGTACAATGTCTGTTTTCATCTATACGTGTGGATAATTTACATTTTTAGTGGGATTGCTTGTTTAGGGGAGATGGCATTGGCCTGAAGAATAAATAGCCTGAAGAATAAATAGCCTCCTTGACCAGAAGGGGATTTCCTGCTGACTTCTTAATGTTGTCCAGTAATTTAAATTGCTGCACAAGTGTGTAATCTTCAGAATTAATGTTTATTTAATGCTGTTTATTCTAAATAATCTTTTGCAATGATAACATATTTTAGTGAACTCAGCTGACTGTTCTTTGAGAATCTTCAATGATCCATCTGTTTGCTTTGATTGTTTCTTGTCATAACCTTTAGAGGAGACCGAGCCAATCAGTAACAAAGATATCTGCTTCCACTGCAGATAGGTTTGACATGCCAGTGCATTTTTAAGAAGTTTTTAGTCAGACAAAATATGCTTGCGGCAATGTCAATTAATGAGCAGCATAAGTTACGCATGGAGTATCCTTTACAAAAACTTTCCTTCTTTGAAAGGTAGTATTTACATGTTGCAGAGATATCCTATGGTCTTCAAACATTTGGAATGTGCAACTAATGATAATAATAATGAGAACTTCTGTCTCACACCCTTCATCAATATATAAACAGAATATCACAATATTGTGACATTCAACAAATCAAGTGGAGCCCCAGCCTGGTTTGGTCCCAAAGATATGAGAGATAATATGTGTCTTTTACACTCAATTTACAACTCAAATCAATTCAGCGTGCTAGCTAATGACTTATTTTTTTTAAGATTATTTTTGGGGCTTTTTCCCACCTTTAATTTTTAACCGGACAGCTGGCAGAAAGGGCAGAGAGAGGGGAAAGACATGCAGGAAATTGTCACAGATGCATCGAGGCATAAAGCTCTCAGTACATGTGCGCCTACTCTACCACTGACCCAACCCGGCCACCTAGCTAATGACTTCTACCAAGTGGTTCCACGTATATCTAAACTTAACCTTCTTTGGGTTATTTCTCCTAACTAGACTTTGGCAATCAGCCACTTTAAAGCCATCTAGTAACGTTCAACGTACAAGGAAAAGTTTTACAGGCTGTTGTTTAGTGGATGGCAGTAATTAGGGCTTTTTGGTAATTAAATATTATTGGTAATTATCCCCTAATAGAATCAAAGATTTATGAAATGCACATTTTTGTGTGGTTCAGATTTCAAAACTATATATCTTTGAAAATTATAAAGAAAAGAAAAAAATCTAGCAAAACACCAAAAGAAACACTGGACTGGGTGCAGTTCAGCATGAGTTCAACTCTTTCATTTGTGATTTGTGTTTTTCATCTATCTATCAGATCATGACATGTAGTTGTTCCCTATGTTTCATGCTACGTTTTTTTCCATGGGTTAGTCTCATCTCGAGAATGTGACTCACACCTTCTGCTCAGAGATTCCTGATGGAGCTTCTAGTTTAAAACACGTGGCTCCTGTCTTTGAAGTTCACAGCTTGTACATAAATATATGGCACATACTCATCATTGTGGAGGCCTGGACAGTGAACTGCATGTCATTGCTTGCCATTAACATAGTCTATCTTTCTTTTTTTCCCCTTCACTCCATCTTTCTCTCTCT
>NC_045741.1:11685390-11688057 GCF_008692095.1 Etheostoma spectabile
CTCTCTCTCTACAACATTCCCTTCTTTATCTCCCTGTCCCTCTGTCTCTCTGATTTAGGGTCCTCCTGGTCCTGCTGGTTTACCTGGTCCTCCAGGAAAAAGAGGTTCTCGGGTGAGTAACCTGCGCAAACGTGATGGTAAACAGGCAGCATGCTGTAAATTAATTGTTGCCTATTGAGCAGGAGGAGGAGCATTCTGACCGTCACACTTCATGGGATAGTGGCATATCATTAAGAAGAATTTGATTTCAAAATAGAGGATTTTTTTTTAACGAACAGATAGGTGTATTGATTTGCATGCAGTAGAAAACTCCTTTATATGGTGTGGTCTGTACGTCTGTGCTGAGAATTTGAGTTGGTAGACTGATCTGACATATCTGACAATATGAACATACATATTTTATAGAAGGTCATAAAGGGAAAACAAATAAGAAGAAAAGACAACTGTTTAGAAAAAGTGATGTTTTTTATTTAGATTAGCATCTTTTTAGAGGCTAGCCACTCTTCAGGGACCACCATAGCACAGAAAGGATTGGGGTTTGATCACTGAGTCACGATCAAGAGTTTAAGGTCAGGTTTATAGGCCTTTAAGGCTTCTTTTTTAATGGCAGTTAGCAGACACACGTGTTTCCCTCTATTTACATCACAATCCAGCTGCAACATGTTTGGGGCTGCCATGATCAAGCTCAGGAACAAGCCTACTTTGTAAAGGCTCATGGCTATTTGAGAGTTTGCTTTGAGGATGCAGGTGACATAATTTACCTTTGGATCAATAAGGTTGACATACCAAACTATTCCAGCTGCCATTAGCAGCAGCTTCGGCAGCACAGCCTGCATTTCGACTCTAATCTTGAGACTACAATGTATGCAACTTCCAATGCCGTCATAATGCATTGCTGCAATCATTCCACAGGCCCTGAAGGCATCTTTAAACAGAACAAGACCCATTTTACTAAACGGATGTGTTTGGGAGAAGGTGTATAAATAGTTTACTTTTGGTCTTTGTAGTTTCTACCCTGCACAGCAACATCTTCTGGCTAATTTAACTCAAGCAATGTAAATATCTACAGTGTGTCAGTGTTGCAGTGGACAACATGCAATAAAAAAAAACCTAAAGCTAGATTATGTTGACAGTTATGATCATCTGCTTTTGAACCAAAAAAATCATTGCTCATTAACATGGGGAAATGTGGTTAGTACATGTAGCTGGGAGAGGGGTTGTGTGTGTATGTGTGTGTGTGTGTTAGTGGTTGTCTGGGAGTAAATAGTCTGTTCAAAGTAACATACAGATGTAGCATTTCCCCTGTTACTTCTTTTCCCCTCATAGTGGGCACAGTGGGTGCTTAAGGTACCAATGAGACAATGAAAGATGATCCAGGAAGTTGGAGTAACGGATCAAAGCGTTTAAAGGCTTAACAGATGCTAGAACACTGCACAATTATTTGTAATACCCACAGACAGGATTTATCATCTCTGGAAAGTTATCACAGCAGCAAACATGTTATCTTTTGTCACAACATTCACAAGGTGTAATAGTAGAAAAACAGTGTTAAAGTGATGTACCAGCATTGTGTTGTTGCGTGCATTTGACTGGCCAACATTGTGTTTTGCCAGATGACGTTACGTGCGTTGCAGCAACAGTTGACCCAGGTTCAATGTTTTTGTCAGATGACCCTATATTGCTTTTTTGAAGCCCCCTGCGTTGACACCCATGCTGTGTCAATGGACTGGCTCCATTACTATGAATGAGAGGGCTGTGTTCTTTCACTCAGAGCTCAAGTTGGTCGGGAAGTGGACTTATTTTCTGCTTTATTTTACTGTAACAGAAAGCTCAACAGGCAGACTAGAAGGCAGATAGACAGGAAGACAGGCTGGTAGACAGAAAGAGGTGGCTGACAGTAAAACATGTCTCCTAGTAAAAGGCTTGGAAAGCACATAGCTGATACAGAACATACTCTTAACCCCATAGGCTAAGTCATAAAGTGGAGACAGAGGGAGCCTTTGAATCATTATGTGGTGGGAAGCTGAGGGCAGTGTGCGATACTGTGGTTATGTCTCTGCTGTCTCAGCACAGCAGCAGACTGCTCTAATTGTTAATGTTATCAGACTGTGACTTTGAACCAGAGTGTACCATTTGGTGTGGGCATTTGTCGTGGAAACAGACCCATTTGCTTCAGAGGTTCTTTTATTCTAAACATTTTCTGAAGTGGAAGTCCGTTTAGGAATTCAGTTGGTGATTAATAAAAGAATCAAGTATTTTGTGAAGGACATTTTTGTATTGCTGTTTTGCAACCTTTTTCACCACAGTAATGTCCATAGAAGCTGGTTAATTTTGTCTGTGAGGCATGCCTAAGACAAATTGTTTCCTAAGTTAACATTTTAGACTCTCTTTATCTCATCACACTTTACTAGCCAAATAATGACTTAAAGAGTTCACTTTCTTTTTCTTTACATTTTCTATGCAAGTGCAACATGCTCTTATATTTTATATGACATTAAAACTGACAGTGAGAAAATAAGAAAGACAGAGGGAGAGCCTTAGTTCAGGCTCTTAGCTGTAGTGCAGAAAGTGAGGTCTGCAAGCAGCAGGGTTGCAGATGTGCAGGAATGTAGTGTATTTATAGTTTGTGTGTGTGTGTGTGTGTGTGTGTGTGTGTGTGTGTGTGTG
>NC_045741.1:11688067-11689673 GCF_008692095.1 Etheostoma spectabile
TCTGTCTGTCTGTCTGCGTGAGTGTGTGTGTGATTGTGTGTGTTTGTGCACATCTAGTTTTAGGCATAAGTTTGCTTGTGTGGTTGTGCATTCATTGCATACCTCTGATGTTCAAGGAATTCAGGTGATTAGTCTTTCCTCTGACACATGTGGTGGTAGTGGCGCTTCGGTGATTGGTCACGTCAGAATGTGCTTCCTATTGTGAGATATTGATATTGAGATATTGTGACTGTCTTTAGTTTGTATTGTTTCTGGGAATTTAGCTGTTTGATGACTTTGTAGCTTAAATACTAAGCTGTCAACAATGCTCAGTAACATGATTTTGTTCATTCTCTCTCTCTCTGCATTTGATCCAGGGTCCCACTGGTCCACAGGGAAGCCCAGGACAGCCTGGACCACCCGGGCCCAAGGTGAGTGGCCTTCTCTCATGGCACGGAGATATAAACAGCTAACAACCATTTGTAGCAATTGGAAAAACAGTTAGATTTGGCGGAAAAGGCTCTGCTGTGTGAACGAACCGTAGATGAATCTTTGCAGTGACAAGGATTCTACTCAGAGACAAAATACAATTTAATGAACTCATACAACTCATTAATCTTTGGTAAATCAACGATACAAAATACCAAACAGCTTATGCTGATGAGCCAATATGAGTGTGACTGCTGTGCTCTGGCTGAACTGTTGCTGTGCCTCGTTTAATTGTCTGAGACTACTTTGGCGTAGTTCAGTGTCTATGCTTGGTGAAAAAAATGATATCCCAATTCTAAATAATATGCAGACTTGATAATATGCTTTATCAAGCTACAAGTAACGCAAACAAAAAAAACAGATTAGTTTTCATTAGTTGGAAAATGCCCATTCACCTGATTAGATGTGTTACCCAAGCATACTGTGTACTAATGAATAAGAAAACTAAGATGACCACAATTTTGAAAAATAACTGGAGGATACCTATCCTTGGAAAGGATTAATATTAAGACAAAACTCACTATTCAATGTTTGCAGACATAAACGGCACATTATTGAATTTTGTTGGAATAGAGCTTTGTAAAGATGCTGGTTTAAACATTGTAGTAAAATTTCTTCATATGGACTTGGGTAGAGAATGTATCTTTTTGTATGCCTTTTATAATGTGATGAATTCAGATTTGATCAAATGAGACTAAAACGTAATGCCATGTGCATATGTTTGCAAAACTGCATTTCTAAAGACATGAACAATTCCCCTGTTATGTATTCTTTTGATTTAGGCCTCCATATGTTGTCTACTTAAATAGAATTCCCAGCTGAACTGCTGATCCTAAGGATGTTGTTATGAAATTCGAGGAAATCCAAACATTGCCGGTCACATAGAAAACTTGCGTTTTACTGTAAACCAGATGGTTGATTGTATAATGTGGCAGTCTGCACCCAAAGATAAAGTCTTCAAAGTCATGTACTTTCATAACCTATAATTTCCCGTCTAAGAAGTGGGGATAGATGTGAAAGCACCCTTGTTTGTGATGGCATAGTTGGTTAGATTTGGGAGTCATTATTGTAGAGTAAAATAAGGATTTCAGAGAAGGGGATGACAAGCCTGAGCCATATCTCTGCCGCCTGAGGAAGT
>NC_045741.1:11689683-11698020 GCF_008692095.1 Etheostoma spectabile
CATAGCCCATACTGGCCTGCCAATCACCAGTGAGAAACGGAACTAAGAGCGTAATATGGCAATGTCATTATTAAAAGAAATCAAAGGACAGTTTATCAGGCTTGACGGCACGTATTTGAATCCTTTCTAATTAAGTTGTCTGTTTTTTTTCATTTGTCAATGAGAGCCATCTCCCCCTAGGAAGGCAAAACATCAGATTCATTATCAGATATACACACAGTGTCACTGTAGATAGTGGTAATGTATTTCCCCTTTAACTGTTAGTTGGCCAGTCATCATAAACAGACAAAACCATTATAGCTTCTCCCACTGCATATTCTAAAACATTCATAACAATAAACCAGTGAACAGTTGCTCTGTAAATCAAAACTTATTTAACACTTTTGGAATGTCAGAAGGACTACTGTAATTTATAAAAAGCTATTCCAAAAATTTTCCAAAAAGGAAAAGGACTTCCTATTTGCATTCTACAAAAAACACCAAAGACACAATAAAAACAGTTGGCAAACGCAAACTGACAAGTTAGGAACTGTTTCTCTCTCCTGTTGCACATTTTTGTACTTGAGGAGGGGGTGGGGGCCAAAGGGGTCAGGTGCAGAGCAATTTGGTGTGTGCAATGACAAAACTACCAGTTTTTTTATATATATTTAATATTATATTCATGTTTGAGGCCTAGCCATGACCCAAACCCACATTATGTGAATTGTGTCTGACTCTTGCCTGAAATTGTCATGCGTCTCAGGCTCTGCGCTGCTCGGTTTGTAGACCTCATCTGGAGACCTCTGCAGCTCATGTTGCTTGCCTTACAAGACCGTGTTGTGATCTCAGCGGGTCACTGAATTGTCCTCTAAAATGTGCACTTAAGTCTGATCCGCTGTATCAAATGGCACTTACAGCGGAGAATGACGTGTTGTTCCCTAAAGCGCCAATCTCTGATGATCATAGAGTGTGCAAGTGGGACAAACCAGACACTGCCAGATGGAGGCAAGAGTGATAATAATGAGACACTGTGTTGTTGTCCCAGTGTAGCAGGAAAGGCTAGAGGAGACAAAGGTGGTTGTTGGCTTGAATGACATACCCCATAGTCTAGATCATTGTAACCCAGGTTTTCACCCCAGGACATAATTGTGTCCCGTCTCATTAGCCATGACTTCATATGAAGAGAAAAAGAAAGAAAGAAAGCATTTTTTTTGTCTCTTGTAGGTTTTTAGCCTTGGACCAGATGTAAAGGATTAATTGATACAACTGAGCAAGGATGTGGGCAGCTCCATGCAGAGGGTTGTGGTGACTGTGGTCCCGACTGGCTACCACAGAATGGCTGCAAACACCATGCAGTCAACGGGGCAGCAGGCATGCTTTAAGAGCAGTGGATTTTACATACAATCCCCGATTCCAATGAAGTTGTGAGGTGGTGTAAAATATAAATAAAAACAGAAGACAATGATTTGCAAATGTTATTCCACCTTCATTTTGAAATTGATGCCTGCAACACGTTCCAAAAAAGCTGGGACAGGGGCACGTTTACCACTGTGTTACATCCCCTTTCCTTTTAACAAAACACAAAGCCACGCTGTTGTAACACGTGAAGAATGTGGCTTGGCATTGTCTTGCTGAAATAAGCAGGGGCATTCCTCAAAAAAAGACGTTACTTGGATGGCAGCATAAGTTGCTCCAAATCCTGTATGTACCTTTCAGCACTGAAGTGCCTTCACAGAGGTGCAAGTTATCTATGCCATGGTACTAACACTCCCCCATTCATCACAGATGCTGGCTTTTGAACTTTGCGCTGATAACAATCTGGATGGTCCTTTTCCTCTTTGGCCCGGAGGACATGACCTTCATGATTTCCAAAAACAATTGGAAATGTGGACTTGTCAGACTTTTCCCCTTTTTTTTTGTAATGTGTAGGCATCCAATTAAAAATAAGTGAACATGTCTTGTCTTTGTAATGTATTCAATTGAATATAGGTTGAAAAGGATTTGCAAATCATTGTAATCCGTTTTTATTCACGTTATAAACAACATTCCAACTTCACTGGAATTTGGGTGTGTAGAACTGCTTGGTTTTCACGCAGTAAATCATGATATATAGTTATTTTGGTAAAAATACAAGTCTATTTAAAGTGCTGCTAATCAAAAGTGCCGGTACTTAGTTCTGGTGAGTACTGGTCCATTTCAGGCACTGACGAGACAAATATATGAAAGTACTTTTGATAAATGATGATCTCTTTGTCAACTCACCCCACACACATGAAGAGAGGAATGTTCCGTTTCCCTCCTTGATTAGTCAAACAGCATAGGGAGATAGTTGGACTTTTTCTCTCTCACCTCTGACCTTGCCTGGACAACTTAAGGGTTGTTGAGGGTGTCCGATTGATTATTATGAAATATGAGGCCACCTGCTTGCTCGCTGTTCCTTCAGCGCGTACACCCACATGCATGTGTACACATAAGGCAGAAAAAAAGCGGATCTAAAGCCGAAGTGACCTGTTGATGAGTCATTCTTACACCCCCAACCCTTTTGTGGAGGCGGAAAAGAGATTGAGAGACTCTTTGTCTCAGCTTGGGAAAACATCTTCTGTTGAAATGTATTTGGTTACGAGGACAAATACAGAGGGATATAGTCCCTGATGCTAAGCTTAGTTGACATGTGTTTTAAGCACACTCTGAAATGTTATGACGACAGGCTTGCAGGGCTTAAAAGAGCATTTCAATCTGCTTGAATGAATCTGCAATACATTTTTTTTTCCAAAAGAAAGGAACCCTGGTTTTAATCTGTGGTAGAATCTCTCCTCTCCCTCCCCCAAGCCTTTCTATGCCTCACTGGCTGTCGGTCAAAACTATGGAAACATGATGCTCAAAATCTACTGCGCATGTGTGGATCTAAGGCGTCAAACAATGGCTTAGCACCTCACACCAAAACCAGCTGAAAAGCTACATAGTACACAGTATATTCCGAACTTCTTACACGTCATCACATAGTGATGCTTATTAATGTATGTTCTTACTATCCAAACACAGTTTTATTTCTGTTCATTTGTGTCCCTAATGTAGATAACTTTTTTATTTGGCTCTTTCTCATGCTCCACTGGAACAGCTTAGTATTACGTAGTTGAGCTAAAAATGATGTGGAGGTCTCCTAACAATGTTGCTTTGGCATGCCATAACATATGCAGCATTATCTGGAAAGATTATTGAGTTTAAACTTTATTTTTAGATGTATGACAATTTACCTGAGGAAGGTCTAAGACTGAACAGTTGTATTTTCTAAATAAAATTATTGCTTGCGTAATGGTCAGTGTGCGGGACTCTTTTTAAGCTCCAGATGTATGACAATAAAAAATAATTTATGACCTTAATCAAGAACAGTTTTGGAAGAAAAGCCGTTACCTTAAAAGAAACCTCCGGCTGTTGAAATGTAATATTGCTGAAGACATGCACCTAACATCAGCTCCATTCACACAGACTCTTTGACTTATTATTTGCCTTGTGGGAATTAAACATGTGGTCTGGGATTGCACAGAAATTGAGTGAGGTCCAGATCCTCAAAGGCATTTGTACGCCATTGCTAAGTGTTACTGTCTTGCTTGGTCACTGTGAAGACATGTGGAACTCTGCAAGGATTTCTAGATCCGTCCGTAGTTGTAAGTGTTGTACTGTAAGATACAATGATTCTTTAGAAGCTGTACTGTATTCAGAATGGAACAGAAATCAAACACCATTTTTGAATTTCTTTCCATATTAAAAGTCCCTTAAAATGCCCTTTTGAAGAAAAGCTTTAAGCCTTATTATTATTCACTGATGTAACTTTATTGTGTGGAATTCATCATCATGGTTGATGGAAAACTGTTCACAGACTGGCTTTAAACTGTGACAGCTACAAATTAAGGCTGAGCCACAGCCTTTTTTTTTAGAAAACAAAAGTGGTCTCTTCAAAAACAAAGGGTCCTCACACATACTCAGATTCTGGCACCCTTTGCCAGTGTCAATGGTGCTTGCCAACACTGTGTCTCACTGTTTGCAGAACACACACATCCCTCTTTAAAGCCTGCATTGTCATGTAAGGAGTTAAGCTACAAACTGATGAAACCATATAACATTGATGTAACAATGACTGATGATAAATTTCTAAAGGCAGATTTTGAGGTCTGTAACTGTTTGGAACCACAATGCATTGTAATTTGAACATCAGTAAAAGATTTATAAAAATGTAAAATAACCCAAAAATTGAATAACCATAATTATAAACTATTTTTCTATTCTAGGGTTCAAAGGGAGACCCCGGGCTTTCTCCAGGCCAGGCTCCACCAGGAGAGAACGTAAGAGATCTTCCACCGTCAGGTTCCCTGGTCCTCTGTGCTACTTTCTGGGTTTCTCTCAGTCCTTCTTGTTTGTCACAAAGTATTTACTCTTTTAACAGTAATACTTGTCTTAAGACATTTTATTTGAGCTGGGACTTATGCTTCCAGTTTTCACATCAGTCCTCCTATTTATCAGTTATTTGAAGACAATAATGTGAAAAGGATCCTAAATATTGGTATAGATCATACAGAATAATGGTTTATGATGAGTAATACAAATTTGCAAAAGATGAGTCACTAACAAATTAACACTTTCTAATGTTTGGATGATAAAAAAGAGTATATGTATATATTTGTTTTTCATTCAGCAACTCATTTTGTTTGTTATTGTTATTATTATTCATGTATCTGTTATCACGTTGTGATGCTCTGGGCTCTCCTAAAAAAATCCCTCACCATTTCTCCCTTCAGAGCATGTTAAACTACATGTATGTTCAGTTTCACTTAACACCAAACATACTGCATGTGTCCACGTAATGTTTGTCCAATTTCATTCTGATGTCATCCCAACAACTTATTGCAAACCTCTCAACACTCTTTGCCATCACACTTTTGTTGTAGTTTTGAGTTATTGCATCATCCTCCCTCTCTTAGCATGTTTGTCTCTATTGACAACATTACTCTTGACCCTCTGCTCTCACATTCTAACCTCAACACCTTTCACATTTTTCCGTATCTTTTTTTCAGAAAAGCCAAATATTGGTCAGTATACTGTTGTTCTTAAAGAAGCTTTAATATAGACAGATGGTAGACACTGCCCAAAGTACAAAAGCACTTTTTAGTCTCTATCCATTTGCGAACTAGCAGGACATTAGTTGTCCGTCTCACTCAAGTCTAACCCACCTTTTTCTGCTCAAGATAATGAATGAATAGTCCTTTGAACTATTGCACTGTTGTTCATTCAATTTCAATTTTTTCAATTTTCTTTTCATAACATACTTTTCTACAGTGTTCAAGAATTCATCATTACAATGCCTGTTATAAGTCTTTTGCATTGGAACCAACATATTGCTTTTATAAAAATGTATATGGTAATGGTAAGTAATGTTACTCTCTCTCTTTCATTTGTTCCAACAGGGTGACCGAGGTCCACCAGGTCTTCCTGGGCCACGTGGATTTCCAGGTCCACCGGTAAGATTTAGTTTATCACAGTAAACTACTTGTGTGCCTGGACCAACAGCTGATGTTGAAGACTTACTTTCAGAAAATTGTTTTGTATGGTGTCCAAGTAACTCTATTTGATGATTTTCAAGAAATGTATTAGATTACTGCTTATATTTAAATATTTTAACAGCACTTTCCTTCTTTACTTCTTTAAATTACCTGTGTAAAAAAGGGGAAAATGAGGCACACATATCATTTGTTCATAAAAGTTAAAGGTTGGTTTTAATAGCAAAGTTAATTAATGCAGCAAAGTGTTAAGAGAATGCGTAAAAACACCTATGTTGACTTTTTCCTGTGCCTAACACACACACACACACACACACACACACACATACACACACACGTTAGCTGAGGCCTCTCTTAATGGGATTAGTATTAGGTTACCCTACAGCCCACCCTGCTCAGTACTTGTCTTTAGTCTCTCTGTCTATCTTTATCTCAATTGAAAGAAACATATACATACTATATATATATATATATATATATATATATACTTTCTTTCTTTCTTACTTCATTTACATCACTCTGTTTTCCTCCTCCCTGTCTTTGCATACTTCTGTCTCTGCAAATAGCTCCATCTGTGTTGCTGTCCCTCTCTCTCAGAGCTTCAGAGCTTCAGAGCTAGCTGTTAGGATGTGCTGCTGCCTCTCTTAAAGTTGATAGACTTTGAGGTCAAAGGTCATCCAAAAGAGGAAAGGCACCCTGTCCAGGGTCAGGGGGTCAATGACATGCACAACCTCCCATGCCTCCTCAGGTCAGCAATTGTCATGCCCAAAGATGGAGAATTTCATGGACGCTGCTATCGATAAAATGAAGAACACTGACATTCTCCCCATGTCCGCCAGCGTGCACACATGCACACACATGCCCTCTGATCTGATAACTGATGCTCTAGTGCGTTTGATTGTCTTGCTCAATTGCTGTTGATGTGCACAGCATTGCTGTTGCTAGAATTGAGCTTGCGGCCTTTACAGAACAGATTTAATCAGGCTATAGTAGGTCGCCCTGCTGCCCACATGGCTATCGTGTCACGGTTGTCCACGCAGCCTCTTCTTGTGTCTAGTCTCCACATAGCTGGCCTTCACCTTGCCTCCCAGGAGGCCATCAAAGTGTTTGCAGTAGCTGGACCTAATATACCCAGCACATGAACTGTGCCCCGTCAAGTATTTCCATAGGAAATGACTGGCTCGGGTCCTATGCTCTTTTCCCCCATGTGGGCCTTTTATCAGTTGTGAAGGTTCATGTGTCACAACCATGGAAGCATACAACAGAGTTAATGCTACCACGCAAGAAAATCTCTTGCTGCCCCAAAAAGATAATAACCTGGCCCTGACCTTGTGTTTTGGAGTCGTAAGCATCTGTTGTTGATAATCAAGTTGAAGGGAAAAATAAAAGGGCTTAAGGGAAGAAAAGCTGTGCTTTACCGAACAATAAATCCTGTTTAAAGAAGTAGTGCTTGTTTAAATAAATGTGGAATTTGGCTATGGCACAAAACTGACTGTGGATTAGAATGACACTACTATTAATTTCTTAGAACATTTTAAATGTGTCAGTTTTTACACCCACACTACTCTGCTGTAGAGCAATTTTTCCTCTATTGGTTAGAATCCCAAATGGGTCATGGACTGGTTCCCGGAAACACTACATGCGACAAACAAATAGAAAATGAAACATTTAAAAACACATGTGTCACATACTGTATTATCACCAATTCCATCTGATGCACACACATGCCCACACTTTTTGGGCATTTTAGGCCTTCATTTTCCACAGAACAGATCAAGAAAGGGGAGAGAATGACATGCAGCAAAGGGCTGCAGGTCAGAGTTGAACCCGTGGCATTGAGGAGTAAACCACTATATATGTGCGCCTGCTCAATCAACTGAGCTAACCCAGCCGCAATCGTCCTGCTCTTAATCTCATTTTCAGTCTCAATAACAGGAAGTACAAATCATGTTTGGATGTAAAGATTTTAAAACTGACCACCAACACTCATTTATGTCAGTCTTGCATGTATGGGAATTTGCAATCAGAATTAGCCTGCTAGCCCCCAAATCACACCTCACATCCCAGTTGAAAGATTATTACCTGCGAATTTGAACCTTTAATGTAAAGTGATACTAAAATTATCCAGATTATTCTTACATTCCAACATGCCTCAGGTGTCTCATTCTGGGATAGAAGCATGCCACAAATACGCACAGTTAAAATGC
Source organism: Etheostoma spectabile (assembly GCF_008692095.1). NCBI lineage: Eukaryota > Metazoa > Chordata > Actinopteri > Perciformes > Percidae > Etheostoma > Etheostoma spectabile. Next base: position 11,697,422 of record NC_045741.1, read on the forward strand.
TTTATTGAGATGTGCAATAAGAACAACAAACTCTGCAGTTCCGTCAAATTTTATTTATCAGTTATCTTGAAGCAAGTTGTTTTTTGTTTTATTGTTTGTTCTTTTGTTCTCCTTTGTTAGCAATGCTAGCGGCATGGCTTAGTGATGGTTATGTTGGTCATTCATGGTTTGATGACTTTAGTGATCGCCTGACATTTTCTCTGACCCCACCAGCAGGTTGACATGTTTTCATTTTAGTAAAATATGTTGATAACTATTGGATTGATCACCATGGCATTTGGTATAAATATGCATTATTCCCAGAGGGTTCCTAATGACTTTGGGGATTCCCTGACTTTCAGTCTAGCGCAATTTCCTCACTGTGGGACAAATAAAGGTTTTTCTTATCTTTCTTATCTCTTATCTGGCGTTGGGACTGTCAGCAATGAGCTGGGTTAACAGCAAAGCTTGACTCTGTGACCTGCCTGAACTTAAGCTATGCTCTATTTGTTTTATTCCATTTTCTAGGGTCCCAAAGGTTATCAAGGGCCAGCCGGACTGCCAGGAGAACCAGTAAGTGATGTGTGTGTGTGTGTGTGTGTGTGTGTGTGTGTGTGTGT
>NC_045741.1:11698030-11701639 GCF_008692095.1 Etheostoma spectabile
GCGTGCGTGCGTGCGTGTGTGTAAGCAAAATAAAGAGTTTTATTTTGCCAGAGTTAAGCAGTTGTCACTTGGGGTCAAAATTGGCCTGTATATGTCCTCATGCTTGGACTCTTGTTGACTGTGGGAAATTTCAAGCAGATATGACAATGTACACTGTAGTTACAGACACTTTTGCGTTCATAACTAAACACTCAAAATGGCCGCCACACCCACACCGTTTGACGAAAGTTTTTTTTAATAACTTCCTCTTTAAGGTGTTGAGATGGTACAGTCAAAATTTGAAGTCCATCCGATGAAATATTTAGGAGGAGTTCATTAAAGTATAGCACCTTGACGTTTAGGCTTACTTCCTGTTGCCACTAGGAGGCGCTATGACGTTGAGCCAATATCAGCGTGTTTATGTTGTCAGGGTTGGACTCTAATGAATCCTGAAAAGTTTCGAGCCAACTGGACAATGTACACTCAAGTTACACCCCCTTCCTGTTTTGATGGCAAAACGCACTAAATGGCCGCCCCGCCACTGCCATGCCCTATGATGAAAAGTTTTTCTTTTAATAATGTTTCATCTTTACCGTTTTAAGCTGGCACAGACCAAATTTGAAGTTGATTGGATTAAATCTCTAGGAGAAGTTCGTTAAAGTAAACGTGGGAATTGGCCAAAGACACAATTTGGAACATTCAATTTAAAATGGCTGACTTCCTGTTGGGTTTTAGGTATGGCTCCTTTGACATTATTTGTACATCTTGACATTACAAATGTGTACCAGGTTTCATGAGTCTACGTTAAACATACTGCAGGGGCTTCATTTTTAAAATTCTGTAATTCTGCAATTCATCTGGTGTAATAATAATGATTCCTTCAGTTTCAATAGAGCCTTTGCCGCTGTCAGTGCTCCTGCCCTAATTATATGAGAGTATCACAGTAGCAGCTCCCCTATGTCTTCTTTAACAAACCGGTCAAATGGCCTTAAGCTTTTCTCATACACCCCCAATTTTCCTCTCAATACGTTAGTTTGATCCAAGAATATACATTGCGCCATCTTCTTGATCCAAGCACCAAATGTAGTAGCCTCAATTTTCTTCCAGATGAGAGCTATATGCGAATAGGTGTTCACTGTCACAGCGTTCACACACAAAGAGGATTAGACCATGTACACATGTGTACACACACACACATACACACGCACACACACACACACATTACGCGTTACCAGATAGATTATTACTGATTGAAAAAAGTAACACAATTATTTTTGGGTTTGAGATTGAAAAATCCACATCTACGCACCTAGTAAAGTTATATCAGGCATTGATGAACAAGAATATAAAAAAAACTCAAGGACCTATTATGGGCAGACAATAATAGTGAATGTCAGCAGAGAATGAATATGCTGCAGGTTGCTGATTGCACCTGTTTAAGGTCTGTGCTTTATGTAACGTGACAGATACATTTTTTTTATCACAGCAACAGCATATTGTTTTAACATAAGCATGAGCTTAATTGTATAACGTGCAAAGTGTGCTGGAAAAGAAACAGCAGTGAGCCGGTGAGGAAGGGGTGCAGAAAGGTACAGTTAATAGACGGGGTTGTCTTGGTGGAGGCTGTCTGGAATGAACAGTGCTCGTTTTATTCCTCAGTTGGCAATGCTGGTAGAGGTCTGTGTGTCTCCTCTTTCACTTTATCCATCCATCTAATCTCTCTAGTCACTGTTCATTCTCTCTCTCCTTCTTTCTTTCTTTCTCTCTCTCTCTCTCTCTCTCTCTCTGTTGCAGGGCGTACCAGGACCTCCTGGGGAAGCTGGGGCGGCAGGTTACCCTGGCAGGCAGGTGCAGTGAAAAATACAAAAATATGCTTCCTGTTTCTCCATAAATCCTCTTAGATTCTTCATTGCTCTACCAAGAACTCTACAGAAAATGCACAGCAGTGATAATGATAACAGCATAATGCACACTTCTTCCTGCTTTCCTATGCATGTTTCTTAGCCATTTTTGATTTGGAATAAAGCAGTAAACAGCTGCTTTTTCCACTACAGTATATTGAAAATGTAGCTAACAATGGAACGCGTAAATTAATGCAGTAGGTTTCCTGACGTCTTTTCGTGTGTGCAGTCTGTGGAGTCTTATGTGGTTATGTTTCCCTCACCATGTGAAATCACTGAGCTTGCCCGTACTGTGACAATAGGTCCACCTCACCTGACTCTTTCCTTCTTTGCAGGGTTTAGCTGGTCCACAAGGTAACCCAGGGCCTAAAGGTGTCCGTGTAAGTACAAGTAGCTCTTTGCTCTACATTTTGCCCTCTTTCCTTCAGTAGCTCTGGATTGAACACTTCATTTCCTGAAAGGATTAGGACAGTGTCAGGCTCACAGCTTTGCTCCAGAGAGACTGCTTGGAATCTTACTTGTATTACTGACATTCTGCCTGATGTGAGACTGCTTGTGGGGGCTGCTCCAAGCTCTGGGTTGTCTCTATAAAGGCTGACTGGTTGGTTCATAACTCAGCAAACAATAACGCCCCAAAAACTAGAGAACGGAGGAAAGAGAAGAGGATGGAATACAAACAGATGGAAGAAAATATGAATAAATATGAATAATAGCAGACGATAGGGAGTCAAATGAGCTTGTGCAAGAAGGAGCCCAGAGAAAGACTATAACTGGGATTACTGTGTCAGAGTGAGGCAGGCAGAAAGAAAGAAACAAAACAAAGACAGACGCTACACTGATAAGATGTGAATGTGAGAGTGTGTGAAAGAAAAAAAGAAGGAGACAGGGTTGCACAAATTACTCCTACATATTGACTATATTTTTTGCCAATTGACAAAAATACTTGAATTCAGCCATGATATTGCACAAACAAAATCACAAGGGTAGCACAACAAGGTGTGCAGCGACGTGTGAGCAGACTGCTAGCAAGCAAACATTGTTGTAAACATTGCTGGATTTAAAATACTTTTTTGCATTTACTTGAGTAACGCTTTATGTAAACATAACTTTTGCTTTTTTACAATAAAGAATGTCAAGAGAGTTTGTATAGACAGAATAACTCACAGCAGCCAGTGGCACAAAGTATTCCTCCAGGGCTTATGGGTGGTGATGTTGGTCTTCCATTTGGTCTGTGTGACCTAGTCTATATCCTTCGCGTTCCACTTCCGGGATTGCTCCGGTGTTGCATGTATTTTCCATGTCCTTCCGCTTTCTTTGTGTTGGACTTTTTAATTTGGTGGATTTGTGAGGACTATTGTTGACTGCTTGTCAGAGCTCTGCATTGTAAATTGAGACAGCTTGCTAGACTATCTGTCCAATCTGAGTTTTCTCTCGCACAACTATTTTGCAGCGACTCTGTGCGGAGTTTATCAACACCCATGGTGATTCTGATTGGTTTAAAGAAATGCCATTTCCATCCCCAAATGCTATGTGGAGTAATCAGATCAGGCTGGTCACCCAAATGATTTGGGCCTTAATGTTTGTCCACCACCACCATCAGGCCAAAGTTTCCACCTGTGCACAAGACTGATAGACGGGGGCAATTCTAGGATCAGACCTTTAGGGGGGGCTCAGCCCCTAATGAGAATTTAACATGGATACAGTGCCTTGCAAAAGTGTCCCCCCCCCC
>NC_045741.1:11701649-11709228 GCF_008692095.1 Etheostoma spectabile
CCCTGCTAAATCAGTAAATTCATTAGCCGATAATCTCTGAGCTAGCTACTAAACAACCACGTCAGCTAACATTTTTTGACACTATTAACACTGTGATGGAACTAAAGCTGACACTTTATAAGTTTACAGTAAATTTCCAATTTGACACAATGTTCTAACATTCAGCAAATTCAGTTGCTTACGTTTCTTAACAGCGCCATGTAATTACCAACGGCCTCCTGCTCTCCCTCTGACAGATTAGATAGAGTCTCAGTTAAAGTCATGAGTCTGGCACCATGGGAGTCTGGATTGAGCCCCCCTAAAAGGGGTCTTAAATCGCCAATGCTGATAGATTGTAGCACATTCATTGCTAATACTAGGTTATTGGTAATTCATATGATGCTGCTATGTGACATATCATTATTTTATGTATATAGGTATATATCACAAGGTATTTAAGCAGGGTGCAGTATTTGTGCTAAATAGAATGAAGGTATTGTGGGAAGATTGTTTTATTGAGAAACTGTATCACATCACTGAAAAATGTGTTGTATTGTTTTAGACAAAATTGTGATATGAAATATTGCTGATTTCCAGGGTTTCATTGGGCTTCCTGGCGTTGCTGGGCCACTGGGGCCAGATGGGGAGAAAGTGAGTGATGTTTGTTAAATGCACGTTACAAGATCTTTTTATTCACTATTGTTCTTGGACACATATTCCATTCCCAGTAGGATTCACATTTATCTTTAATAATGTTCTCTACTTCATGTCTTCCCGCTCCATTTGTTTTCCCCTCATTTGTCTGACACTTAATAGCTTCCTGACTGAGGTTTGATAGATGCCAGCTTTGTCTTTTTTGGGGCATTTTAGGCCTTTAATTCCACAGGACAGCTGAAGACATGAAAGGGGAGAGAGAGGGGGAATGACATGCAGCAAAGGGCCACAGGTCGGCGTCAAACTCGCGGCCACTGCGTTGAGGAGTAAACCTCTATATGTGTGCGCCTGCTCTACCGACTGAGCTAATCCGGCCACACTAGATGCCAGCTTATTATGAGATATTTGTTTTGCCCTTATCCACATGTTGTAGTCAGTTCTTTTCCAGTACATCTTGATTTACTGCATGTTGAGCTACTTACTACTTACAGATGTATGTCAGATCATCTTTTACTCACAGTCATTTGTTCATTTTTCTGTCCTTTTTTTAAACTATTGGGTAAAAATAAAATGTGCTTGGCAGCAGTTATTTAAAGCTGTCATTTACAGATCTAAAATGTTAAATTTATAGAGAGAATGTGAGGAAAATACATATTTTCCATTTAGGCTATGCCTGAATGATATAACTCCTTCATTCTTGTGAGATTAAGTTTCAAGGAATCCTTGTCTCGTTTTGCTTTGTTGTGGCCTTTTGCACATCAGCTTAGTTTGTGCAAAGATAACTTTTATTTCAAGGTGATGAAACAATTTTCTGAATCCTGGACCACAATAGGCCATGTTAAGAATTTCTTAGTAAAGATTCTTTGTATTAGAAGAGGGTGGTTTACTACATTATTTTCAGATATATAAATAAAGGAGGTGAGCCTGTATACGTCTTTATAATAATTGTAATCCAGTGGCTAAAATATGTTACACCAATTATTTTGGAGCTGCAGCATTTCATCCTTCAAATGTTTTTCTTTTCTAGGGCATTCCTGGTCCTGTTGGAAAACCTGGCCCCAAAGGAAGACATGTAATAATGAATTTTGATTCCTGCCATAGACGCAAAAATATATACCCTTGTCATCTATCGGAAGCTATGAGGAGACAGCTGCAAGCGTGAATGTCTGTCTTATCTCATATGGAAAATCAGGGAGATTGTAAAAACAGATAGACATGTTATCCATAATGTATACAGTATATCCTCTTAAAATAGCCGTACTTCCCATCCAGAAAAAGCCCCATGGGCATTTCAATTCGTATGCTACATCAGCTGTGAATGTGCTAAAGCAGCAGGACACTGAGGGCCACTGGTTTAACATAGCAGAGAGAGAGAAAAGAAGAGAGAGCAATAACTTCTTTAGACAATAAACAAGGTGTGGCAAATAACATTGGAAATATGGTGGCATGTATTTTGGCATAGGTCCTGCAATGCCAAGTTTGTTCTTAGGTGGCATTGTAAAAAAAATAAAAAAATACAGATCAAGATAGAGACAATTGGAATGTCAAGGTTGGGCCCTCACACTGTGAAAAGTTAATGTTTTAAAAACAAGCCTTAGCTTCTCTGTTGAAGTTGCCAAGTGGGCAGTCAGCCCAGTGTCTGTTTCATCCAGAGAGTCTTTCTCTGAAACATTAAACGATGCGTCTGGCGAACCGGATCAAAGTCTGTGTCCTGAGGGCTGTTGTAAGGCCCTCCAGAAGCTCACCAATGCACTGGCTTATCTTGCTTCATTAAATAATCATTATTTTCATACCATGTCAACGCAAATTTGCTCAACCGCTTTGCGAAATTGCATGTTGGATGCTATAAATGAAGCAAAGGTTAGATAACAGAAAACAGAGAAGTTAAGTAACAGTAAGAAAGTAGAAAAATCAAAATGAGCTATTGTTCATTCACTTGTATTACATGTTATTCGAGAAGGGATTAATTGGCAGTGGTTGCCCTGACCTTCTTAAATTGAGTGTGGATGTACTTTACCCACAGGGTGTGGTGGGGGATGCAGGGGAGAGGGGGCCTCCTGGTCCTGATGGCAATGAGGTGAGAACTCTTGTCTGGCTCCTGGTGAATTCAGCTGTCCACTTTTTTTTAATCCTACTCTTTTGATCTACCTCTGGATGCTATTTCACCTTTCTGTCCTCCATCTATAAAGCTTGGGTCTCCCTGCTTGTTACTTGTCCTCTTTCATCAGTGACAATGTGTACAAGTGCATAGTACTGGGCTATTTGTATTTGTACTGGTATTCTGTTTGTCATGTAGCCTATGTTTGCCCATAAAAAAAGCATTAAGTTACACTTACCGCATTTCCAATGTAGCCTTGGGAATGAGGGATGTGCAGTACTGTAAGTATCCTGTCCTGTGTACTTAGGATGTTGCTGTGATGTTTCACAGGGACCTGTTGGAGGGATTGGCATTAGCGGCTTTCCTGGTCTGAGGGTGAGTATTAGTTTTGCAATATTATCATGTCTAATTGTGTGGTTTTTTCCCGGCATAATGGCACTATGTTTGATCTGTCATTCATTTGGCTCACAGTTCTACTTCTGTCTCCCCTTTAACCCGTTTCAAAGATTGCTTGTCTGTCCATCTTTCTGTCTACTTGTCTGTCTCTAGTGGTTAGATGTTTGGGTTTGAATGATGGATAGCAGGATGTGCTGTGTTTCTCCATGAGTGATGAATCTGAATTTTAATGCTGCCATCTATTCTTTTGGTTAGTTGTAGTAAGTAGAGCAGTATCTTATTTCTTACTGTTAATGACTGAAATCTACATAATACGCAGGGGCTTAAAAGAATAGAATATAAGTACGTCTGCACACTAGGTATCCTCAACACTACTAACTCCATGGGCAAGGACTTTGTTGACAGTACCAACAAAGGAAACTAACTTCCCACATGTATAGTAATGGAGATGTACATTATTTTGACCACAGTTGATCCATGGTCGGGTACAGTAAAAGTACCCTAAACATATTTAAATTTGTAGGGGTGCACAATTCAGAAAATGTCACGATTCAATTCGATATTGATTTTTAGGCTCAAGTTTTGATTCAAAATCAATTTTCAATTCAATGAAAATCTGTCAATTAAAACATGATTCACAGTATGTCAATGTGATTACTTTTGCCATGTGATAGTATACACGCCATTACAAAAAAATATGAATTGATTTTTGGAATTTCTTTGAATCGATTTTGAATATGTTGAGCTTGAATTGCGATACAAATGTGAATAGATTTGTTTTGCACACCCCTAGAAATTTGAAATGCACTATAAGTGATGCACGTCAAATTTGAAATGAAATGAACATTTTTAAAAACTCCGGTGTCCATCTGCCAAAGGCTTAAATGTTACCAGCTTAACCACGTGGGAGGCTCTGTCTTATTTCAGCAGTGAGACAAATTCTAGACTGTCACAGATCTAGTGTAATAGGGAGCATGCTGTCTTTTCACTGCAGCATGTACAGCTTTTAAAAAGGCCTCTAAAACATCCCCAGTTCATGTCAGAAAAATAGATACAACTGTATATGACACCTTTCCTGTGCCGTAATTTCAAGCTTCATTTACACTGGTTTGCTGTCCTCATAACATGTGGATTTATTGGGTAGCTTGAAGGGTCACTCAGTGTACACTAGACACATCTGGATGGATGGGGCTTCCTTAACCTTCACCTCAGCTATCGGCTGTAAGTCATCTTTACTACACACAGTCAGACATGAAACATGCAGCCATGTATCTTTACTTCATTTTTACACAAACAAGGTAACACACGTACAGCAATGAAATTATAGAGAATACCACAACTTGGGGTACCTGTGGTCTCTCAATTAACGATAACAAAAGATAAAACTCTTCTCATCCGCAAACAGTAAATGTTCCCCAATTCTCTGGGATGTGAAAAAAACATTTCGAGATGGTGGGTTATGTAATTTATTGCTGATTACATGTGTATGTAAAGCTGATGTAGGGGTTACTCATCTTCATCTCAACAAATCATTGCCTTTAAGTACTTTTGCGTAATCATACATGAGAGCCAAAATACTTACGCCTCCTTAATCCGCCTCTGATGTAAGTCATGTTTAGTCAACTTACCAGCTGAGTGGTTTTTGACACAGGATAGATCTCAAAAATAACTTTGATTTGACATTGAAAACTCATTTTCACTTCCCTGTGTCAATCACACCCTGGTTGTGCTCAGTCTTTTATTGAAAGGAATTTACACAAATGTACAGTAAGTTATGTTATCAGGACGAGAGCAGAAACAGAGCAGTATTTGTTCTGGTATGCAATTAATGTCTTTGCCAGTTTGCAACTCAATAAAATGTGACACTTTTTCACAGCCTAGTGCGTGTGTATGTGTGTATGTGTGTATGTGTGTATGTGTGTGTGTGTGTGTGTGTGTGTGAGTGTGTTGTCTTGTTTAACTATATTTGTGAGGTCCAAAAATCAGGAGCCCAGTACACATGTGGGGTCCCTACAGCTTTGTGGGGCCAAAATGCTGGACCCCAAGTTTAAAGGGTTGTTTGATGGTTAAGACTTGGTTTTAGGATTAGGTTATGGTTAGGGTGAGAGTAAGGCTTATGGTTAAGCATTTAGTTGTGATGGTTAAGGGTAGGGTAAGGGTTTGGGGAATGCATTATGTTAATGACGGGTCCTCACAAAGATAATTCCACAAACTTGTGCGTGTGTGTGTGCGTGTGTGGGCGTGAATGCATGCGTGCTTGCGTGCGTGCATGCTTGCGTGGGTGTGTGTGCGTGAGTTTTTGCTTACCACTCTTACCTCAACCAGTTTCCATCATTTACACGTGGTATGGTAAGGCTTGCATGAACAGTAATTGTATTGTTCTTTCCCCACTCGCATGTTGATGTCAAGTATATGATGCATCTAGTGTATGGTACACGGGGTGCTGAAGCGTTTTATGTTTCATTGGCTTTTTCTGAGGCTACAGTGGCTGTGTTGAAGCAAGAGGAACAGGAATGCTACAATCTGTTTTTTGTCAAGTCTTTAATCCCTTGTCTTCAGTGTGGCTGGGAGATAATGTATTGAGTGATCTCTAACCACCTGGCAGTCAGGCTACACCACAGCAGCGTGGGATGTTGACGTACCAGAGCACTTAAGCTGGGCTGGTGAACATCCGAGTTTTGGGTTGAAAGTTCTTTTTCTCACAATTTCTCCTTTCAGTATGTCCTTTTTCATGATAAAGCTCATGTAATTTGTGACCGTCTCGCTGCAGTGGTGCCACAACATCCAACACCAGCCTTACAGAGTCCAGATGGACCTCTAGTTTGAGCAACACGTCCTTGATGCTCTCAATCGCCTCTCAATTACACTGTTTTTGCACAAAGACCAGGCTGACAGTTTCCGTCTTGGGCATTTGACTGCAAATAAGTGATATACAAAGTTCTATGGTTCCTGATTGTCTTTGTATTCCGTTGTACTCACTTTCCCTCAGCTTATTGGTTAAGGCGGACATTGTCCTTGTCTTGGAACAAATTCTGATGACTCTCCACCCTTACTCTCTTCTCCTTTAAGCATCAAAGAGAAAAAGTAACTTAATTTAACAGGCTGCCTGGTTCCATCAATTAAAATGTTTACCACAATATCACACTGTCCTCTGGACCCCATAGAGGAAGTAGGGGAGAGGAGGATGTTGGCTAAGCTGACATCCATCATGGACAACACCTCCCACCCCCTACATGAGACTGTGGGGTCCCTGAGCGGCTCCTTCAGCAGCAGACTGATACCCCCACGGTGTAAGAAGGAGAGGTACCGCAGGTCATTCATCCCGGCCGCTGTCAGACTCTACAACACCTGCACTACCTGATAATGTTGTAGTTTCTGTTCTTGTTTTTTCTCCCATCTACACCACACACTTTCTGTTTATCTTTAATATCGGTATTTATATTATTTTATTATTATTTTTATTTTATTTTATTACATTATTCAATATTTATGGTCACAGGTTAATATAATTTTAAAATAATGCTACTGACTCTTGCTTCATCACTCTAATCATCACAATATAATTTTAACGTCACTTACACTGCAATATTGTTTCTTGTCTCATGGCAACCGCACTTTAAAACACCTTTATTGTCTGTTGTTTGCCTGCATTTCTCGTGTGCTTACTTCTTTGTGTGTTTTTGTTTTTTGCTGTTATTGAAAAAATGCTGCTGCTGTGACAACAAAATGTCCCCGCCGTGGGATGAATAAAGAATAATCTAATCTAATCTAATCTAATCAAAGGAATCCATGCCTGTTTACCCAGGTTCCAAGGCTTTTGGTTAAATGTGTTTTTGTCTGTCTGTGTGAATGGTGCATATGTGCATTTGCTTGCACATCCTTAGACACAGACACACTTAGTTGGCGATATAATCACTTCTGACATGGTTTAAGCAGTCATTGGCCAGCCAACTGCCCGCCTGCTTGTAAGGGGTATTTTTTCAGTCCAGCCACACATTCTGGCCATTCTTACCTCCCCGCTGTCAATTAGAGTGGGTGTTGTGGGCTGGCAGTGGTGAGCAGCCCAGACCCATACACATGGATACACTGTCAACACGGCTTAGTTGTGTTGTAAGGTTGTGACAAAAAGGAATGCTCTGTGTCGGAAACAGTGGATAGTGTTGATGTCAAAATGACATACCTGCCGAGAAGAAATCGGAAACATTTGGTGTGAAAATGCCATACAGTGTTAGTCAACAACTGTGGGCCGGTATCAAAAGTGTCTGTGTGTGATACATAAATTCCATTGTGTACCTCCTTCCCTGTACAGGGGGACCCGGGGCCTGAGGGACTGCGAGGACTGCCTGGTCTGGTGGGACCTCAGGTAGACCACAATGTCAACTTTTATCAGCCTCCTTCATTTGCAAATCCCTGATTCAAAAAAAATTATGGCATTGAAGTCACTAATTCCCC
>NC_045741.1:11709238-11710272 GCF_008692095.1 Etheostoma spectabile
CCCCCCTTTTTTCCATTCTGTCCTTTCCCTGTGGCAGGGCCCAGCAGGACGAGCCGGCCCGCCTGGATTGAAAGGTGATAAGGTGATCTAAATATTTATATTATTGCAGTGTATCTGTGTGTAATGTGTCAGTAGCCCAGCTTGCATAATACTACATATTACAAGTGATCCTGTTAACATTTGGATAATGCAGCCACTAAAACAAACTCAAATTCAATGTCAGGATGATAGACAGAGCACATTAATATTTATTTATTAATATTGATGATTATATTAATGTTGTTTCACAATTTCTATTGGTCCTTTACAATGTTGCCATTTGTTTTCATGCTATTCAAACTGATTTATGATAGCAGCTTGCCTTGAAAGTTTACAAGTGTTGAAAAATGTTCATATGTTATACAGTATGTACTTTATGTACAGGTACCTATCTCTCATCTATGGTCGTATTGTGATCACTGTGGCAGAGTAGTATTGTGTTATATCTTTGTATAATACTGTGAAATTTAGGGTGAAGTGGGACAAATGGGCGAACCAGGAGAGATGGGGTACCAAGGTGATAAGGTAAGGACGTCTCCAGTCACTCAAGCAAGATTTTAGGTAAAGCACGGATGCACACAATCTGAACATTACCTGCATGGATTTATTATGACTAGCAATTTGATTTCATTGAACATTTTATTCCCACGCTAATCAATTGTGACTTCATGAACTGTGAATTGTGGCGTAAAAATTCCAGCACAATACTCATCTTTTATATCACTTTATAATACTTGTCCAGTTCATTAATTTTTTGTTCTTGATTGTTTAAACATCCCAGAAGTGCTCTCTGTTTACCTCCTGCTAAGACAAGTTATTTGACAATAGCAAAATCAATAGAAGAACATTAGTCTTTGCTAAATTAGGAAAAGATGAGCCAAAATATTGTTTGAATAAATGCAGATGTTGATTCATTAATCACGTGAGGTCACCATATAATGCTTGTCCCATGTGAAAAATGGTTTGCACACACACACACACACACACACACACAC
>NC_045741.1:11710282-11713495 GCF_008692095.1 Etheostoma spectabile
ACACACACACACACACACACACACACACAAAGATCCAGGCATGAATTCAGTTATATGAAGATGGATAAAGACAAACACACTAACACACAAAGGGTGTGTAAGACCAGTTTGAGATTGTTATGCCTTGTTCTTTCAGGGTGTTGCTGGTGCACCTGGTCCTGCCGGGCTAAGAGGGAAACCAGGACCACCGGTATGTGAGTGTGAGTGTGTATGCATCTGTGCAGCCGAGGGTGCATGTGTAGACTTTACTGAAGGTGTATTAGTTTGTGCGTTTGCGTGTTCATGAGTGTTTGTAAATTTGTGTGTGAGTGTGTGTGTGTGTGTGTGTGTGTGTGTGTGTGTGTGCATGCATGCATGCCATTTTATGCAGGTTTTGTAAAGTAAACGCAGTCTACCACAATGAGATCTGGAATCTATTTATTGTTTGCTTGTAAACTGAAGTCAATTCAGTCGCATTCACAACACACCAGCTTATTTGTACAATTGCCAGTATTGAGCTCCAATGAAGGAAGCAAGACGTGGAATACATGTCTCTCTCTATGAAGTAGTTCCAAGTTAGCACAGTCCTCGGAATGATCAGAACTACATATATCCCAAAATTCAAATACAAGCATCCTGAATTTGACCACATAACCATAACACAAACAAAATGCCAATCCTGTTGGGAGAGCACACTCAGAGCCGCAGTCGGTACCTGCCACACTTTGAGGAACAGTGAGTGAGCCACACACACAAACAAACAAACACACACAATCTCTATTTACTACTACTGTATTATTATTATTTTCATGTTGTTAATGATATCCATCAGTTATGTTATTGCTGTTGTTAACGTTGACATAATTGTTGCTTTTGCATGACTGTTAACGTATTGTTTTATTGTTTGCATCGAAAAACGGCACATTTCCCTGGTGTACTATGTGCTTTAGCAATACTATGTTTCAATGTGAGAATAAAGCCTCTTTGAATTGAGAGAAAGAGAGAGAGAGAGAGAGAGAGAGAGAGAGAGAGAGAGAAAGAGGCCAACCTCTAGTTCACGTAGGCGCGTGCGCCCCCATGTAGGCCCGGGTTTGAGTCTGACCTGTGGCTCTTTGTTGCGTGTCGTCCCCCATCTCTCTCCCATCTTTCCTGTCTATCCACTGTCACTATCTAATAAAAAGAAAATGCCCCAAAAAATAATCAAAAAAGAGAGAGAGAGAGAGAGAAAAAGGAAGAGAGCGAGAGCACCATTCAGGGTCAAGTGTCCAACGTGTATCAGTGCTTACTTGGTTACTTGCTCTGTGGCATCACATTGAGTCAGTCAGCATTATTCTGATCCATACTCGATGAAGGAACAGAATGCTTTACCTGTATTTCGACAGAAGGAACACATTATAATTAAGGTGGCTTTTGTGTATTTTAAACAGGGTAAAATCGGTGAGATGGGGGCACAAGGACCACATGGGCCTCCAGGACCAGAGGTAGCACACAAGAGGACAAACTTACTGATTTTTGTGACTCCATGACCTTTCCTCTTTTGCCAAAAAAAATGTCTTGAACGTGTTGAAATGGGAAACAATGAGCATAACCAAACAGAACATGATGATGTATTTTTTACTTTGGTCATTAGATGACCTTTCAATGATCTTATGACCTTACCTTCTCAAAAATTGAACTTGTATATTATATAGTTTGTGATTAGTTTGTGATTACACAGGCCAATTGCACTACCAGGTCATTGCCATGATATTTGCTGAATATAACCATTTACTTTAAATGGCCTGCAGGGTGATTAAATGAGATGGCTCTAAGAACAGTAAAATGGCATTTAGACTTTTAGTCCTATTAAAATATTAAGGGTTTAATTTTATAGTGTTATACAGTGTTGTTCAACCAAACATAAATATAAGAAAATTGGAAATTGAAACTTTACTAGGGCACACTGGCATATGTTTAAACTATTTATACTTCAATTAAATAGTACTGACATAATTTCAATGTTCCCACTAGCCCCAAAACCTTTGAATTTAATGTAGCGTAATGTCACCTAATGTAATATAAGGTAACACATTTCATCAAAACAACTTTTATCTTTTGTCCCTTGCTTTCCCTGTTTTGGAATCTCCCTCCAGCATGTCCGTGCTTTGGATGCTCTGTAGAATACCTCCCCTTTTGTCGCATCATTGTACGTGAAAAGCATGGAAAATGTCAAAGACACACTGCAGTCATGAGTGTAACATGACAATAGGTCACATAGGCCAGTGAATGTGTCATGGCAGGGGTGCCCGATTGTAATCAGCTTCTATCAGCTCCTTAGCAGTCCATCACTATCCTTAGATCAATTTTCAATGAGCCTGCCTATATAGTCAAGAAAGGCCCCCACCCCTCTGTCTGTCTGATACAGATTTATGGAGCCGCTCTAGTACATCAACATACAAATAGGAAAAGCTTTGTAGCTGCAAATTTAAATGCAGTATAATTACTACCCCTCCTGTACAGAGATGCAATGAGTTCAAATTTATGTGTGGGCTCAAACTCCAACAGTTACTCACTCATGGCAGGCAAAATAATCATAACGTATAATAATAATTCATTCATCTTGTTTTTTGCAAGGGATTTCCTGGCGACATTGGAGTACCAGGGCCCAACGGTCCACCGGGACCAAAGGTATATCAGTAGCTCACATTTTCTCTTTCTTTCTCTACCTCTCTCTCTCTTTTTCTCTCTTTCTCTGAATCTATAACCATTCAGTCATTACTGTAAATTCATCCAAGTGAATTCATGCATTTGGCTGTATTTCAGGGTTTGCAGGGTGTCAGAGGGCCGCAAGGTCCGCTGGGTCCCCAAGGAACACAGGTGAGACTGTTCAATACTTATTTCCATTTCATCTGCTCGGTTCCTGACTCACTGATATGGAAAAGTGGAAAATGTGGCTCACCAAGTGTTGTCCCTTGGATCATTAGTTTGAGGAAAGATTAACTAACACAATGTGTCTTAGCTATCTATTTAGCATCTAGTCATATCTCAAACAGTTGCAGCTTATATCCTAGTGGGATTTTTTTTTCTCTCTGACATATCTCTCGGGGCATTTTCCACTGAGTGAAGTCATGATTCATCAGTGGGTGCTTTTAAAAATAAGGCTGAAAGTTTTCCAGGCCTGAAAAAAGGAACAGAAGCCTTTGACAGGTACACAACACACACACACACACACACACACACACACACACACACACA
>NC_045741.1:11713505-11749707 GCF_008692095.1 Etheostoma spectabile
CACACACACACACACACACACACACACACACACACACACATTTACACATGCACGCTCACACACATACACACACACTTTTCTATTGTGCTGAATGTTGACCTGGCAACCGCTCACAGAGCTGTAGTTGGCCAATGTACTCCCCTCTCACACACACTTTGCTGGTATAGGGTCACAGCAGAGAAAAAGCTGTTTGATTCCTGAAAGCATAGACATGGAAAGTAACATTTATTCAAGCGCTGTACTTGAGTATAAGTACAAAAGTGGATTACATTTAACTGACAGCTGTAGACAGTGGTAGGTTTGATTTCAAAAGCTGGGGGAGCCTAGTAAGAATGGCACGTTAACAAATAAGAACTTAAATATTGAAAGTTGGAAGTCATGCAGATGGACAATGTGTGCACTGTGTGTGCATTTATTCATATTGTTTGGTGTGCCAGCTGTATTTACTAGTATTTTGGACTCTGCTGTGTGTATGTAAGCATGTGTGTGTGTTTGCTTAATATTTGAGTATAATGATCTGTACTGTGTTTCTGCAGGGTGATGAAGGACCGCTCGGACCACCTGGCAGCGCTGGCCCTACTGTAAGAACTCCCAGATTCTCGTACTATATCCCAAATACACATAGAGCTACATGCACACAAACAGAGCCTTTTGCAGGTGGTTTGAATGAAACAGTTTGCTTAGATGTTCTGTTAGGATGCTGCTGGAATGAGATGTGATACATACATTATTAAATTACATTATATAACTAACAATCTTTTGATCAATACGTGTGTCTCTCTCTCTGCCTGTCTGTCTGTCTGTCTTCCTGCCGCTCTGTCTCTCTGCCTGTCTGTCTGTTTCTCTGCTGCTCTGTCTCTCTACCTGTCTGTCTGTTGTTCTGTCTGTCTCTCTGTCTCTCTGTCTCTCTGTCTCTCTGTCTCTCTGTCTCTCTGCCTGTCTTGGTAGGGAAGACCTGGAAGGAAAGGCTATATAGGCGAACCTGGCCCCGACGGTTTAGAGGTGAGTCTAGTTGTTATTATTATATATATATATATTATGCCACAACATACATTATGCCACAACAACATGAACTGTAGTCCAGCCTTTACTTCTGTGACAAACGCGTGTAACTTTGTAAGACACGCGTGTTAAAATGCCTGCCTAGCTGCTAGTGTGGCACACCCTCATACTCTGCTTCTGACTGGCTAGTAGTCCTTATCTATACTGTGCATATGCGACCCCCAACAAAGATGGAATAGAAGTGAGATGCCTCACTCTGTAGCTAAAACAAAAAGCTCAACACACAGAGTGAAAAGAGGAGCCGCAGTACAACAAATATATGGTGTTTTTTGAAAACTAAACTATGTAAACCTATTCTGCTATAACCTCCAAATACAATTATGAACCTAAAAATGAGTATAATATGAGCACTTTAACTTTCAGTTTCACTTTTTTACTTCATCAAACCAAAGCATTCCAGACTTGTTCATCCAGACCTATTTTATTATCTGAAAATGGCCTTTACACGCACCACAAATGCCGTGCCATGATTATGGTATAATGTGTTTAAGATTTTATCATTCCATATTATTGGCTAGTGCTTCCCTCTGAGTGCCAGTGTCTCCATCTTTGTGACCGCTTTATAGCCTAGACTTGCTGTGTTGTAAACATGCTTTAATTAGGAGAGAAAATTATTTCTTCCAGAGCTATCATCATATAAATTGACAAACCGCAATGAGAAGCAACACAAAGTTATTCACAGTCCCATGCAGTCTGTGTGTGTGTTCCTTTTTACACTTGTAATATCCTGTGAGTCTTGTGCTTGTGGCAGGGCAGGATGGTGTGAGAGGTCTCTTTAATTACAGGAAGCTAACCAGCACACTGTTTGATGTTTTCTGATTGCAGGGAGAGAAAGGGGACATGGGAAATGTTGGAAAAATCGGACCACAAGTAAGTTGCTTTCGCAGTTATAAAGTACATGACTGAAATTAACAGCCTTTCTGCTAGTAGCTTCTTATTAAATCCCTCTTTAAAATTGTCATTGTGTCCATGTACATGTGACAGTGAGATCCTCCAGTGTGAGAACTGCTGAAGTAGTTTCAGGGACATCTTCTGAGGTCTTGCTGTTTTCATGACCCACTTTTAATTTTGAGAGAGATTTGGATCCTCTCCCATTACCAAATACGTAGTGTTCTCATCATGCAATTGGCAGAGGAGAAGAGAAGGAACACCAATCGGAGTGTCAAAATCACCACAATTGGGGTTGCACATTTGTTTATGTCTCAAAGCCTGCCAAAGTGTATTTGACGTCTGATGTTTCCCAATAATCATACTTGATAATGAATTATAACAAAGTAGTAAACGTTGAGACAAAATGATGTTGGTCTTTGTCCGTCAAGTGGCTTTGCAAGTGTCCCAAAACATCTGTCTTAGGATTGTCTATACCACGTCTACCAATTTACTGTAAATTCACAGTTTCCTATGTCTGTCTTTCTATTTCATGCTTCAGTTAATGCATTATACCCAGCACAAATACTCTAGAGAATTGTTGGGACATGTTTTCCCTTTGTCAAAGTGCACAACATGAACATCCTGAAAATCCAAAGTATGTCCGTCCTTCCCAGAGGCCCCTTAATGTTAATATTTGCATTCTGTGCATAGTGGAAGCAACCAAGCGGGCCGTGTTGCACTGTGTAGCTGCAGTGCACATATGAGAGGGATTAAGCACTTACTGAGTAGAGGGGCCTTTGAAGCCAAGGAGGAACCATGGGGCTATGCAGGGAGAAACACATGGAGGCTCTAATGAATGCCATTACATCACTTTCCACAAAAAGTAGATGTGTAAGAAACTGAGATAGACGGTTGTTGACTAGTGCAGGTTAACCCAGGGTTGATACAAGCTGGCCACCGGCTGCCCGTCTTCACAGAGTACCCCATGTATTGCCATAATCCTTCCCAAAAATAGTTTAAAGTGAACTTTTACTGGAGGAGTGTATTTTAGTCAATTTAGATTGGCTGCTGAGTGTTCCATTTTTACACCAGCATCAAGTCCCTGACTAATAAAACATGTTTCAGTCCTGAATTACCAAAGGCAACCACACATGTGCTTTGAAATGTACTTCACATGTCAACCTCTGTGCTTTGATTTTCATGTCAGTGACTCAGTGTGTTCTCAGTGTGTGTGTGTGGGTGTGTGTGTCCTCGAGAAAGAGGCGCGTGTGTGGGAGAACCATAATACTCTCAACACTAAGTGACATGGGCTGTATTTCTTCCCTAACTGTAAGGTTAATGGCTATTCCAGTGGTTTTTGATCCCATGCTGTGTCTGAGAAACCAGATCACCTTCAAATCCTTAATGTAAAAGCTCCCACGTCAAGGCCCTGTCACGTGGAAACAACTTTAAACCATTTCCTTCTGTTAAATGATCCAGGGTACCACATTGTCCCACTGTGTGTCCCAATTAAGGGATTTGAGGTCAATTTAGAGCTCCTGTTCCCATGCCTGCAGGCTGCATCCCCTCACAGACACTTCATCCATCACTCAACTGCTTTACTTGCATCCAACAGGGTAAAAAACCCTTTAGGTGATGATACATGAGAAACACTTTGAGGCGGTCAGCCTTTCTAGCTGAGATAAGGAGTAGCAAATGGAACAAAATCTCATTGTGTTTATCTTAGTGGTCTGTTTCTTGTCTTCCACTTTGTTGCACTCGGTAGATCTGTTATGTTGCTATCAGTCGCTCTCTCTGACTCTTGCTTTCCCTCTCGTTCACAGGAAACAGAAAGATAAAAAAATGGCAAAGTATATAACAAGAACATACGTATACTATATGATTATGTGACAGAAGTAAGAATAGCAGTAGAATCTCGTAACCATTTAACAATCTGCACATATCATCCTGCATTGAGGCAGCACAGCGATGAAAATTGGCCCCTTACAACCAGAGAGAGCCGCAGTCTGACCACGTTGGCTTTTGTGGTTGGCCAGAAGTGAGACCATAGTGTGCAATTGGCCAGTAAAATGAATTATTGCAGTAACAACTAACCAGCCACCCATGGGTGCACCCACTTTTGGTCTGGAGCTCTAGAGTGTCCAGTGGCTGGCACTGGACCAAACCCCAGCCCCTTGTCCCAGACGATCTGGAAGTGGTTTAAGTTCCTCCGAAAACACTTGTTTGTACAAAAGCTGGTATTTTCCCTATGAGGACTCCTTTACTAAGTAATTGTGTCTTTTTGTGGCCATCTGTATTGAGTTACTTTATGCTGTGATACTACATGCCCATAGTAGTCTATATCTACAACGTTCCATTTCTGGGATTGATTAATTGTTTGTGTCAACTCCGGTGGATTTATGAGGACTATGGTTAACTGCTCCTCAGATCTCTGCAGGGTTAATCCAGACAGCTAGCTAAACTCTGACATTTTTCTGTTGCACGAATAAAACAACTGTTGAACGTACGTGTGTTCCACCCAAACAAGTTCCTTTCCAAGGCTATTTTGCAGAGGTGCCGTTGCTCCGTGCCACGCTTAGTGCTGCCCATGACAATTGGGATTGTTTTAAAGTATTCTTAATAAACCAGAGCAAGTATTCTCCCATCCTGGAATTCTGTGTGGACTTGCCAGACCCTTCTTCGCAGTGCTGTGAATAAAGGTCTAGCAATGCGAGACTTTGCCCATAGTAATTCCCAATCATTGATATTTTGCACAGAAACTACAGTATGTTATAGTTGCTTCATGCCAGACAACATAGTTTAGACCTTGCATTCCAGGTCCAGTCCTTGTCGTAACAAGTTGCAAAATCACCCTTAGACATATGATGATCAGGTCCATACATTGATATACTTTCTTTTGATGTGTTTCTTCCTCTCCTCTCCTCGCCTCTCCTTACCTCTCTTCTCCTCTCCAGGGTCCAATAGGCCTGATTGGGGTAGCTGGTGGGATCGGAGTACCTGGTGAAAAGGTAAGTAGTGTGTTTCTCTATTATTAAGCTGTCTGTCAGCATCAGCTGTTTGCTTGTCAGTGCCAGAGCCATGTAATTTGGGTTGTGATAAGCAGCCATGGATTGAGGCCCCAGAGGCCCCCACAACACATGTTGTTTTGGCAACTTGTCTTACCTCCTATCAAAATGCCGCGCGAGCCAGGCGAGGGGGATTTTGGCAAGGCAAGGCAAGGCAAGGCAAGGCAGCTTTATTTGTATAGCACATTTCAGCAACAGGGCAATTCAAAGTGCTTTACACAAAATCAGTTAAACAGATAAAACACAAGTACAAACAGTTAAAAATCATAAGCATTAAAAACCAATAAAACACATGAATAGACAGTTAAAAACAAAATAGAAACATTAGGACACATAAAACACAAGAATAAAAGTTACAGTGCAGCATAAGAAATTTAAAGAAATGAGCATTCATTTAAAGAAAGGCAGCATCAAAAAGAAAGGTCTTCAGCCTTGATTTAAAAGAACTGAGAGTAGCAGCGGATCTACAGGTTTCTGGGAGTTTATTCCAGATATGAGGAGCATAGAAACTGAAAGCTGCTTCACCCTGTTTAGTTCTGACTCTGGGGACAGAAAGTAGACCTGTCCCAGATGACCTGAGAGGTCTGGGGGGGTCATAGTGTAGTAGCAGATCAGAAATGTATTTTGGACCTAAACCGTTAATCAGTAAGTCAATTCTTTGAGACACAAGTTCAAACAAAACTTAAACTTAATTCCAACAAAAATAGGATATACTACCCTTTTAAATAAAACTTAAATATCCTGTCCAACGGTGTATGCGTGTGTCAGTGTAAATGTAAACAAAAAGCTTCAATCTTATTCTGTTAAGTATTTGTGGTTTTGTTGTCTAGAAAAATAGAAAATATTGCCCCCGACTGTAGCTAGCGTTTCTACTGTAATGCAGTCTCCTTTCAGGCCACACTTCTTTACTTTAAAGGGTTCCTGGTTGTGTAATAAGGCAAACTAAAAGTGTCACCAGGGGGAGGTACATTTCAATAAAATAAACTTTAGATTAAATTGGCCCTAACACTCACATTGACATCAATAACCATATAGTCAAAGCCATGTCACCATCAATTTCCATGCACCAATTTCACTTTAGTAGTTGACAAACCTCTATAGACATATTGTCCTGTCAGAACCCAAAAATTTCATTTGTTCCTGATTGCTGTCATTAGACATGTGCTGTGCTGACATAAATTATATATTTACTGTATATATACTGCATTAGCAGTTATAAAACATGAAAAGGGATAGCACCACAGTTGTCAGTCTTGAAAAATACTCATGGTTAAATCGGGAGAGGCCCTAAAGCTTTCTCCAGGCTCCCATTACCTCTCAGCTTAAAATCTAATATTTTACCGGCTCTGCAGCCTTCCTACTCAAGTAAAATTAATTTACCAGCAGTCTGAGTGTTGATTATTGTCAGTCCTCAAAAACACATCCCTTTTTTCCATTGTTCTCTCTCTCTTTACTTTACCTGTTCCCCTTTCTGTTCTATCCAAAAGCCCCCTGTGTGTCGGAACATGTTCTTGTGATGGGAAGCCGTGTGCTTGTTAGACTCTTGCATGTCCTCTGCCCCCTCTTACGCAAAATCCTCCCCCTGGTTCAATCTGTCAGTACCAGCCATACCCTGACAGCCCGCAAATTCCTTTGACATTATATATTTCTATATATCCTTTGGGGTCACTAACAAATTTCCATACCACTCCATTATAGACAGAATACCAGCTGATCTGAGTGGGTGGCTGATCTTTAATGCAATATCTGCACCGCCCATTATCAGCAACCATTCATTAAATGTTCCAATGTACTAATCTGATATCATTATAAAAAACTAACTGAGAAAACATTGGAGAACACTTTTGCAATTATGTAAGCACATAATGTAATCTGAAAACTGCTGACCTGGTTAAAAAAACAATGCAACTGATTTCTGCTGGTATTCCAGCGGTAATGGAGTGCAATCGGAATTTGTAAGTGACCCCATACTTTTAACCGGTAGTATCTATATATATATATATATACTACCGGTTAAAAGTATATATATATCTATATATATATATATATATATATATATATATATATATATAGTTAAATCCTCTGGTTTAGACTATTCTTTCCAATACAGAGCCTTAAAGCTATTCTGCTCACTGCTCGTTTGACAGAAGTAAAACCGGAACTGGATGTATACTTGTACAGTCATGAATGTTGCAAAGTTCAAAGAGGATTAAAGCATCGCTGACATAAGTGTTAGAGGTGTTAGAGTGGAGATCTAGGCGGCTTTACTGCCCACCAGGAGTTACCTTTGCTTTTAACACACTGTCCCACAAACTGGGTTTCAAAGTAATTGCTCACTTTAACACTCCGTTCAACCAGCTGTCAATCTAACCTTCTGCATTTGAGAAGCTCTTCTCCAGTTTCACTGCTCTTCATTAGGAAACGTGTGAAGCCGTGTTGGGGTTTTCTGTGTTGAGCTTTCAGGTCATAGTTTAATGATCAGCTCTCTTTCTGTCTTACTGTGTTTTTCCCCCAGGGCGACAGAGGACCAGCAGGTCCAACTGGTCCAGTTGGGGAGAAGGGGCCAAGGGTAAGTACAGTTACTCAGGATACGCTGCATAGCTCTGTATCTTGTCTGAGAGTTGGGAAACCTCAAAGACAATCAGACAACCAGAGATAAAATACATTGTAAACTATACAGTAAACTAATGTCTAAGGATGATGAATTAAAAAGACTGAACCACTAAGCAATTTTTGGCTGTAAGCTTTGGCAGACGTTTCATAGCTCACGGAAATGAAAGCAGACTCACTTGGCTGAAAAGGGTTCCAGACTACTCAGTGTTGTAGGTTTTGTTGATACAAATCTTTGCAAAAGTCTGCCGTGTCAAATCGGTTTTCCCACAGTGAATGCTGACGATAGGGATTTAAAGCAAATTCCAACTTTTATTTCAGTGACTCTTTTGTGATTAGTGATTAGTAAACACTGTATTTGGATCTGCTGAAATACCTTTTGGTGTTCTCTGTCTGTGATGTCTTTTTGCAGTCATAAAAGTCTTAGTTAATCGTCTGTTGCTAGGATGGGACCTCTGATTTGGGGTATCAGTCTGAATAAGAAGCTGGTCAGCATCACTCACTCTCAGTTTGTACCTCATTGTGACAGTAATGAGCTCCAGTGGCATACCATTTTGTCTCATCTTCAACAAAATGTCAACTGCTGGTGTTGTAATTTGGAGTTAAAGATTTTTAATAGCGGAGCAGAAAAAGCACATTTGTCTAAATTTGGTTCAAATGCCAGTGTAAGTATGATTGTGTCTCATTGAAAGTCTAAAAAAACTTTTTGTGCCCACATGTTTTGAGTTTTAGTTTCAGTTTAGATGAATTGGGTAGCCCCAGCCCACAGTCTGAGTCTTATACATACGTGCAGCAAAAATGCACTGAGAGCAAGATACCTGAATGATAAAAATGATTGATGACGTCATCGTCCACCACGATGTTTCACTGTGGATATCATCGTCATATGCAAATTTGGGAGACATCACCCTCCCCTATGGTGTCCTTTGCAGCAGTGTTCCCACTGCCTCCTGTACTGTTACATGAGCGAGCCTGTCCTCCTTCACAGTCCTGGGGCCTTGGATTAACTCCTTGTCTGTGCCTTTGGGCCCCAGTCCTGACCTAGCTGGCTGGCAGACTGGCTGGCAGGCTGTCTAATTGGCTAGCTGGAAGAGAGGGTGACTAATTTGGTGGTTGGCTGACTGAATAGTTAGATGATTAAATCACTGCTAGTGTGTGTGCACGTTCGACTGAAAGAGAGCGACGGAGAGCAATGTGACTTATGTAAGGAGTTATGGTGATTTGTGTGAACCAGTTTGTGTTTGATGACACCACATTAGCAAAGAGTGGCAGTTTGACTTTGATCACCACAGATTAAAATGAACATCTCATGAAGTTCTGTGATTTACAGGGTTACGCTTTTCCTGATAAATCTCAGCCACTTTAGTCTTTACTGTTTTTTCTTTAATAGCATGTATAGATTATTACAGAAAGAGAATGGGTGTGAGGAGAAGCACAGCACCCAGCTGTCTCTTTTTCTCTCGGTGGTCTGGAGCACATTCAAAGACAACAAAATATGAAACAGTCCTACAGAACAGTTCCAATCCTTTCCAGTTACAGATGTAACCGCGTTGTACTGCACAGTTTTGCCGGATAATGGTAACCACCATTACTACCAATGAAGCTGATGCCATTACACAGATACATCATTGCTTGTTTCCCTTTCCGTAATTTTTGTTGTTTCATTTTTGGTGTAAGGGCTATGCAGGGTTACCAGGAAGTCCAGGGGACATCGGCCTGCAAGGTGCACCTGTAAGTGTCTTACCCTCGTCGTGTAAAACCAAATAGTGATTGTTTGCAATAGGTTGACCATGTGTATGTATGTATGTATGCATGTATGTATATATATATTAAAAAAAAAATATATACATATATATATATATATATATATGTTTACTGTGTGTATTCAACTGTATGTATTACGCATATTGGTCTTCCATTAACTTCCTTTGTCAAAGTTTATGTTTTCTTTTCTTTTGCTCCCTCAGCATTTTGGATCCAGTCATACACACATTAGTACTTAATGGACTGAGACGCTTGGATGTATTGACTCTAGTCTTCTCTTCTCAGTGTCTTGGCTGGATATTATAAACGCCTAAATTACAAGATTAACTTGGGCCATTAAACTGATTTGGAGGAACGTACTCTTGGTTTTTGTAAACATACAATTTAAGGGGGGTTATTTGACATATCAGTTTTCCTGTTTCCCATAATTTAGTCTAGACCTGTGTTAACAATATGTCTTAACTGGCAGATTGTTCAGTAGTTCTACTAAGGCCTGCGTAGTGCATTAGGGCTAGTGTTTATGTGAGCTATATACGCATTAAGAGAGTTTTGGCCCTATTAAGTTTGTGTAAATATTCTCACTGTATTTCATAGTGTGTCTAACTGCACCTTGCTAAAGAAAAACTATGAAAACCAAGCTTTATTTTGTCTCTGCCATCCATCTCTTGTCTGTCTTGTTTTTTCTTACAGGGTCCACAGGGGCAGAGGGGTAGCGCAGGCATCGCTGGGACGAAGGGCAGGAGGGTAAGAGCTGTTTTTATCTTTGGGGCATTAGATGCACTAGTCCTTTGTATGTTATGTGAGCTGACTTTAACTCAACAACTCATGAAAACATCAGACCCTTGGTTGTCTGTTTCGTTTTACAGTTCAACCCCTACAAACCAAAGGTTAAAGCAATTAGAAGACATGTGTTTGTCCTCCTCGAAGCTTCTTTATAGGTGCATTAACAGCGGTTCCATAAGCCCCATGAATCTCCTGTTGAAAGACATTATGATAATGTCACATGGACATGGTGTGGTAATACTGGTGAGACATCGTGTGGCTGAGAGGAGAATGACACCTTCCAGTGAGAAGGCAAAGATAGTTTTATGATTTCAATTGTGGTCAGTTTTTGATTATACACTCTATCAGATCAGAATAAACAAAGGAGGTTTCATCTTGGTAAGTTCATCTTAAATTAAATAAAACTCAACTATATCTAATAACTATGTGTTGTCTTTTGAAGCAAAATTTAAAAGTCTTTTTTCAAGAGCAGCTTCAATGAGGCCATATAACTAAAATGGGTACTGGGCTAACTTGGTTTGTCTGTAAATAAAATTCCTATGTTTACATAACTAAATTTACTGGATCTCTGCGGTAAATAATGAATAGATGTTTTTATGTAAAATCTAAAAACAGTTGAACATCAGCCACAAAAACAGTATAGGTTAATCATTTTCATAGTTTTTGCCTTATTTTCGGTGATGAAAATACAAATTATTTGCCATTGACAGTCATTGAATAATACAATGTAATGTTAATCTCTGTAATAGTGTGGTAAAATATTTAAACCAAGAAATATACTGTTGATCCTCAAAAATGGCCATAACACATGGTCAAGATGTGATGTACATACAGCTATGAATATTCATTTTCAGTGACTTAATAGTCATATAAAATGATAATGTTAATGATGCTAAACTAGAAGTGTTATCTTGTTAAAGGATATTTTGCACTGACTGTCAACGTGGCTGTTTATTGTTACCAACTTGGTCTAGTGAGGATTTTGTTGACTGCATGTTAGCCAGGTATTATCCATGCTAGTCAAAGGTTTTGTATTGTTTTGGAAGGTGTCAGTACTATGTGATAAAGTGCCTAACTCAAAAAATAAAGTGCCTGCCACAGATCTAATTTACTTTCCTAAACTGATAGTTTGCATGTGCTTCACTTGAGTGCCAGACTGCGTGGCGGTGCCAAGGCTAAAGCTTTCTTATTTAATGTGAGTCCATTTAAGCTAATGCAAGAAAATGGGCAAGAAACGCTAACAAGCCACTTGAGCAATACCTACAACCACACTACTTCTAACACTCATCAATACTTCCCTTCCTTTATCTTCCACTCACTTATTTTCTTCCAGTTGAACATTTTGCCAAGCAAAACATATGGTAGCACTTGACATGCCACGGCTTGTGTTGTTTACTGTAAGCCATCCAAGTGTCAGTGTGTGGTTGCATTTCCTGGCTTACTGAGGTAAGATATAGTTACCCTAAAATCCTCCGTCATGGACCAGTGGAAATTGTGAAAGCTAATCATTTGAATCAAAGTCACATGTCCCCATGTAAGCTTTTGTTTTGTTTTTTAATTTCTTTTTCAACACTGCATTTTTTTTGTTTGTTTTTTGTCAATAAGAGATAAACCTCAGAATGCAACATTAAAAAAGCAAAATGTAACTGCTGCACTGCTTATCAATCGTTCTTATCATTTTGCCCTCTGAGCTATAAAAGAACAAGTCATATCTTGGTGCTGAATTATCTGGTGTGCACCTGCCCCAGTTGGCGCACACCTGCACTAGTGCTTAAGCTTTTTGTTGTTGTAGGAAAACTCACAGCCACTTCCTCCTCTGAATAATAAGTTGCTTCCCTCATATCTAATATGACTACCTCTGATTCCTCTTCTCTATTTTAATAAACACTCACAGTAAAATGCACCTCTCCTGCTCCATACATGTTCTTGTAGACCAACTATGTAATAATGTGTTATATATGTAGAGCTGGTCAGATGCCATTTTTTGCTCCCTGCTCCCTAGTCTGATACCTAGGTCTGATACCTGTTATCTGCTTAAGCGTATCTGCAGATACCGAGTACTGATCCGACACCAGTGTGTCATATATTTTGTTGTGTTTTAACAGCTGTATACTACTAACCCTGTATGGATGTGATTTGATTTCTAGCTTTGTTGTATGGCCTGGCTCAGGTTACACGTTAATGAAACAAACGCAAACAATGAACGCTACAGAACTTTATTTTAGTATCCAGTTTGACAGTCAATCATAACGGCAAAAGAACATAAATACACTACTTTAAAGTTGATTTTCTTCAGGGCTTAATTAGGTTGTATCGGATCGGTGCATAAACTCCAGTACTTTCCGATACCAGCGTTTTAGGAACATATCTAGTTAACAATTGTGAATAAGCAGTTGATGTTTAATTAGGTACATTTTTGCAGAATCAATAAAAACACTAACAAGGTTCGACCACAGGTTACAGTAGCATTGGTCACTTGCCAAAAATGATTGCCTGAATGACTTTTAAACCAAAATTGGAGAGAGAAATGAGCTATAGGAAGGAACAATGAGAAGGAAAGACAAAGCCGTGTTTGTCTGCCTGTAAGCTTGATGTCTGATAGAAGCCAGAGGTTCAGACAAAATAGGAACTGATCGAGAGAGAGCGATCACAGGTGGAGATATAAAAGACAAGATTGAAACAACAGATTGGCTGAAAGTGGAAAAGTCCTGAAAGAGCGGACAGGAGGGAAACGAATGTGTATTTACCGATTTGTATCTGTCACTCTACCTGTGTGGTGGAGCTACAATGCTGAGAACCCCCTGGAATGTTTGTGGGTTGGAAAAAACCCTGAGTAGACAAATAATACAGACTAATTACTTTGTTGTTGGTGTTATATCAACTGTAACTGTATATGTCAACTTGTGTATGATGCTTTCATGGTAAATGTAATACAGTAATTAACATTCTTTGTTGAGGGATGTTCAAAGGTGTGTCTCATGTGTCCTGTTGCATAGGGGCCCCAAGGTCCAGATGGCCCACTGGGGGAACCAGGCCCTGAGGGCACCAAGGTAAAGTATGCACACCACCCTGTGGGAAAAATCATCATATGCATGTGAAGATGGAATAAATATAGTACTTTTGATTGAAATATGTGCAGCCTCTTATATATGAGGTACAGGATTAGGAGTTATGTGCTCAACTTGGGACACTGCTGTTGTTAAAGTATTTGTCAGAGCTTTGGAATTACTTATTTCATTAGTCACTCAGATTTTGTTTTTTCTTCTAATACCGTTCCAAAATGTGTCAAACCTTTTCTCTTCAGGGTGAAAGGGGTGACATTGGAGAAAAAGGAGAGCCAGGATTCATAGTAAGTAGTCCCTAAATAAATATGCCTTTACCATTGTCTTCCATCTTGTACTAGCTTATGTAAGAAAAGGACAGCAAAAGAAGTAATAACAAGCTACAAAGTTTATACTCAAACCATTCAAAATACTGGTAGGGTAAATGTTGAAAGAGTATGATGGTTTAAATGTTTTATTTGTCACACATTTCCGGATGAAGTCTTCAGGCTCTTAAGAAATGAAAAGGCAAATTTATATCTGCCCTCATTCATCCCAAGCCAAGAATAATCATAGTCAGAAAAAAAGGCCTCATCCTGAAGCATCTAGGTTAACACATTCAACCCTTTTGAAGATGTCAATTTATCTCATGGCAAAGACATAACCACATAATCGTGGGGTCTCTCTTAAAGCTTGGTAAGCCTTTCAATTTTTATTTTGCCTTTGTCTCTTTGCTCCTGTATCAGGTTATACAAAATCTAAGTTGTTGTTTTTTTGCTGCCAACTTGTAGAGAGGAAACTTGAACTATATGTAGAGGAGTAGCAGGATAAACATAAATGTTATATGTAACTGATAGATAGCTGAGGGAAAATACAATCCAGCTTCAGATTTACCTGTGACGCCTGATTTTAATACAGACATTTTAAGTGCAATCTCCAATTTCCAAAAATGTACAAGTTTATCAGCACAGCCATTCTAGGTGTGGACGTATGTTTTGCAATGTATACGGGATGCCTCCTCAGGTGCTGTTCATTTAGGTTGAGTGTAGTTGAAAGACAAGGATAATTGTAATTGACGTCCATTGTCAAATTGTATGCAAATTTATGAGCTAATGACAGTAGGTTCTACAATCTGTAAGATTGTTATGGATTTGCACGCGTAGCAGAGCAATCAATTGCAAATGCGTTTCCACAGAACAAGTTAATGTCCGAGCATTTCAAGTGTTTCTGTTGTGCTGAACCATTGGGCGGCTGTGGCTCAGGTGGTAGAGTGGTCGCCTACCAATCGGAAGGTTTTTGATTTGATCCCTGTCCCTCCAGTCCCATGTCGAAGTGGGCGATTTGGGCAAGACACTGAGCACTGAATTGCTCCCAATGCACCATTGGAGTGTAAATGTGTGTGAATGCTTCCTATGTGATGAGGAGGTGGCACCTTGTACGACAGCCTTGACCACACTGTATGTTACATTACGGTGCATTGAGTAGTTGCTAAGACTAAAAAAGTGCTAATACAGTCCATTAAATTCTTCTGGCCAGATTAACACCACTCTCATTTTGGTGTCTTGTTGCATTTTGTTTTCATCTGAGAGAAATTCTCAAATACATGAAATGTAAACAAGAAGGAAGCCAATATATTCATCAGGATAATGATCATTGCTGCTCCCTCTCGAGGACCAGCTGGGAAATGTGTAGAGAGACACATAAAACTGGATCCTTGAAAACCCCAGCCCACACTAAATCACCAACCATCTGACATGGAAGATTAAGATGTTTCCAGTATATCTCTCAAAATAAAATGAAGCCATTTGGGTTGATTGAAACTGCATGTCATATAATGATTTTTCTTTTTGAAGGGCAAGTCTGGCAGTCCAGGAGAGAGAGGCCCTCCTGGGAAGAGTGTAAGTAATGTTTACCTGAATGCTGACTAGTGGATGTCTCTTTCAGAGCTTTAATTATCCTCTTCACTTTAGCAAGTAGCCTTATAATGCCTACAGCAGACAACACAGACTTGTAAAACATTTCCACAGCTTCTTTTCACCTGCAACATATATAATTATTACTTATAGAGTGTGCACCCATAAAGTCACCCTTAAGGAAGTTAAAATAAGAGACTGAGCGGTGTTTTCAGGATTATAACACATGTGCGTGTATTCACCCTTATTAAACCAGTGTGTGAGGTGCATTTCTACTAACATGAATTTGTAATGACTCACAGTTTTGATGAATACATACAAACTTGGCTGAATTGCCTGCTTCTGTTTTAAGAAGTTATAAGCAATACTTCACATGCTTTGTGTGTGGAGCAGGAAATTGTACATTATAAAAGCAGGTTCTCTGGTGGACACATTATATAATGGCAAAAGTATTTCTAAATTACTACAAACATATTTTTTGCATCAATGTACTGCAAGCAAAATTATCTTATCCGCTGACATGTGGGTTGATACCAATAATATTTAGCTAATAATGGTCAATGATATAAGCCAGCTGAATAATTGGTCAGACTTTAACAATCCGTGAGAAGAAGTTTTGTCTTTTCTGCAGCTAAGAATGAGATTTAGGACACACATTGACTATTGTGTCTGGTTTTAGTGCCACACAATAGACAGACTTTTGGCAGCTTTGTAGGACCATTTTGCTTGAATCTTGTTTTCTTCTTCTTTTTTTACCTTAAAAAAGATGGATGGTAGTTTTTATATGCTTTTGAACTGTGGTTGGATGAAATGACTGATGTTCCACAGATGGTAGAAACATGCAAACAAAAACCTGATCAAAAACAGATTCAAAAGCAGATCCATGTGGGCTGTCTAACAGTCAAATCATGATCATTATAGCCACAGAATGTTTCTTATAGTTTCATCCATTTGTGGCAGGATGATCCCAGGTCAGGGAAAAGCCCTGTCACCCGCCTGCTTTATCGGTGTTTGGCTTGTGTCACTGTATTTTACATTGACAAATGAGATGCTTTCTACTTTCTCTAATCATGTGTTGGCTTAACATTTGACATGTCACGGTTGTTTGTAATTACTCTTAACAGACACACAAATACGCACAGACTCGTGCAGGCCTGTACTCTGAATCTCAGATATACCCATCTGGACATGCACACATGGTCTCAACAACACACACATATTTGGGACTAGTTGTGACCTGTCCTTCTAAGCGTATGCTGCTTGATGGGAAATGAAGAACTTCTTCCTCAGATTCTCAACCTCACTGCTTTGACAAACAATCTGTAGCTGCATCTTTAGCAGCTACAGAAGAGGTGTGTGTGTGTGTGTGTGGGGGGGCTTTCTGTTGTCCACCTCTGGACTCATAGCGCCATCTTGTGACTGATAACCTCTCACTTAATATTTATTATGTATAATTCCTTGCCATTGCTAGGTTCTTTGACTGAAAATCAGTGAGCGAATGTGTCCCAAAACCATGTTGTTACCTGTGATGTCAGTGTCCATTAAATTCAGTACTGAAATTAATGTAGTGCTTAATGCACTTGCCATTGATTGTGGTTGTTATCACAAAGCACTGTATTATACTGAAGTTTCTATACATCTTTTTGTTTCCCTAAAATCTTCTTTGCCTAAAATCTTCTCACACAGTGAACAGAAGCCAAAGGTTTTTTTGAGTGTTAATTATCATGAATTAGTAAACCAATGGGTTCTACAGCCAATGCTTGACTGAATTAATTGCTACCTCATCAGACTTTGACACATTCATTTCAATGCATGGAACAAGTCGCTATCTCTCCCGAGCAAGAGTAATGGCATCCTCTGTCAATGTTGGACTAAACACTTTTCAACATGTTGGAAATTAGCGTGTCTTGTCTAAACTTGGCAACGCAATGTTTGGACTACAAAGAGATCTGACATTACAGGAAAGCCAATCCATTCGCATCACATCAAAGAGTTCCTGTCATGTCTGTAGGCATTTGGCAGCACTGAAATATTAGACACAGCCATCATGTTTGTGGTCGCGATGCTAATGATGATGGTGACAGTAATAATAATGAGAAGAGGACTGTGCTCAAAGCCAAGCTTGCTGCTTATTAACTGTGATTACATAAATGAATGACAGAAGCTTCACGTGGCTCATGAGTGTGCATGTGTGTTTCCAGGGTAAACCAGGTATTCCAGGCAGCGCCGGGGAGAGGGGACCCCATGGTGAACCAGTAAGTATGATAACATCTTTGGTTACATTGATGTGGTTGTTTCAGAAAACTACAAATAATCCACAAACTTAAAAAAACAGACAGGAATCCATAATGAATAATTATTCTTACAAACACGAGGAAGAAGCTGTCATGGTCGGAATTATTACATAAACACTTCAGAGGCTCTCAGGGGCTGTTCTGGGGGGGGCAAGGGTGGCCATAGCCCCCGTGATATTAAGCCTCGACCCCCTTGTGGCAAATATTTTAATACATTTTTAACTCCACTTGTAACCCCAAAAAGGGGATTTTAGTCATGTGCAGCAATAAATAACATATTGTTGTAGTAAGCTCTGATGTTGCTTATTACAAGAAATTGAGAGGGAAAAACTGAGTTAGTTAGATTTGTCTATGTTTATTGCTTTCTCTCTCTGTGTCCCTCACACCTTTCAGCACCCTACCTTGTGTTTCCCTTCTTGGATTAGTCTTAGTCAAGTTCTTGATTTTTTTTTCCTGGAAATCAGCCGACCCCTCAGGGACGTCAAGAATGTCAAACAATCAGATACAAATATTTATTAGGATAGGAGGTTCCAATAAAACTAGAAGCTCGGTTTGTGTTATGGGTCTCATCTTGCTTTTGGCTGGTCTTCAGTTTTACTTCAGGCATTCTCACTTCTACACTTTCCCTACTCTACAGACCTAAACATTCAACGCTATGTATTTGTTTTGCCATTATATGCTAGAGTTGTATATTGTGTTGCACAGATGTTTTTATTTTTCCTATTTACTGTATCCAGCAATTATATTATTGTATAATTAAGCTAGTGTCCTTAAGACTTCTTGTGGTTGTTAATGTTCTTGCAGGGATCCAAAGGACCTTCTGGAGAGGCTGGACCTGATGGAGAGCAAGGACCTGAAGTACATTACTTTAAATAGTTGTCACTATTTATCAATTCATTATTAGGGGTTTGGGCTTTTTGTAGTTGACATGCATATGCATACAGTGCAAATTGAACATATCTAATGACCTTTGTTCCTCATCTTTGCAGGGTGGGCCTGGTGCAGAGGGGGAACAGGGTGCCATCGGAGAACAAGGGTCAAAGGTCAGTGCTTCAGTCCCTACCACCCTCCAGCAATGTGAATAGCCGTGAACTTGCTCAGTCAGTTTGTACTTGACATAACTGTAGCCTTGGAGGTAACAACAGCTGATTGTCAACACTTCCTCAGGTCCAAGTGTCAGTGGTTGGTGAACGTCTGGCACTGTGTATGCATATATGAATGTTTTGGCCTCCAGACAGCCCCATGTTGTGTTTTGTGTCCTTGCAGGGTGATGTTGGGCCTCCAGGAGCTGAAGGGGAGCAGGGACAGGAAGGAATAAGAGTGAGTAACTGCAAACAACCCTACTAATCCCTTCCTTCCTTGTGTTTGGGTACATCTAACCCGGTCGTATATTTACTCCCCCTCATTCTGATGAGGATGACTAATCCCCCTGCCCAAAGAAAGCAGAGCGATGGAATTGTTTTTGTCTGATGGACTATATAAATAGCACTTGGACTGCTTGAGTCTCATCTTACTGTTTCATCCACAGAATTTGATTCAACATTTTTCTAACAAGGTTGCTGAAACATCAAACCCCAGTGCTTTTTTGACTTGTTTCAATTTAATGGATGAAGGAAGATTAAAAGAATTAGGTGATGTCTTAGACTCTGTCCATTCTGCCCTGAATTCTCTCATCTTGCCTAACTGCCTACACTTGGACCAAAGATATCTTACTTCCTGCGTGATATTTTTCAAACACACTCCACAATACAAATGTGTTGTTGTTTAATTAGTCACTGATTACAATTACTGTACATCATAGTTTCCTCTGTTTTATTGCAAGCATGTTTTAGATGCTTACGCTATTCTTTCCTTTGGCAAAAGAAATACATTTTCCCCACAAACTTGACATGTTAAACCAAATCTTAGCAGAATCAATACATCATTATTCATAAGTGGTCATTTGGCCCCTCTAGTCAAGACAAAATTCAGAATTCTTCTGTTCATTACTACAGATGTTCCAATACCAATACTGGAGTTCATGCACATATCCGATATCACCTAATTAAACCTTAAAGACAATATATGACACACTGGTATCAGATCAGTACTCGATATTGGCCGATACGCAAGTTCAGGTATTAGAATCGGTATCGGGAACCAAAAATTTGTATCAGGCCAATTTTTTGCTCTTGCTGTACCCCTTTTAATAATCTCTTGACAATAAGAAAACAATTTAACATCCCCTTATACTCTTGTTTTTGCTGACCTCCAGTGGTTTTCCTTCTCACCTTGATGCATTGATGATCTTCAGTGACATCACTGCCCGGTGTGTTCACAGATGTAACACTGCACCCTTCTGATCCCACCCAACTACACCCATCAGTGATGTTGTCTGTGGTCAGAGGTGAAACTGCCTTCAAACCTTTAACCAGAGAGGGCAGTGAAAGACTGCTTTTCAGTCTGGTAGTGGTAATCTATATCCTTGTTGTCCACTTCCGAGATTGCTTTGGTGCTGCAGGAAATTTCGCCGATGAATGTTTCCTTCCGCTTTATTTGTGTTGGAATTTTAGACCCCGGTAGATTCATGGGTGCTATGGTTAAACTGCTACTCATTGTGAATTGAGACAGCTAGCTAGACTATCTCGCACAACTATTCTGAAGCTGCTCCGAGCGTAGCTAAGCGCGGCTCAAGACGATTGTGATTGGTTTAAAGAAATGCCAATAAACCAGCTGCATACATTGATGATCTTAGACATCATGCATGCTCTATAATTGTGCACTTCAGTTTATGAATCTTTTCATGTACCTTTAGTGATATCTAGCTGTGCAGATAGTTTAACTTTATTGGACCCAGGATTGGAGATGCTAACATCAGCAGCAGCAACAGCTCCTTCCAGAAACAGTGGCCCTGTTACTAAAGTTGCTCCATACATAGAATCTACCATAAACGACAATGTCACGTTTCTCACAGGTCTCTTTGTTTTAAATGGTGATGTGTTTATAGGGTCCCCCTGGTCCCCCTGGTGAAGACGGCCCTCAAGGAAAAGATGGAGCCAAGGTAAACAAGACAAAATCAATCACGTAGCCAAAATGAGTAATGGATTTGTTTCTAGCAGGCCTCTCCATATGACAACAATAATATATGACAACAATAATAGGGAGTATTTAGTGGACTATGCTCGCTTTAGGTCTTCAAAGAGAAATGTTCAGAATTTCAAAAAGTTAATCCAAGTCACATACTGGATATCACACCACAATACACTTATTGACTCAATTTTGCACTAGATTTGAATGGGATATAAATATACTGTATATATGAAAATAAAAACCATTCCTCTAAAGCCATTTGTCAGTTTCTGAACACCATGGCTTGTCTGACCTAATGAGTGCGCTCTGTTCTGAAACTTACTGAATTAAGGTTGTGTTCCCCGGTTGTGTGCCTCTCATTCTCTGTGTCTTTCACACTGTCAGGGTGAGCCTGGTGAGCGTGGGCCCATTGGAGAGCCAGGGGACAAAGGAATAGAAGGAGACACTGGGCTCATAGGACCACCCGGAGAGCCTGGGAAACGGGGATTTCGGGTGAGTTTATATTATGTTTGTAAACAGCCAGATGCAACAATTTTAATAAAACAACCCAGGGGGGTTGTAATCTAAAAGTTGCGGTAGATTAGTTTGTTGCAGAAGTGGTTCTTCTGGTTTTCCACTGTGGTTGTTCATGTGAGACAAGAGAGTGATGGATCATAAGCATGCAGCAAATGATAAGACATGGATGACATGGCAACATGAATTGCATTCTTAGAATTTTGAATGCAACATGCCACCGACAGCAGATTACAAAACTGCTCTTGACCAAATAATGCCTTTGTATCCCAGTAGGGGTCAGCCTTCTCTTCTACAAAGCCCTTTTTGCTACTGGGGCAGTACAATTTTATAGATTTTGAATGGTTAGTCCTGCATGATGGATGTCAGTCAAAGATTTTGCTTAGTGCTTGTTTGTTTTGAGATCCAGATCCAGATGTATCTATAGGTGTTTGGGGGCAGAAGGGTCACAGGTGTCAGGAAGGAAGTCAGCTTCAGGGCACACATTCAAAGCTGTGTGAGAACGTTTTACAAAAACCCCACAGTCCAGTTTCCGAACATGTGAGCTGACATGTCTGGTTTTAAACGGCATTGTGGACTAAAGATAATGCCTGGGGGAAAAAAAGCTATAGTTTCAGGAACCATGCGCTGTAGTTACAGTATCAAAGTATCAATGCCTCTGATTATAGAATAGATTTGTAATGTCTATGGAAATCACTGAATGGATCTCCTGCTACAGGGACCAGAAGGAAAACTAGGGGCCCCAGGGAACAGAGGACGACACGGAAAGAAGGTAAGGACCTTGTTCACTAAAGAATGTTTTCTCCTGCAATGGAACAGCAGAAAGCAAGAGGACACAGTCCAATGCCCTTTGGTGTTCACTTGGTTCCAGAGAACTAGTGAGCTATCGAAACAAGTGACTGCAGTCAGCATAAAAGACAAAATTGCCTTTTGAGCTAGTATGGATTTGTTATCTTGCTGAACGACGATTCGGACAGAATGCATGGCTTCCTGCTGTCAAAAGAGGTTGAATGCCGTCTTTCAACTTAAACGATACATACTGGCTTTGTTGTCATCCAATGACATTCTGTCTCTTTCCAGGGAGAGAGAGGTCCTTCAGGTCTTGTTGGTGAGATCGGCGCACGAGGAGACATCGGCCAGCCAGGAGAGCCGGGTCTGAAAGGGGCCAGGGGAACTCGAGGCACACCAGTTAGTTCCCATTTTTCCGCTCACTTAATCTTGTCTCAGAATCAGACTGAAACTTATGTACAGAGATAAGTGATCATATTAACCCAAAAAAGTTACATTTAGTCATCATCTTTTCCAGTCAATGTATTGTTAACAGGGCTTTAAATGAACTTTTTTAATCACCAGCCAACATGGCTTGTACATTTTTTTTCACAAGCCAAATGTTTTACTATTTTTAACAAATTTGAATAACTTTACTATTTAATTTAATCCATAATGCACACTAGGCAAGTAGTAGTATGTGTAAGACACATCACAACATAGTGTTCATGGGAAATGGATTAGTACAACAAGCAGTGTTGCCAGATAAAGATTACGTTTCCAAGCCAAACACACAGAAAAACGCTCAAATTTCTTGACTGAAAACCAACCAATCTGGCACATTCAAACTAGTCTATATCCACGACGTTGCACTTCCAGGATGGTCTTTAGGGAAATGTCAGAAATGGTCCTTTTCTCAGCCGACTGGAGGGGCGTGTCAGTGTTTGATTGACAGCAACTGGCAGGCTGCCAGAAGAGAAGGGAACACGAGACAAAGTAAACTAACTTGGCTGTAGCTACATGTCATGGGCTGACGGCTAGTTGTAAGTGTATAAAAGAGTAAGGACCACACCAACATCTTACTGGACTGAAGTGACATGCAGGTGCATTTACATAGTTAATGTGTTAGCTGAGCAACTAATTAGCTGTCTTTCTAACTGCAAACTCTCATTAGCAGTGCACTTTTCCCAGTATGGCTATGTTCAGAAGATTGTGTCTTTGTGTGACTTTCGCACAGAGAAACTCAGGTGCTCTGTGTCCTCCTTGGCTATTAGCAACTGCCTGGTGCACGATCACGGAAGGCTTGTATCATGTGGACGGGCCAACAGTTTTTTTGTAATTACTTAGAATTCCTCATGGGGAGCAACAGGAACTACGCACTGGCTTTAAGAAGGAGATTTCTTGTGGGGGTATTATTCAAAGTCTGTGGCACTTTGTGTTGCAGGCAACCATTGAATTAATATTAATCTAGGGGGCGCCATCATAAAACTAAAATATATAGTATATACATTTCTCTCTTTAAGTTTCTGATTTTTTTTCTTAAAGGAGAACAAGTGATTTACAAAGGACATATAACTTAAACGTGGAGGGAATAGTGAATATGTGAATGATGGAGTGGCTTCAGACACACTTTGAAGTTTGAAGTTAATCAGGGACTTTGTAATTCAAACTAGTAAAGTTCATATTTTATTATTATGGTTTATGTAAAAATAACAATGTAGTTACTGGTAACTTGAAAGTAAGTGGGGTAAAAATAAGCCTAAAATCTTTCTCAAAATTGTGCTTAATGTAAAATACTTCATTTTACATTAAGCACAATGTAATATTAATATTGTTGTTATGTAATACTAAATGTAATGTAATTGCACTTTCACAAATCCCCCCTTTTGTAAATTCCATTTAGGAGAATTCTAATTGTATACTATGATAAAAATGTAAAAGCTTCAAATGACCTTCTTTGTTCTGGGCCTGAGAGACAGCAAGAAAAGACAAGATGGGGTTAGACAAAACGCCAAGAAGAAGGCATCCATTCTTTTCTTCTTTACAGGGAAAGGCAGCTCTCTTCTCAGCAGAACCACTTAGACCGTGTTGTGATAGCTGTGGAGAAAAGATTTACATCCCTGTCGTAAAACTCTGGGCACAGAATTTAGTTCTTATTTGTGTCTGTTCAAAGCCAAGGTTATATTTAGCTAAAAAAGATAAATAAACATGGCTAGAACTGATTCACCGTCTTATTTTGTGTGCATTTTCTGCATTGCTTCCAGGGTCAGCCTGGAGTCATGGGGATAGAAGGGCAACCAGGACTGGCAGGATACACAGTGAGTATTCCCTTTCTGTTGTTTTACGAGATCCATTTGCCAATGTACACATAGATACAGTAAAGTTCTTACTGTGTAGTTAAGTAAACCCTGACTGGTCTGGAGTTTTGGCTTAGCACATCCCACTTTGCTTACATTCTTTGGTGGCCTATCTTACATCAAAGTATTACTAAGTTATCAAGATAACGTTTGGTTGAAAATCCAGGAAATAAAAAGCCATTTGAGGTGTATCCATCAAACTTAATCCTGCTTCAAAGAACTTTATACATGCTTCAGATACAGATCTCAACTCAACATAGCTGTTTTTAATCAAGCTTGCACCTCCCCTGTTAGCCTTGTGCCATATGCCTAGCATTTGCTGGAGATATCCTGGGTTTGAGCCTGGTGGAGGACACATCATCATTTTCCATTACTCATTACTGTTAATTATCCGAAATACAAGGGAAAGAAATACACAAAGAACCACAAGAGCAAAGATAAGAGGTGGAATTTAACATGGTGAAGTCTACAAGCTAATTCTTTCAAGCAACTCCACATGTGCTTGGTGTTTATATTAGGCTGTGAATGGTTCTACAAATCTGGTCTGTGGCTATGTTTTGAACATGCAAATAATTTATTTATACATAAGAACATTATAGAGTATGCAGTAGGTCTCCAGTTCTCCTTTTCTACCCTTGCTTTCCCTATGAATGTAGCTTGACTTTTTAAGTATCCTACTTGTATGCTGGATGACAGTTGGCAGTACTTTTAAAGCATTGATCCTACAACACATTTTAGTCATTAAGTACTGTTTATCATACTCAAACTCATCATCAACAGCTGCATAACTGTAAGTGCAGCCCCCGCAAATAATCAGTCAAGATAATTCTTTGAGGTGGAATTGAACATGGTGAAGTGGACAAGCTGATTTTTCCAGGCAACTCCACAGCCTGGTCAATGCCAACACCGGTGGGCTTAGGTTGCATAACTTGAGGCACCTTTTTTTGTCGCTTTGATGAACGTGTATAGGTGTGTACTGCATGAAGGCTCTCAGACTCGGTCACTTCACTCAGGTTGCTGAGTGATTTCTGAGTCTGTGCCAAAAACCCCAATCCTTAAGTGAAAGAATGTACGAGCTTCTCTACAAAGAGTTGTGTTTATATTAAACAGTTCTGATTAATATGCTGACAGCAGGACTCATGTTTCTCCATGAAACATGCTGTAGCCAGTAGAAGTATGGCGGCTTTGTTTGGCTACAACAATGTGCTTTCTTTTCTTTTTAGGGTCACCCTGGCAAGCCTGGGCCCATCGGACCACCAGGGCCTAAAGGTGAAAAGGTAATATGATGCCTGAACTAATGTTTGAAAATGAATTATTTCAGTGTTTTAATTTTTAAGGTATTTCAATATACTGCTGGATTGCAAAAGTTTATGTCTGCATGTGTGATTGTGTGTGCAATGTTTTCTACATTCCAGGGTTATCCAGGCGAGGACAATAAGACCCCAGGACTGCCAGGGCCCTTAGGTGAACCAGTAGGTCTTGCTTTCCTTTAAACTCTCCTTTCTGATCCCTAACACTTCTTGCTCTGTTTAGTCCAAGCCATTTAAATACCGGATTGACACTGGAAGGAAAAGTTAATCCCGATCAACTCCTGATTTTAGCACTAAGTGCACACATTTTGTATCCCACCAGATTGACAATAATGTATCAGTCTTTCTGTCCTTAAATCTGTCATGCATATGGACCCCTGATTATCAACCTGTGTGGCTAAGATCTTGACTGTTCATTGCAAGCTGCAGGAGTATTAACAAGCTAAAACTGCTTGGCAAGGAGGTTGTACACTTCAGGGTAAAGCTTAAGCTTAGCTTTGTTTGTTTTCTTAAATTCTGTCATAATGAAAATATAGGTCTCATCACACTGAGCACAACTGTTTTATTGTTAAAACTAAAACAGGCTTCCTTACTGGGCATTTATACAAAACATATGTCCCTGACAAGGGAAAGAGTTACAGTGAGGGCCGTTACTCACCCTAAGTTACCTCAAGGATTCTGCGTCCAAGATAACAAAGTCAGTCTTAGACTAATATCAAAAGAGGATCAAGACTTATCAAAGAGTCTTAGCAGTTTGGGAAAGCTCACAGTCAGTGGTGGAATGTAACTAAGTACACTTACTTAAGTACTGTACTTACGTACAAATGAAGGTACTTAATACTTTACATGAGTATATTCTTTTCATGTCATGTTCTAGTTCTTCTCTGCTACATTTCAGAGGGAAACATTACTTTTCATACTTACTTTAATACTTTTCACCCCACTACATTAATCTGACAGCTTTATTACTACTTACTGTACAAACTAAGACAAAATGTATGTAGTTTATAAAATGTTTTATTATAAATTAAATTACCCCAACATATATAATACTACTATTCCAATTAAACACCTAGTTGATTGAGAAACTGTTTTACTTACTTTTACTTTTAATTCTTTAAATACATTCTTCTGATGTTACACACTTTTACTTAAGTAACATTTCCAATGCAGGACTTGTAACAGAGCATTTTTAGAGCGTGGTATTAGTACTTTTACTTAATGAAGAATCAGAGTCCTTCTTCCACCATTTCTCACAGTTATGTAGTACCGTGACTCTTTGAGACACAAAGAGTGAGACACACTTTGAGACACATTTCTCAGCTCTGGACGTGACCACAGAGACAGGCCTACTTTAACCATCCTGGTTACTGGAAGTCGACACAGGTATAGATAGCAGCCTACCATATGAGTGGTATTGGATTATCAAGTTGGCGTAGCATCCCAGTACATAGCATGAGCAATACAATGGTAGCCTGTGTCTTGCTGCAGCCCCTGACCAAGATTGGCTGAAAGTAAGGTTCAATGTGAAATTACGCCTTCCCCCATCTGATTCCTGGATAGATCCAGACTCATAGGTCACATCTATTCAATATGTTGTGTGTTGGCCTGAGAAATGACTCTGTCTTCACGTAGCAGCCCAGCTCAATTGAGGCTTTGTGGGCATAAACACAGGCATGTATGTACAGTACGTGTGTTCATGTGTGTGCATCTGTGTCTACACAGGGGCCCCCGGGAGAACGAGGAGAGCGTGGAGAGCCAGGGGATGAAGGATATCAGGTAGACCAAACTATTAAATCATCATCAGACATATCACACTCTCACCAGTCAGTGTGCTTGTCTACTTGATTGTTGTTCGTACTCTTTTGGTGCTCTAATGAACACTGCTCTGCTTCGGTACGGTAAGGGCAGACCACACATGTAGGAGAGGATTACCACATTCCCAGCAAGAAGGCTTTGGAAATCTGATGTTTTTGTCACTTTATGCCTCTCAGTCCCAGGCTTCTTTTCTCTCAAAAAACGTAAACACACAGTTGGTTGGTTGATATTAAGCTGTGAATGGATCTACAAATGTGGTCTGTAGCAACAACATCTTGAATAGCCAAATGCTGTACAAAAACTATTAGATTTAGCTGATAACAATACACTGTTTTGATGTTTTATCAAATATCTTCTTATCCTAATTTTAATTATAAGAAGATTATTATATAAATATATAGTATGCAGTAGGCCTCCAATCCTCCTTTTCAAACCTTGGCTGAATTCACCTAATATACGTTGAGTGACTTTTAAAGTATCCAACTTCATTAATGCATTGTTCCTACGACACATTTAAGTTATTAAGTACTGTTTCGTGCTCATTCCTATGGGTGAGTAACAGTTTTGTAACTGTTGTAAGTG
This sequence comes from Etheostoma spectabile, assembly GCF_008692095.1. NCBI lineage: Eukaryota > Metazoa > Chordata > Actinopteri > Perciformes > Percidae > Etheostoma > Etheostoma spectabile. The sequence goes on from NC_045741.1 coordinate 11,741,325, forward strand.
AAGCCCTGCAAAGAGATAATCCTTGACCCCTTTCCACCTCTAACCTTGATTCATAGTCATAAAAACTAAGTTAATCTGGCACTTGTGTCATAATTCCCCAGACTTAAACAGAATACCCCCAATAGGTCAGTCTTCATTGTAATTCATTTGAGGGCCGAATGTATTGATGCTGTTTAGTAAGGGCCACCTGTCATAATAGTATACATTCATTAAAACAAGTTTTGATGCTGTGTTATTGGGCCGATTGTATTTGCTGTATGTGGAATCGGTACTCTACACGAGAATACACGTGACATGGCTTTGGGTATGATGTTCTTCCTTCAGTAAAAAATGACAGTATGACATCTACTCTGAACATGTTAAGGTTATCTCCCATCATTTGTCAGTACTGATAAATATTGTGAATTAGAGAGAACGATAATTATGTAATGAAATATTTTCAGGGCCATGTTGGTACCACTGGATCTCGTGGAGCTGTTGGACCGCAAGGCCCACCGGTAAGTCAATAAATGTCTGTAGTACAATAGCTACAGTATATATATATATATATATATATATATATATATATATGGATCAATGGCTTGGTACTCATGATGGAGCACATTAACTATGAACAGTGATGTAAATAGGCTGAGTTTTGCTGTTCTTAGAGACTTACCAGTAGTGGGGCTAACTATGTGAAATATGTCAATGTGTTTTGCCTGAGGGTGAGACAAGAGTAGGGCATAGTCAGAAGGATTAGGATCTTTTCTGTGTCCTAAGTAGACTATTTGGCATCATGGTGTGTCCACACAAAACTTAGAAAGCAGTGTAGATAAAGTGTAATTCCATTCATGATATTATGCAAATTGAAAAGCCAATAATGTGGTTTTCCTCAAAAGCTGTGTTTTCTTGATTTTTTGTTTGTGTACGTGTGCTTGTCTTTGTTCAGGGATCACCAGGCCTCCCTGGAGAATCAGGCCCAAAGGGAGAGATAGGCGCTCCGGTGAGTCAATGCAAATCCTCGTAGCAAGAATTCAAACATACAGTACATGTATGTACATCGTTTCACTCATGTATAAATGGGTGAGTGTGATAAGTCCTTAAACGTTTAACACAGTCGAGTCATGGGTTGGGTATCGTTTAGATTTTAACGATTCCGATGCCGACCCTGTACTTTAAAACAATTTTTTTTTAATAAGTAAACTTAAGTCACCTAACACACAACTACAACAAGTTAACAATAAATAAGTTACACTGTTAACAAGTAATAAAATAAATGTTGAGTTGGTATGCTAACCAGACTAGCTAACAATAGGCTACAGAGAGAGTGTGTTATTTTTATGTCCTTTTAAGAAGGACAGAGGGAAAATATTTACATTAACACATTAACTGGAACCAAAATGAGGAATAAAAATGTGAGTTCTAATCCGGTCCGATCCCTACCGGTTGCTTAGGAACCAGTTCCATAGTGGAACCGGGTTTCAGTACCCAACCCTAATGCCAGTAGGGCTGGGTTTGTTCTAAATGACACTTTGGATGAAGAAAGCTCCTTCTGTTTGCTGACAGAGTGAAAAACTAACCACAGGCATTTGGCCAAAGCACCATATCTTTATTTCACCTTTTACCAGATAAGCATGCTAGTACAAATACCCCGTGGTGGAATTTTAGTCAAAGGAAGAAAAAAAAACTAAATTCAACGTGCATCCTTGTATTCGAAACCAGGGGGTAGAAATAGGCTTTGGACTACAGAATGAGGAGTGGAAAAAATTCAGGAGATCAATTATGAAAAGCAAAAGAAAGACAGATTTTTCTTTGTATTGAATAAGTGTATAAAGTTGATCTTATTAAGCATGACAATATAATCTAGAATGTGCTGTTATCAAAAACAAAGCAGTGGATGTTTCCTGTGTTAGTGTTATGATGTATTTCATTTAAACACCTTATTGTGATTTAACCTAATGCCACTGAGGTGTTAACTTAATACACAGTTAAGCGTGTTGTATTTTTCTTTGACTGTCTGGAGTAAAGTTAGTCGTGACACTCAGGTGCTGCATTCCAACATAAAAAAACATAAAAACACAAGACAAAGGACATTCAGTGGGACAAAAAATGCGATAAATATGAAAGTATATTAGTAAAGTATAACCTTGTGTATTTTTCTGAATGCTGGTGTATGTTTTAGTTGTCATGTGTGTGTTTATCCAGGGCTCAGCCGGAAAGAAAGGAGCAAGAGGGCTGAGTGGAGCTCCTGGCAGGGAAGTGAGTATCACATCACCTCAAGCAAATGCAAAAGCAGCAGCAGCAGTACAATTTAGAGCATTTTCCACTACAATTAGCTTTGTGATAATGCTGCAGCTCGACATTGTTGAAACAGCTGACTGAGTACTTTTAGCATTACCAGAGTATTGCATGTTTACAAATTAGTTACCAACACTGCATATACAAAAGGTGAGATGAGGCAATAGTAATAAATAGGTCGTGTTAACTGAAAACTATGCTTTACCGCTGTCCATCATTAGTTGATATATTGCACGGGTCACCAAATGTCAGTATTTTATTTCCTTTAAATGTCTAAATATTTCCATGCGTTTTGCAAATTTTATTGATCTGAACAAAAAGTCCTTAAAATATTTTTTGGGCTGCAGTAATGCATCTCTTTATCTACAATGGAGAGTTAGGTAGTAAAACAACTGGTACGGTAAGAATAGTAATATTGTGCTCATGATAAGTCTGTAGATGCTCCTCAGGCTGAGATTGAGATTGAGATCAACATTGTCATTGTTGGAAATTTTCCAGGGGTCACTTGGTTTACCTGGACTCGTGGGAATGAACGGTTACCCAGGGCCGGATGGTCCCCCAGGACTGACTGGCTTACCAGGATTTCCCGGAAAAAAAGGACGACAGGTAACCAATGACAGTATCATATAGTCAACGATGTACTTATCTGAATATAATTGTGTGTAATTTTATGATCTTTCTGTTTTGGTTTAATCCAAAGTAAAAGGAATATAAAGGTAGTAATGAGTAAATTAATGGCTTCTCTTTCTTTTTACTTCCTTATATGCAAATCTCATTTTGTTATTATCTCTTACCACTAAAATCAGGAATAGCTGCAACCTCTATTCTTCCCTCTGTGCTTTCTAAATAAATTGCCACGTCAATGCGTGATAAAATCCGAAACCAACATCAATTAATGAAATTGGATCTTCACACAACTAGGTCTATTCATCTTGTTTTTATGCAGAATATAAATTGAGTCCCCATAATGTCTTTGGCCTGCTTAAAGCCATAGTGCAACGTTTTTGGCTCCCCCATTAGGAATTCTAAATAATGACAATAAAACTGTTGGCACGTCCAGTAGCAAAGCAGGACACGTAGGATTAAAAAAACCTGATGGACTCTTCAGAAGAGGTCATTATCTTCACTCGAGTTTCTGCACAGGAAAGTCACCAGACACTAGAGCTGGGAAATATATCAAAATTATATCAATATTGTGATATGAGACTAGATAGTGTCTTAGAGTTTGGATATCGTTACATAAGTGTTGTCTTATCCTGGTTTTAAAGGCTGCATTACAGTAAAGTAATTTTCTGAACTTATCAGACTGTTGTAACTGTTCTATTATTTGCCTTTACCCACTTAGTCATTATATCCACATTACTGATTACTTAAATATTTTGTGAAGGCACCAAAAGTCAACACAATCTTTTGAAAATAGCCATACTGAGAAATACAGAGTTTTGTGGAACTGATTGTCTGAGTTAACTTTGTAGCAACTAATTTGGCAATGGCTTGAACATAACGGACGTTCATTAGTATCAAAAAGCTACGCACCAAAGCTTTGAGCAATATTATTTGGGCTATTATTTTAGAAAAAGGCTAACAAGGTTTAAATAAGTTAGTTGATTTGTAGGCCCTTTTTAGCTAATCATATACAAACTATTTATCAAAACTATAAAAGGCAAAGCTCTCTGATATGTTTTACCAATGTCTGTCATAACAAAAATGGCTGAGCTACATAGACAATAATAAGTGGAAAACGTGGAATTATGAGGGTGGTCGGGTTCACATTTGAAAATTACGAGTCTGACTATGTGGCTGTCGCTCATGCACAGAAGAGCTTAGTTAAATGCTATGTCTCAAAATGTCCTTGCTCAGCACCATAAGTGTAGGTCACAAAAGGGATTTGATTGCATAACTGAACCTTCAAGAGGACGTTTCCTTTTACTGTACGTAGTGCTAAAACTCAGCAGTCCTCACAGCAGAGGGGAGGTACAGCAGCAGACAACTTAATCACCTGACTGTTTTTTGTTTGTAGATGCATTAGATTACCAAGTGCCTCAGGAGACACCATATAGACCTGATTACCCAGTCAGCCACCATGCAAACTTGTGCCACATTGTCCCCTTAGCACGGGGATTTTTATTTGACTGCCTCTGAAGGCCCAACGCTTTCCTTCAGCTGCTACCATCTGTAGAGTTAAGACTGAGATATGTGGCTGAGATTGACTAATCAGTAAATGCCTTGTTTGATTTGATTGGCTTCCTCTGGTTGCGACTGCAGTCGGTTTATCCAAATAAGTGTGCAGCCAGGGTGGATTGGGATTTCATGCATGGATGTCTTTGTCCTTTTCAGGGTTGAAAAGCCAAGTCCTTTCTGTCTGGCTTTCATTTACATAATGTTGTGTGAAAGTCTAGTCAGTCTAATTTTGGCATCATGTTTTTCATTTTAACTGAAATGATCTGATTTCTGGCAGAGTGAATCCTACAACTCTACGGCTCCTAAATCACACACAATACTTTGAATAATTAAAAAAAAAAAACGCTAGCTGTGAATTTGAAATGCATGTTTGATTTTTGTTCACAGAGACCTTTTCTTTTATGTGAGCTGTTTTTGGAGATAGCAGGCTTTCTTGAGCCAATAGTCTGCTTCAGTAGTCTAGAGTTCTTAGGGTGGTCTTTTACTACAAAGCATCAGGGGCGGTCTTGGCAGGAGAGGTCAGCTATTTTCAATTTCACACTACGTGCTTCCATAGTGGGAAAGCTACTGTAATGTGGCTTGGTTCTGCCTCTGCTGGCAGGCTGCAAAGCAAATGCTTGTTAGTCATTATTCCTATTATGATTGTCACTTATCGTCTTACTCATTATGTTCCTTATTATCTGCTGCATATTCATTTCAATACACATCGCCAGTTGGATGCATTACCAAAGTGAAAATGGAAGATTTTTTCAAAACATAGATTTGGATCATTTCTGCTTTATTTTACAGTAAAAAAGTGAGCAACAAGAACCAAATGCGGCAGAGGCCATTGTCTGAAAGGTGTTGCAAAGCAGGTGCTAGAGGCTCCATCTTTTGGGTTAGCCATTCAAGAGAAGAAGCCCAAACATGTGTTAAAATCAGGAAACTGATGTTAACTAATTTGTTTCAAGAACCCTTAGAAACACTGACCTGATATTATAAGTAGGGCTGGGTACCAAACTCAATACATTTTAGGCACTGACCAAATTGCCTCTTAAGTGTTGAGTATTGAAAATAGCCTTTTCATTCAGTATTCAATTTCAGTACCCATAGGTAATAAATCTCCTCAGCGTCAGTGAGCCAATAAGAATCGAGCACGCTTCTACCAACACCTAGTAAGGTTTGTGATTGAATGTTACATGTCGTAGAGTCAAGCAGAAAAAACTTTACGTCGCACAGAGATGAGCCCGAAAGTAAATAAAAGCCTCTGTGCCATAATGAGTAATGTTGACATTTTATTTTTGTTGAATAAAATTAGTATCAAAAGAAGTATTGTTTTAGAACCGGTATCAAAGTCACGGTAGCTATTAGTATCGGTAACGGCAACGAACATTTTTGAACGATACCCAGCTTAGCCTAAAAGATTAAGAACACCTGACCAGTGAGTGCTGTCTGAAAAAAAATACAATTAATTTCAAAATGTCTGTTATGCAGTAGCTTCAGACATTTCTGTGCTTGTGTTAGATACCGTATTTGTTAGGAAGTAGACGTTTTGTTGGCTCAACAGCAGCTCTGACACAAGACTGAAACAGCCACGTGTCAGACACTCTGTGCGCGTGTGTGTGTGTGTGCGTGGGCGCATGTGTGTGTGGGTGTGTGTGTGAAGGTTGGAGGAGTCAGTTTGAATTAAAATCTCTAGCTGATCTCATTAAGCTGATATACAGTGGGTTTCTTATGCAAGAGCTTCCTAGCACCTGCAGGTTGGGGGCACGACCATTAAACCTGGCTCATGACTTATCCGCTCTCCTCACATTGATCGAAGAACAGCCTTATGTGAAGTGACGACCCACTCAATTGGTTATTCTAACACCACTCGCTCCCCACTGCCTCACCACACTGCTGATGGAGCAGGTAACCGCTGTGGCCTGTGGTGTGAAAAAGCAACTCAGTGACAGGCAGTCAGTTACTTAAAGAGCACACTGTCAAAAAAATATTATAACCAGGAGAGGCCAGCGGACTTCAGCACTGTGGTGTACAGCCACGGTATGAGAATTTGGATATAATGAAATAAACATCAAAATTAAAACATTAAAAAGAATTAAAGCTGATGCTGTTTTTTTGGCCTACTTTACTTTTGACATAGCCTGCCATGGACGGTTGAAAACCTTTCCCTGTTAGTGCGTTCAAGGATGCGCTGACATCTGAAGTTTGAGTTCAAGAGCAGCCTGCAAGAAACATTTTTTTTTTTTTTACATTTTTCCCAATAGAAATAATAAACAATCATATTCTTTACTTGACATTTTGTTTTTAAAATTGAAAACATTTTAGTGACACCCACTTTGGTTTGCATTCAGGGTCAGAAAGGCTTGATGGGACAAGAGGGATCTGCTGGACGTCCAGGTCCCAGGGGAGAGATTGGACTTCCTGGACCACCTGGAGAAAGTGGCCCGCCTGGTCAGAAGGTAAAAACAATAATAAATATTGACCTAATGCATTTTTTATTTTTTTATTGTAGCAATATTTCTCAATAGAACAAAAAAAGTCACCGGTGAAGAAACATTTTCCTAAGTTGTAATATCTTTTTGTTTAAACCGACCTTTGTGGGTTCAGGGAGAACTGGGACTGCCAGGGGACAGGGGAGCCTCGGGATTCAAAGGCATGGAGGGGGCTACAGGTGACCAGGGCAGGAAAGGTGACCAAGGACCCAAAGGACAACCTGTGAGTATTAAACAGCCATTTGTGATTTAAAGCAAAAATCCATTAAAGCTTTAATGCATAACCTTTTTAAATTAACATTTATATTAATGAACGTCCGTCAAGATTTAAGATTTATTTATTTGATTAGGACAATGCACATTAATTAACATTTCTGTAAATGCGCCAGTGTTATCCAGTCGGCTAATTTTCACAGAAGACTTTCACAGACACTACGCACTATAGCTTTAAGACAGGATTCTAGTAGATTTCCATAACCTGTAATAATTGTGTAACAATAAAAGTGTGGTCGATATTGGTGTTTGAGTTACAGAGCTTTCCGTAGTATTCACATATATAGTATGAACTAAGCTAAGTAAGTAAAGATTCAAGTAGAAGTTAACGCATTATCCCAACATGTTTGTATTGCAAGATATAAAGTGTTTGATTCACAGATTCATGCCTTTTTTAACGGTTATTAAAATGTTCTGTCTTTAACACCTGAAATATATTTTTGAAGTATAGAAGTCATAACTGTGTAGGCCACTTCATTGCTCTTTTTAAATTGATACCATCCCTAGGTTTTTATAATTGTATATACAGTACATTCTTTAATACCTCTCTAAATACCGCTTCAGGGCTTCAGGGAGCCCATGTGTGTGTCTGACACTTTTCCACCCGGAGTGGTGTAACAAATTATCTGGGCGAGACCAAGAATGGAAACATTCCGCCTGGTGAGGCCAAGTTATGTAAGATCCTCACCCTCCAGAGACCTGAAAAAGAGGTGCTCCACTTTGCTTATGTAAATCCTCAAAGAGGAAGAAAAAAACAAACGACATTCAATCCCTCGCTCTGCTCTCCCTCCACTATTTTTCTCCATTGATGCTCGTGAAACAGAGAGCAGACTCGGGCCCTTGGGTCAGATCCCATTTCACTTTTCAGTGAATAGAGTTTCTCAGTCAAAGTCGCTGGCACGAAAGTGGAGCTGTCTCGAGGATGTAGATGACTGGCTGTACTAACATAACATGTCTGCCACCCTGGACGACAGACAGTTCTCAGACAGAGAATAGGGTAAAGACACCAAACCCCCCAGTGTGTGCTTCTAGAAGGGTGTGTAAATGTGAACTTCTTTTGAAATGGACTGAGACATTTTTTTTAAAGCCAACATGCTGTGTTTCTACTGTGTCTGAAGTTAAATGGAGTTTAACAAAATGGGACTGTTACACAATCACTTACACACACACACACA
>NC_045741.1:11749717-11751368 GCF_008692095.1 Etheostoma spectabile
CACACACACACACACTCACGCACACTGTATTGTGTAGTCTTTTACTTATCATATGATGTGTTTGTCAAATGCGTACTAAATGTCAAATGTGTGTCAATGTGTAAAACACAAAGCTCTTTTGTTGCAATGATGTGATTGTCTTTTCTGCTTGCAGGGGGAATCTGGGGATCTGGGAATGGTTGGCTTACAGGGATTTCCAGGACCAATGGTAAGAGACTTAGTAGCTAACAAACAAGTCAAAGAAAATAAGATATCCTTTTTTTATTAAAGCAACACTAAAGCACTTTTCCTGCATCCGTCCTTCTACAGGTTGGAAGTGGAATTGTCCATCACATTACATTATGCAAGTTTGCCAGATCGGGTAGATAGTTTGAATGAGACATTATGACAGTGGTAATGGACAATTCTACTTCTAACATGTAGGGGGACCAAAGCGGAAAAAATGCTTTAGTGTTGCTATAAGTCCTCAAGTATATTGTCCCGGTATAATGACACAGGGATTGATAAGACCTATGTTTCCTTCAAACAGGGGCCGAATGGTGATTTGGGATTAAGAGGCTTCCCTGGCCCGAAAGGCCCATTGGGCACTCTGGTAAGTGTCATTTAAAATAGAAACAGTAAGCACATAGCAGTGCTTTCTATACTGCTAGAATTCTAACCCCACTAGTGAAATAATACCAATTAATAAATTTAGACAGACATGTTTTTATTCATACTCAACCCTTCTGTGTGTTTCAGGGATTCTCTGGACCTGTAGGCCCTGAAGGAACGATGGGTCCAATGGGAAAACCTGTAGGTTTCTTTATATATGTGTGTGTGAGAGTGTGTGTGTGTGTGTGTGCGTGCATGAGTGTGTGTGTGTTTGTGTGTGTGTGTGTGTATGTGCGTGCACCGTGCGTCCATGAGTGTGTGCGTGCGTGTGTAACAAGAATTGTACAATGACGCAATCACAACACAATGATCAGCGAATACTGTGGAACTGATAAGGGCTAAATCAAGTGTATGTAAAATATACATCGGGATACAATGCTGGATATGTTTTCATGTTGTTACGCATCTTTTCCAAGGGACCAAGGGGCCCAAAGGGAAGCGGGGGCGAAATGGTAAGATCTGATTTAAACCAGTAACCAAACAATGAAAGGTCTGTCAGACTGATTATGTGATAATGATTTATATAACGTATGATTACATGCTGATATACCGTGTGATCATGTCATAATTATACTGAAGAGTCAGACTCGAAAACGTTTTACTGAAAAAGCATTTCTGGGCCAGTTATTATGGCGCCACCTCAAAGCAGATTGTGGGTGTAAAAAAAGACCTACTGAAGATGACGAAGGCTGTGTTTAAATATGCATGAAAGCTAGCTGTGGTTCAGTGGTACTTTTGTTTATATGACTGTCCTCCTCTGTAGATCGGTATGGCTGAGTCACAGTGAAAGTAGCTGTTTTGAGTGTCTCCCGGAGCTCGCTGTGAGGCCTTACAGTACTCTCAGACCCTCTTGTGTAAACACTGTTGAGGAAATGCCTTGTCAAAATGTTAGCATGGAAAACCACAATGCAATCCCCATAGTCACTGCTACATCCCTGCTCCCACTCTGCAAACTGTAGTAAGATTCTTAGTTCAGCCTCTGTAACTCCCACTGCCCCCC
>NC_045741.1:11751378-11778249 GCF_008692095.1 Etheostoma spectabile
CCCCCCCACACACACACACACACATATAATGGCCCCTTCGTTCAGGGCCACTTAATGACGTTTTAAGCCCCCAACAACTCTTTTCAGGCAGCGCTGCCCTAGGAAACGGCAATGGTTAGGGTTAGGGTTAAGATTAGGGTTAGGTGCCTTGAAGTCAACGGTCGCTGTGCTCCCTGGAAGGAGACGTTGGGGGCTTGAAACACCATTGAGTGCCCCCTTCATTCTAGCTTTCCCTCAAGCACTGATGACGTCAAATATATGCATACTCTCACATATATGGACATGAACTACCTGAAACACCCTGAGTCCAGCTGCCGGAAGTAGCTACCATAGAACAGTCAAATTCCTCCTGCTATTCCTCATAGCGTTAGAAAGAAAAGTGATGGGAGAAACTTAATCATGATTCAGCAGTTGTTCCCTGCAGAGTCCCACTGTGCTCGCTGATACTGCACTTTGATTATCCAATACATATTGTTTTTTAAAGCACTCAGCTCTCAGCAGACTGATTTTCTTTCTCACACCTTCAGGGGCCTCAAGGACCACAGGGAAGTCCAGGACCTAGCGTAAGTTTTAACCTTACTATCACATCTCAGCTTTACACTACAGTACATGTACTCTATTAATGTAACAATAAAGTTCTGTGGTATTTTAAAACACAATGAGCTTGCTTATCAGTGCAGGCAGACTGTTTTCTTTGGGGCTAGTTTGTTTAAAAACTCTGGAAACAAGACAATTTTGAAATTATTTGTGGCGTTGCCACGTGAGATTTCAAATGATTTATTTGATATATACATTATACAATATGATGACTAAAAGACCACTATGTTTCAAATGTATTCAGTTTTCTGGTTGCACACTTAAACATCTCCCTATAATGTAACTTTAGAGTCCACTGACACAGACATAGTTTGCCAGAAAGTGATCTGCTGCAACCACAATAGGCTCATTTCTTACTGTGTCACTCATTAAGTCTTCTTCTTTCTTCCCACCTTAGGGACCCCCTGGTGCTCCAGGTCCAACAGTAAGTGCTTCATGCCACTCAAGTAGACAGGTAGATAGTATCAGCTAGCAGGCATATTATATGATATATATAATTATATAAATATATAAATATAGATATATATATATACATATATATATATATATATATATATCATCCTGTTGTACGGATAATCTTAATCTCAGACTGGCTGGAGAATAACCCTATTATATCTTTTTTCTTTTTATTCCTTAAACCAAAGATTTGTGACTGCCCAGGCTTCAATAAACTTTTCAAAGAAATAAAGAAAAAAAAGCCAAGATATAATAGAGACAGGACAAATATTTCTTGCTAAACTGTACATGAGCCCATAAATAATCCATGTCAGTTATAAAATGTGCAAAAAAGAAAATATTTTATTCAGAGGCTTTGCCACTGTAGATCAACGATCAGCCTGAGATACTGGTAGAAACCCTCCTCACATCTCTTATGTGTCATAACTTGTGGATAAAGTGTACCTTTCTTCTATCTGAATGACCTTGACCTGCTCAAACATTTGTAAAAACCCAGAAAAACAACTATATCACATGCCTTTTTTTTGTTTACACACATGCTGAGTGGAATAGGTTATTCTAACAACCCTAGTAAAGTCAGGAATTTCAGAGTTTATTGATGCAAGACTTAATTTCCTGCTTTTCTCTGGTATTAAAGTGTATTCTTATTCTATTAAAGTTTTCTCCTTAAACCAGATGTGTATTGTTTTCTATAACCAATGAAACAGCCTTTGGATAATAATCTTTCAGTTAAATAATGAACAGGGCACTGAATGTGTTATGTTTTCATTAAACTGAATATGTTGATTTTGAATCCACAGAGGGTGATATATGATGACTTAGCAGTCTACGGTCTATCTGACTCTAATGCTGCCGTCAGCACACAGGTAAGGCTAACTAATACTCTCAGTCAATGGACTGGGTGAATTCTTACATGGATGGATTGTTGCATGGATGGCAGATAAGTTGGCAGAAGGACAGACAATGAATAAATGGAAGTTAGTTTAAAGCTTAAGTGCATAACTTTTTTATATTAAACATCCTTTCAATGAGTTGATTCAAAGCTAATTAATACTGTCCGCTTCACATATATCTCTGTATTACTCAGTATGGCTATGTTTAGAAAATAGTGTCATCCGGCGACTTTCACGCACAGAAACTCAAGTGAAGATAGTTTCCTCTTCTGTTGTTCATCATGTTTTTTTTATCCTCCACGTCCTCCTTGGTTACAAGCAACTGCATGGCTGAGGGGTAGGGGTGGGGGTGGGGCTCGATCACGGAAATCTTGCGTCACGTGGATGTACCGACAGAAACTATGCACTATAGCTTTAGAATTTGTTTCGTTCTTTCTGTTGGTTTTGTAACTGTAATGAAGGCACTAATAATAGATCATTTTGGAGTTTTATAGTGCTGTCTTTCCCGTTCTCAAACAGAGTTTACAGAACACAGAAATGAGCCTCTCCGATCAAAATACGGAGATACTAAAGACTCTACATTACCTGAGCAGTATGATTGAGAGCATAAAACAGCCTCTGGGCACAAGGGAGAACCCGGCCCGTGTCTGCAAAGATCTGGTTGACTGTCATCACAAGCTCAGAGATGGTGAGAGTCTCATTTACCTGATACTGAATAGACGAATGTATGTATTTTTAAATATGAGCTATTTTTGTTACACATTTTTAGGCATATGTAGATGTTGGCATATACATTTTTATTAAATACTTGCTCTTGTTCTCCCTGACTCTCTCTCTCATTCCCTCACTCACTCACTCACTCTCTCTCTCTATGTCCAATTTTAAGGTTGGTTCTGGATTGATCCAAACTTGGGCTGTACTTCTGATGCCTTCAAGGTCTTCTGCAATTTTACCGCAGGAGGGCAGACCTGTTTACATCCAGTAGCCTCTAATAAGGTAACATTTTAGTGGTAAACAGATGATACATCAACATACCAATATGTTAGATGAAATTATGGGTTTGTTTACTTTATTTAATCCTAAATAAATAGAAATAATGGTTATGTTTTGGATGGTGGGGACAGGTGTGCGCTCTGTTATTGCCGTCACTTAATGTCAGTTTATTTAATGAACTTTTCCACATTGTCTTGCAAACCAATAAAGCACTCATTTAGTTAGATTCACGTAGAATCTTAACCCTTGTGCTGTCCTCTCGTCAACCTGCAACGTTTTGTTTTTCTGGTTCAAAAGTTTTACCAAAATGGGTTAACATTTTTTCTCGCTTTTCCCGACGTATTTGTAATTTTTTCCAAGTTTTTTGTCACTTTTTTGGATGTTTTTGTTGGATGTTTTTTTGAACTTTTTTGAATTTTTTGTTCTTTTTTCCCTACTTTTTTAAAGTCTTTTTTTAGACATTTTGTTAATTTTTTCAATGTTCATTTATATTCCCCCCCTCAAAATAAATGCTAAAAAATTCTACAAAACACCCTAATTCAACGAAAGTAGTGAACTGATCATTTATTTTACAGAACCATCCACATTATATATATTTTTTTGACAATGTGATTGAAACAAACCTAAATTTTCTTATATAGAAACTTTATGAACACGGGTCAAATGTGACCCGAGGACAACAGGAGGGTTAACCGCAACAATCCTCTATAATGTCATGATCACACTCCGGTTTCTGCTGTCTGTCCCAGATGGTGTTTGGTGTGGGGAAAGTCCAAATGAAGTTTCTCCATTTGCTGAGTATTGAGGCCAGTCACACCATCACACTCCACTGCCTAAATGATCCTCCCTATGGCACCACAGACCGCTTCAGCTCCACCGGATCCTTACCACAAGAGAACACCCCACTTCAGTTTCGAGGCTGGAACAAACAGATGTTTGTGAAAGACACACTACTTGAACCACATGTGCTCCAAGACGACTGCAAGGTAATGAGCAGGACAGAAAAGTGATTCAGCAATACTTTTTCAAGCATACTCCGTAATAATCATTTGACATATTTTATTAATTTGGAAAATAAATTGCTTGAATTATGTTTGTTTTTTTGTCTCGCCTCCACTTATCATCTTTCAGATCCAAGATGGCAGCTGGCACCAGTCACGCTTCTTCTTCCATACTCAGGACAGTCGTCAGCTACCTATTGTAGACATACAGGAGTTTGTCACATCCCAGCCCAATAGTCAGCGGCGTATAGAAGTCAGTCCAGTCTGCTTTCTTTGACACCAACATCACCGGCCTGTAACTATTTTACATGAACTACTAAAATGCAAGGCTGTTACAAAAACAATTGCTGACTACCAAGAGCGAGTGGCCGTGAGAGTTTGTCGTGTTCATTGGAAAACCGTTAATGGGACCTGTTAGCACGACAACTATCCAATGTCCAATTGAAGACAGACCTGCATGGAAGAACTCAATCTCTGTGGAACACCCAGGCCAAGACGGCCAAATTAGAACAGCGTATACCAATATTTATCAGTAATTGTATAAAGTATGTTTTGTCGATAATTGTTAGTCAAACGGTGCTTAGGATGGCTGTAAAAGGACCCACATCACTCCCTGATTGCAGGGTAGGGTCTCCCTAAATAGCATCCTATTCAAACCCTAAAACTCACTCCTCCCTCTCACCTCTCACGCCCAGACCATCTTGAGCAGAGGCCTAACCCGAAGGAGCGTGCCGGGCCTCTACATAAGAGCACTGTCTAACTAAAATGTTTTTATGAGTGCAATAGCATGTGGATAATGTGTGACTGCTATAAATATTTCATTTTCCGATCAAAGGCTACATTTTACATTGTGTTCATGACATTTTTGTTTATGGTCCTGCCCAGTTGGACCTGTACATCTTGACAGATGGTGCTCTACCTCTACCTGCTCATTTGCTTTCTACAATAGTTGCTAATGTCAAGTCTTCTTTTTTTTGCCTTTGTTTTGTATGTACCGGTTACATCAAGATTTGTTATGTTTTTTTTCTAAGTACTTATGTTGATTTGGTCATTTCTAATTTATGAACCATTTTTTTGATACACTACATATTTTTGTAGCTTTTCCTTCTATGTGGTAGGTTCTTCAGGGGAAACCTATCATTGGTGCTGCAAAAAATAAATGAGTCATCAGTGAGTTTTTCATTTCCTGTGTATATATTGACAACATACTGTATGTTTATTTATATTCTTTTTGTTTTTTGTTCACATTACTGTATCACAGTAAATTATACTCTCAGAGAATTATTTGGTCAGCCACAGCTCAGTCTAAAGAGGTATTTATGTGTAAAAGGTGTGTCTGTGTGTTCACACCTGTGACTGTATGTCTATCATACTGTTATTTTTGTTTTTGCAGTGGTGGTTAGGTGGACTGGCAGCTACATTAGGCCAGAGTCAGAATACAAAGAAAACACAGTCATTATATTCTTAAATTATGTTACCTGAACAACTGTGCAGGATAAAGGTGAATGCAAATGTGTAAATAATAAATATGTTGCCAAACAAATAAAAGGAGCATTTTACCCACAAATGGTTGTGTCCTTTTTTGAAATGGTCAAAGTCATGGAATATGTTGGGAATCAAATTATTCTCAAACATGATAAGGACATTTATACTGTTTATACTGACACATCTATTTTAGATTAATGGTGACCTTTACCTACACTACATTTATCCTACCAGGACCCTGGCAGGATAAATATTGGAGGGAAATGTAAAATTCCCATATTCATTCCCATGACATGGTGCTTTTTGGATGTTTTTATATAGACCTTAGTAGTCCCCTAAAACTGTATCAGAAGTCTCTTTCCCAAAATTCAGCCTTGGTGCAGAGTTTCAGCCACTAGAGCCAGTCCCACAATGAGCTTTCCTTCGTATGTGCCATTTCTGAGTCTGTAGCTTTTAAGGAGGAGGAGGGGGGGGGGGGCCTTGACCAACTGCCACTTTGCTAATTTGAAAGCCATGATGTCTCTCTCTCTCTCTCTCTCATGGGTGGGCCAAATTCTCTGGGCGGACAAAGCAGAGAAAGGCGAGGTAATCTTGCCCCTTATGACCTCATAAGGAGCAAGATTCCAGATCGGCCCATCTGAGCATTCATTTTCTCAAAGAGAAAGGTAGAGAAGGTAGAGCAGGATACCCAGGGCTCGGTTTACACCCGTCTCATCTACCTATGTGGTGCCCTACAGCAAAGGACATTAACCCCAACTGCTCCAGTGGAGACAAAAGACAAGACTGGTTGCATGGGGCAGCCTCCATTGTGTGAGCATTAACAGGGTTTTCTTTTATATTCAAAAGCTTTTAAAAAACAACAACACAGAGGCAGGTGCCTGGTTAGCTAAGTACAAACTGTGCACACACAACTAAAAGTGACTTGGATACATTACAGTTTGTCCAAATAAAATGTCATCCGGACTCTCAAGAACCTGCTTGTACATCTCTTAGCTACTTAGCTAAACCTGGTATAGTGGGCGCCCTCAGGTAGAAGTTTACTCCTCGGCGCAGCGGCCGCGCGTTTGACTTCGACCTGTGGCCCTATGCTGCATGTCATTCCACCTCGCTCTCTCCTTTCAGCACCCCTTTGTGTGCTGTACTACACAAATAAAGGCCTAAAAATCCCCCCGAAAATCTTTAAATTAAAAAAAACAATGAGAGAGAGAAATTATTTGAATTCTTAAAAATAAAATTGATAGCTAGATTTCAGAAGAGCATTTTAGCTTTTTAGGCCACATAGTCCAACTCGAGGAAAATAAGTCATCATATGTTGGTACTCTACAAAATCAGCACAGTGATAGTATTAGAAGAATAGAATAGATATAATAGATCTTTATTGTCATTGTTTTTAACAACAAAACACAGTTTAGCAACCCTCAATATGACAGTTAAATCACAGACAAACAGACATATAAAATTGAAATAGTAAAATATAAAATAACGACAACATAGACTTGTAAATAGTAATAATAGCCTACACATTGATGACTCTTGTGCCAGACGAGCAGTCCAGCACTGGTTTCCCATTCAAACTGCAACATATTATAAGGATGCAAGTAGCTCAGAGTTAAGATGCTGATCAAAGATGTGTGTGCACAGGGCTCATTTTCTTTCTCTCCCTCTCTTTCTCTCTCTCGCTCTCATTGTTAACTTGCAATGACCACCACAATAAACTCGTCCCGTACGTTTAAGCGAGGAACTAGACTTAGACATTAGGTCTTGTGTAGATAAAACAATGCAGAATGAACATTTGTATAGTTAGTGTCCTGGAAGAACATTTACTTACTTAGAATTTAACGAAAGCGCTGCGTTTTCTATGGTTTATTTTTAGTGTGAATATTCCCAATAGCTACACATTTAGACATATTCTTCACATTCATATCAGCTCCGTGTTCGTGCTTTCAGTGTTTACCTTGTCACAAGTGAAGGACACTGTAGTTCTGACCCACTAACAACGGGAGGCGCTAATGAGCGGGTTTCCAACCGGAACTCGTCTCCTCGTGCTGAAAGTTGCCGCCGGCGGAAGAGGGTTTGTTTTGATGCCGCCTGGTTGTGTCCAACGTGTGGCTACACTTCTCTTGTCATGTGCTCTGTAACTGTATCGTTACCAACAACAGACATACTGTCATTGTCGGAAAGCCAAATGGAACACAACGACCAGGAAGACGAGCCGAAAGGGACCAAAAGAAAGATTTCTCTCTCCAAGTGAGTGTTCCGTTAGATAAGGTGTCAGGAGCAAACTGCTAACATAACTTTAGCTAACAGGTTCACGTGTGTGTCGAGCTTTGTTTTTACCCTATATAGACGTTATAAAGATATAAAGAGGAGTATGTATTATACCAATAACGATAGCTAGTTTAAAAAACTGCATACACTTAGCGTTACTTAGCGTAATGTGCCGACGTTGGTTATCTAGCTAGCTAGTTAACGTTACAAAGTTAGCGTAACGGTAACGCTACATCCGACAACACCACCCCCAAACTCGAGAAATTGTACCGACTTTAGCCATTCTTCATCTTTGTTTGTCTTTAACCTTTTATGGCTTGTTTCTATATGTCGCCTCCACTTTGTAAGTGTTGTAGACGTGTTCCTTTTTTTCTGTGAAGTTGTCTTGCAGATGATTGCTTACACCTGGTATCCCTGTTATTCCTCCCGTTCCTGTTTAAGTGCATTGCCCACAGTTTGTGTGCACAATGCTGACATGTTGTCTTTCCTGCAGTTGTGGTGTGTGTGGATCAGAGGAGGCGAAGTATAGATGTCCTGCCTGTCTTGCCCATTCTTGCAGGTGAGATTATTGTACAAGTAATGCGATTATTTTACTGTCAGATAAACAGGCCATCAACTAATCTAAAGGGTCACAACTCCTTGAATCATCCACTAAACCAATCCCTTTAAATCAGTAAACTGAGGCTACCCATAGCCTTTATATATAATATATATATATATATACTTTAAACACTACCATTAAATATTAGCAGTGCTTAGTTGTTTCATGAGCCAGTGCACTGCTGCTCCCTGTTTGCAAAAAGCACAGCGTAGTACATTTTAAAAGTACTCTAATAGATAAAACGTGAAGTTGTTGTAAAACCTGTATAAGGAAAGAGACTTTGGCCAGCCCAAGGCTTCATTTAAAGCCCAATCTTTGTTTTTTTTATTATCTTAAAAAAAAGATCAATTATTTCATGCATAATTAAAGCTAAAGAAAGACATAGAAGAAGAAATAACAGATAAGTAGTTCCGCTTTTTCTGATTGAAAAAAAAAATCATTAAAAGAATTATGTAACAAATAGTTACATAAAATCTCTCCTACCTTTGAGTGCAGTAACATCATATTTGTGTTGTACATTTTAGTTTTTCTGACTGAACTTTACTTTGACTCACGGCTAGCAACAACATGCCACTCCATGGCCTATTCCTTGCGTTCTGTGGACGTTGAAACATTTAAAACCTAACCTTCAAGTAGAGCGGAGCAAGATATCGATATTACATCAATATCGTGATATGACACTAGATATCGTCTAAGATCTTGGATATTGTAATATGGCGTAAGTGGTTTCTTTTCCTTGTTTTAAAGGCTGCATTACACTAAAGTGATGTCATAGAGTAGACTGTAGACTGATCCACATTACTGATAAGTACTCGTGAAAAATCTCATTTTGTAAATATTTTGTGAAAGCACAGATAGTCAACACTACAATATTGTTTTTGATCAAAAATATTGTGATATTTGATTTTCTCCATATTGCCCCGCCCTACCTTCAAGTAGTAAATGGTATATTGAAGGTCATACCTGAACATTTCATTCAAGTTTATCAAAGGGCACCAGGGGATGTCCTTTCCTTTTCTCTCATGGTTGCTTGTTGTTTTGGGCTTCTTTCAGCATTCCTTTTACATAGTTGAGGCATACAATCTTTGTCTGACCCTGGCCAAATACCTGTCTCTCAGCAAAATGGGTTTTTGGATTAAATTACAAGTTTTTTGTTTGTTTTTAGTGATATCTTTTAGAAATCCGCTCACAGGCACTTTTAAATAATCATACTAGCTTCATTAATGATTAAATTTAAAACATCTCTTTCAAAAGTGTAGGTGTGTAGTCATGGAATAATTACTTAGGTCCTTAAGTAGAAAGTAGAAAGTTTTACTTCTGTCACCAGCATTTGGTTTCAGTTGAACATTCTGTTGACGTTACATCGACCATTTTGTCAAATGTTGACAGCCATCTTTTATCTTCTCTGAAAAGGTGCTTGTTCAAGTGTTGTGTATGTGTAGGTGCTCTTTTATTATAGCTCTTTTATTATTGTTGGTTTGTACATGTAGTTTTTCTACGATCACTTTACTTTATTTATTGTCTGATTTGGATTTCACAGTTTTACAATTGCTTCTAACAATAAGTTTGTTAGGAAACTTGTTGTTTTCTCTGGGTCTTTCTCCTAGCACACAGATATAAAAAAAAAAAACACTTCTAGAATGACGACTACCTTTTTAGATAATCTAACAGTGTTTATTTACCTATAGTGCTATATCTTTGTTGTAGTCATGGGTAGGCCTGTGCAATTGGAGGCAAAATATGAATCACGATTTTTTAGCTTGGAATTGATAAAAAAAAAAAAATTGGCAGTTCCAAACGTAGATTTTTTTTTTGGGGCACCTATAGCACATTGCGCATCACCACAAGCCTGTAAACATAGAGGCTTCAATGAAGAGAAGGGAGATCATGGGAGCGCTTTAAAACCTATTTTATACAGTCTGTTTAAAACTCTCAGAAAGTAGTAGTAGCGTTTTTGATGAAGTGGCCTCGTAAAATGCAGTGAGAATCAAAGTCATTTAAAAAAAGAAAAAAAAATAAAATAAATTTATTTAAGAATTAAATTGTGAACAGGGTGAATCAAGATCGCAATTTTACAACGATTCATCGTGCAGGCCTAGTCATGGGTATGCTGTTTGTCGGTTTTAGTTTACTATCTCTCTTTGTCCAGTTTACTTTTTGTTGTCCTTTGTGCACAGTCTGCAAGCTGAAACACAGCCAGACCAAATTCCTGTAAACAATTTGAAGCATTACCTAACATATTTAGTTTGTGTATATTTTCCAGCTTGCTGTGTGTGAAGAAACACAAGGAAGATTTGGGATGCAGTGGAGTTAGAAATAAAACAGCCTTTGTGACCCTCTCCCATTTTGATGAAATGACGCTTCTCAATGGTGAGCATCCTCCTTCCTGTGACTGCATAACAAAAAACAAGAATAGTTTTAGAACTTGACTGTTACATTGTAAAGTAAATATTGTTGAACAATCATCACTGTCAAGTACAGTTCTGAACTAACCAGTAAGTGGTTGGCAGCAATGTGTGTTTGTTTAAGCATAAGAAAATAGCTGATACACATGAGTGGTATTATAACAATAAATGCTATTCTTTTACTTGCATGTGTGTTTAATGTTTGTCCTTTACCTGCACTGTAGACTACAGGCTTCTGGAGGATACAGGACGATTTGCTGACGGTGCCAGCAGAGACAACCTCATCCGGACTCCTCGTTCCACATTAAAAGTACGTCCTTGATTTACAAGTAAAGTTTGTGTACATTCCTAATGTTGAGTAATGTACCTTAAGGGCTTCCTGTGGAGTTTGATTGGTATTGTTTATTTTGTGCAAGCGGTTGGTGCACAGTCCTACCAATGGTGTCACACTATCCCACTGCTCAAAAGGTGGCTTTAACATGCCAAAAAACGCATCCACGCACCAGCAAAGACAGGAAAGAAGAAGACAGCAAGTTAGTACACATGGATGTAGACAGTGCTTGATTTAGAATACTTAAAACCCACTGTTTTAGAGGGAAGGAAATGTAAATGTGCTGTATTTATATAGCACTTTTCTAGTCTTTACAACTACTCAAAGCGCTTTTTACATCATACAGGATACATTCACCATTCACACACATTCATACACTGTGGCCGAGGCTGCCGTACAAGGTGCCACCTGCTCATCAGATAACCACTCACACACATTCACACTCCGATGCGCAGCACCTGGGGCAACTCGGGGTTCAGTGTCTTGCCCAAGGACACTTTGACATGGGACTGCAGGACAAGTGATTGAACCCTCAACCTTCCGATTGGCAGACAACCGCTCTACCACTGAGCCACAGCCGCCCCAAATGTCGAAATGCACCAAAGATGTTGTAAACTGTTGGAATATCGCAAAAAAACAATGATAGTTGTCAATATTGTAGGATCAAAAGTCTCAGTTTTCTGCTAAAAACTGCTTTAATAAACTTGAAACTAGTCCTTGAAAGGTTTTTGTATGGTAGAGAAATGTACTGTATGGCCGAACACACCATTGCCACATCATTAGGTAAGGTATTCTTAAGTTGTTGGTTTTGGCTGAAATACAAACCAATTGTAACAGTAGGTGTGTTTCTCCTTCCGACCAGAGATGTGGGCTTTTCTTTTGGACATGCATCTCTACCCCAGCCTTGCAAGCTGTTAGCCAGTTGGTTTGTGTACAACAACCATAGCAATGCACAGAGATGACTGTAAGACAAGAGGCCGTAAACTGTTGCAAACTGCGGTAAAAAACCCAATTGAGACACGTATTCTGAATGCGCTGTATACAAAGAATGCTTCTAAAACCCCATGAATACTGGCATATCTCACATGTCTAAATCCGAAAATGCTACATTTGGAAAAAAAAGTCCCTATTTGGAATACACACACAGACTATGCTGATTACGTGACCTGTATCCAATTTGTAATATTGTCATATTCAAAACAATAGTGGAATATTAGTGTGCATGTAAACATACTCACTTAGATTAGTTAGATTAGGTTAGATATCTGATGATATATCTGATTTTTTATCTTTAGTACTTTTATTACTTCAGAATTTGCAGCTGTAGTTACGCAATTCTAACACCTGTACTGTTACTACATGACAACATGATATTTGATAGCTTGGAGTAAAGAATGTTCTTTAATGGGATTTGTAGAGGCAGTGGCTGCTTCAGCGGTCTCAAATCAATCAAAATAATGAGGCTTATTCTCAGCAAGAGATAACGGCTTGGCACATGATAAGCTTTGGGATTTGGGTTTCCTCCAGAACATTGCAAGTGCAGTAATCTGTTAGTAGCCTTGTATAGCCATACCTTTTTATTAAATCTCTCTCTCTCTCTCTCTCTCTCTCTCTCTCTCTCTCTCTCTCTCTCTCTCTCTCTCTCTCTTCTCTCTCTCTCATATATTACCCACCAATATAAAGTCATGAAGGAGTGCTACTACATGAGTGCTAGAAAGGAAAGACTTTCAAATGTAGATGAGGCCGGTAAGAAGTAGTTCAGGTCCTCTTTTACTTGCCCTCGTTTATTTGTTAAAGCTTGCACAGATGGATTTATTAATGCAGAACAGATGTTTTGTATTTGTACCAGTTTATTTTTAGAGAATATGTTCATCTTTGTTCAAGGCTGAGAACATTTTGGTTCACTAAACCATTGTTTTGGCTGAAGTATACTGCTTTGAGATCTGTATTAAACGTCTGATGGGTTGTTTGGTTTGCTTTTATGAATCTTGATGTTTTTGGCATTTATAGAAACCAGACCCTAATGTACTATACTATCTCTACTCTTCTGTTTTACAGACAAAAAGGCTGGCAGCCAATGCCAGAAAGATGAACATCACATTAAGGTTCCTCCCCATTACCTTCACTAAGAGCAAAGAAAACTCCACTGTCTTCTTCACAAAGTAAGAATAAAATAATTTAAACACAGACAATGTATTTTGACTTCTAACAGAAGATGATTTTTTTTGTCTTGTTCTTAGCTGTAGTTCGACAAACCTAGTGTTGCAGAGCGTACAAGAGCAACACTTATTTTGGAACAAATAATTTTATTAAGCCAAGAATAAGTAATTCACTGACTCATGCTCTTTAGGTTCTGAATTCAAGTTTGAGTTTTTACTCTGGCATTACTGTCTTGAGACCAAAACGTGACCATAATGAAATATGTAAATAGTCCTTTACACATGCTACAGTATTATAGAATGAGTGAATAATAATTGCTTTATTTCGAACGTGTAAAAAAATAAATAGAAAAGACAGCACACAAACATACTGTAGCAGAAAAACAAGTAGAAGTAATATAACAACACAGGCGTTTTGGATTTCCATCAGAGCAGTAGTCTTACCCCAACATTTCAAGACTTTTTCTGATGTACTCAGTTACAGTTAAATACAACACCTCCTCCGTAGTTAACTTAGGAGCAAAATGAGCTTATGATTAGTGATGTTTTACTTTACCACAGGATGGCACTCTTGTTAAGCCCTAATAGCAGTTGCATCTTGTGATGCCTCTCTTCATGTTGTCCTATGGCAGTTTGTGGTCATCTGCCCATGTTTGTTTAACGTGTGATCGATATGTTACCTGAGGCAGTTGAGGTGTTATTTACGTTGGCACACTAGTCTCTGATTGTCTATAATACAACCGTAAACTAATTGTCTAGCAAGGCCTTGTGTGTTTCCCATTTTGTAATAATATACTACACATTGTAGCCATTCAGCATGTTGTTTTATTAAAGTAAAAAATGTATGAAGTTGGTTACTTTTTTCAAGCTTAGATTAGAGGCCAACCCAAATATTTGGTTATTTAAAAATCCGATTTGCCAATATATATATATATATATATATATATCTCCAGAAACGGGTAACAAAACAAACAGATTTCCCTACTATTAGTTATTTGTAGTTATTTAGGAGTTCTCACTAAATTAATAGGATAATTAATTAGTTTTATTAATACAACAGAACAGAGGAACATCAAAATATATTAAAGTTCTGATAAATAAAATGTATAAAAATACAAACCTTAATATATGAAACTTAAAGTCCTTTGAACAAAAACACATTAACAAAAAAATAATACAGGGACGTTGTAGAATGTCCTCTGGCAGTCAAAACCAACACTCATAACCTGGTAGACCGTCCGTTTTTATTTTTATTTTTTTTAATATTCATTTATCCGAATTGTTTATTTGTCATTATAAATTATTCTGATGAAAGAATTTTATTTTTTTTAAATCGGCTATCATTAATGCCAATACCGATAAATCGGGAAATGCCTAATATCAGACTGATATATCAGTCGGGCTCTAGCTTAAATCTTATAGCACCAATATGCAAAATTATTGAAATAAGAGCATCCACTGTACCAACTGTACGTACGTGATGCACCGTATGAGATTTCACAGAAGGTTGGCAGGGAATAGGTCAGTGCCCAGCTGTTCCTGAGCTGGTGATCTCATCTGAAATTTCATTATTAAAATGTGTGATGTTTTCACAAATGGATCTTCTATTTGTGTGTTATGTGTTACCCTGTGTTGTACATGGATAGCCCTGGTGTCGTTGACAGAAGCCAGTAATTACGGTCCCAAAATGTGAAAGATCTTTCAGTAAGCATTGCCTCATGAGACTTTTGCTTTACTGAGAAATGAGTAAAATATAACAGAACAAGACTCTTTGTGGCCAAGAAACTGTAGAAAATGGTGAAATGGCATTTTAACAATGGTTTTATCATTGAAAGTACACTTAATGCAAATAATGCCCTACAACACCACCAACAAGTCTGGTGTTGTTATTAAATTGTCCCCCCATTGGTATATTAATGATTTTGGGGGAAATTATTTCCGTGTGGTCAACTTTTCAGACTTGCGGTAATTTAGAGAGTGAGGCTCATTACCCCAGTTTAGACCCTGAAGTAATAAGTCATTCTTTTGCAGGAACACTTTTCCAATTTGCTCAGTTCTACTGTTGGTCTTGTCATGTCTGGCATCTTCACTCCCTCCTTGGACAACCTTCTGCCACTCATTTTCCAATTTCTTTCTGAGGTGGAGCCCTGCCACTCTCGTCCCTCTGTGGAAGAATAGAGGAGGAGGCAAGGAGAAAATGGTTATTGAACTACATATTAAAGTTTTATGAGTCTGAAATGTCCAGGGGCAACATTGGGTGCCAATCAGGATTGCCACTAAAAAGAATCCTTTGTCAGTCGCTCCAGCTGGTATGATATTGCTACTTTCCCTTTCACCACCATCTTTTCCATCCTTAAAGTCTACCACTCAGTCATGTCTGTCTCTGGTGTTGTGCGGGCGGTGAGTTAAATGTGCACGTCACATCTCAGGATGAGACAACACTATGTCAGGTTGTAGTAGCGCACTCTGCCCACCCTCCAACCTCATATTCCTCATTTCCAACTCATTTGTCACATGGTGAGAGAAATTTTTAGTAGGATGAGACCAGATTGTCTGTCTATTTTTTGTCATTTCACAATGGCTCAACAATGTGGGAAATGTACTAAATTACTGCAACTGCTCCAGCAAAAGACACAAGAAAAATCGTTATGGTTTTGCTGCTGCGCTGTCCGTAGAGCAATCTTTGGCCTGCTGTACAGCCTTATTTCTTTATTTAATCAGGTTAGTTTCACTATGTCTCACTGAGAAGTGCGACAAAGTGAAACTAACCCCAAAAGTCTGTGTCCTATTCAGAGACATTCAAATGGACACAAGGGATGGGAAAAGGTATACAATAAATTCCGAGCAATCGAGACTCAGAATGTGCTTCAGAATGTACCAAGTACATTATATAAAAAGCAGATGTGTGAGCAGTGTGACTGCAGCTGGTTAGCGACATATTCATGCTACGCACTCATGCTGCCAGAGAAGGATCATTACTGGCAGACAGCTGACTAGAGGGCTTTCATGCCTGTTGATGGTGTGCATGCGTGTGTAAGTGTGAACGTATTTGTGTGAGTTTGTGAGCATGTGTCTCTTTGATTAAATGTTTGTACGCAAAATATTGGCTGTGCAACTTTCCACCTTTTGACGGTGACTAATATAAAAACAAGACACAAATGGTAAAGAGATTGACGGAAAATCACAGGCTGCCTCTAAGTCCAGCCCTTGGAGGGTAAGTATATAATAGCTGGCATTTGGCAGAACATTGGGACTAGCTGTGTTAGGGTGGACTTATGTTTTCTACATCCTTTGCCTGGCATGGCAGGGAATTTTCCTCAGACAGCTTGCGTGGACTGGACAACTTATTGCAGAAGCAGTTACTGTGGATAATAACTGCACATATTTCTATAATAACTTGAGATAATCAGTAAAAGGAGAAGCTGTGGCTTTGTGCCATGTCATGTATGTCAGTCTACCATATATATGTTGTCAGCCTCAAATAACCCAGCTCTCTGGGCTAGTGGATACCTAATTTTATGTTGAAAAACAGTGAACTCAAAAATAGAGTACTAATGTTTCATAATTTTGAAGGAATTTTATTTCAGGTAAATAGAGTAGTCCTGTAATTCCTGGGCCAATAAAATTGAGTACATCTCTGTTAAAGGAATATGCCACTGTTTATTGAAATAGGGCTTACGGTCTCACGGTCTCAAGGGCTCACGGTCTGCCCTAGCTGTAGATAGGTGGGCCAACGCATGGGAGACTGTGATAAGCAGCAACAAACGGTGGCATATTCCTTCAAGACCCTGTGGATCCCTTATGAGGATTCTGTGTCAAACTTGCATACAGTTATCCTAAAATATTCAAAAGGACCGCATCATCAATTGGATGCATTTGTTGCACTAGCTTACAAAACTCTCCCATTTGCCTGTTTTCTGTTCAGTTGTCGAACAAACCATCTTCTCTTCCATTTCGCTGTAACTTCAACTTCTCACTGAGCCAGAAAAGAATCAAGCAATCCTAGTTTGACAAGCCAAAATGATATTACCTGACCCGCATACATTCTGGAGCAACATGTTTCAGCCTTGCATTCTTGTAACTGCTTTATAATAATAGCCTTTCACTGGTTCACTGGTGGGAATCTTTTAATCTGAAGCAACAGCAGGATGTGTTTGGTTTGCACTAAAACAATTTCAACAGACTTCACCAGTTTTCATTACAGCTGCAATAGCATTGCGGAAGGGTAGTAGCTGTCCTATTAAAGCACATTTACCATGCTTCAGTTGCATGGTTGGTAAAATGCTTTTTTGTTGTTTTTTGCTTCAGTACTCCATACAAGAGCTGGGCAATACATCAATATGATATCGATATGTGACTAGATATCGTCAACAAAATTGTAATGTTGTGATATGGCGTATTATTTCCTGGTTTTAAAGGCTGCTTTACAGTAAAGTGATGTCATATTCTGAACTTACTAGACTGTTCTATTATTTGCCTTTATTATTATTATTCATCAAAAATCTCATTGTGTAAATATTTTGTGAAAGCACCAATAGTCAACACTAAAATATCGTTGTGGTATCGATATCAAGGTTTTGGGTCAAAAATATTGTGATACTTGATTTTCTCCATGTTGCCCAGCCCTACTCAAGATCACAATACATCTTGTGTTTCGCAGGTGCTACAAAACTACTATAAGCTGAACATAGCGTACTTGCCATCACCAAAGCATATTGGTTTGGTCTTGTTCCCCTGCTGTGAAGATGGAGTGGAAATGGAATTGCAAAACATGTCACTGCTAAAGCTTGCACTACTGGGACAATTGAGAAGGGGTGTAATTTTAGTACCCCAATGAGGCCAATAAGTGCAATTTTGAAAATGCTATAATGTAGCAGTGACATTCATCACACTGAATCATGCATCATTGTAAAAACACGAGTGGTGTATGAAATATTGCACAAATGTAGACAGCATAATTCACCCTAGGTTTCAAGGCGGAGGACGACTATTCATCACTTTACACACTCACATGCACAAAGACTCCTACTTTCCAGAAATTAAGTTAAAATGAAACAATCAGCTGGAGCTTTAGTCAAATAATTTTAAGACTCCAACAGACAGGCTTCTGGCTGCCATTGGCTTGATTAACCACTGCTGATGCAAAGCAGAGTCTATGCCGACTGCCATCTGAGGCAAAACTCGCATCAAAATGGCAAGCAGCAGTTTCATCAGTGTTGCAATTGCTGTCATCACAATTAGCCACATAACTGTGGGCTACATGCTGTTCTCTGGCTCTAAGTTGAATTCCAAACTGTAAATTAACCATAAATGCAAATGTGCTGTATGAATTAGAGAGAATATAAACTTGCCAGGTGTCATGTTTGGTCGACTTAATTCTGATGATTAGGTTTCCATGTGTTGTTCAAAATTAATTACATAGTTTTGTACTTGGACATCAGAACTTCAGTGGTAATGACTTTTAGCCATGAAACCTTTCTCATTTTCTAAGCCACACTAATACATTGGGTCTACAGGTGGCTACATTGGCTAAATATATTGACAATTATTGGATGGATTTCCATCACATTTTGTACAAAGATGTGTTATCCTTTCACTTCACATCTAGAACGGGTCAAACGTTCCACTGGTCCAACACGTCAGTTCATGTAAGAACCTAAAGCTTTGCATATCAGACCCAAATGTATTTTGTTTGGTTTTTGTTCTTGTTCTTTGTCCCATTAGTTGTAAGATTGAGTATGAGTGTTAAGTACTAGGAAAAATGTCTTTCTATTTGTCATTCTTTCAACATTTATTTTTCCTTCCCAGATAATGATCACCACAGCCTAATGGCGCTGCCAGCATGGCTGTAAACTACCATTTAACATACACTTGCATTCTTTGACCCTCCACACGTTAACATCTTTTTTTTGCCTCTTAACTGGAGGAGGAGTGTGTTCTGAGCTTTCCAGGGAAACCATAAAAAAGCACAACCATGACTTAACATTGTGGCATTTGTCCAGCAAATGATGCTCATGCCAGGACTTAAAGACGGAGTCTTACAGTACAGCTGCCTGTAATCTTTGTCTTCTCTCCCTTTGGTTCATCAGCCTGTTTGCCACTCCACCCTCTGAGGTTGGGCATTGGCTTTGGATATTGGATTTATTTGTTGTATCTTAGTAGAGAGGCCCCAAGGTCCTGTCGTCTCAGTCCACCAGCACCCACTTGCCACCCAAATCCTGGCATCTACCTCTGACAGGCAGATTTACAGGACATATGGTTTCGTATGCTGCACCATTTTTGTTGGGGCTGTCCAATTCCTAATCCAGACAGATGGATCTGCTCTGACTGCCAGACCACTAGTCAGGCTTCCTGCTCTCCAGTGTTGATGGCACAAGCAATTCCCATCTCTTTCTTAATCAATGGTGGGTTTGTGTTAATGAATTCATCAATCCTCCTCTGAGTCTGCTTTATTTCTCAGTCTCCCTCATTGATGCAGACAGGTGCTCAGAATTTAAGTTTAAAGAAAGAAGCAAATGTTGCGTTTTAAAAAACTACTGATTTGCAGTTATTTGTGTAATATGTTATTGATGCCTTTAAAACTAAAACGTCACCCTTTGTATTCATATTTTTGTAGTCAGGTCTGTGAAGAGGAGAACAAAGATAGTACTCACCTATTTCTAGGCACCAGGCTATTTATGAAGCTCTTCAGGGCAAAGATGACTAATTTAGCCATTATTGGAAATGACCACTACGCCCAAAAATAGTTTTTAATGTGAAAGACAAAACGTTGTCCTGAATCATCGCTTGTGTCTTTACTGACTTTTCAGTCTAGCTCCAGGGCTTACTCACTGATTTCAGTTACTAGCTTGCATATTAAAATCTGTCCTTACATTAAAAGTGAGGCTTTCTATGGGCCTACTTTAAGAATTTTCAGTTTTCATAAGAAGTCCAGTCTAGTGATTTTAGCTAGTTTATTTTTTAAATATTGTGTTGCATAGTTTTTAGGGTAGCATAGGGAAACAAAATACTATTGTGCTGCCAATTAAAGAAAAAAGGAAACGGCGACCACTTAGCAGCTAGAGATGACCGCTTCCATCTTGTCTAAGCAACTCAGGCTGCTGAAAATAATTTTAAACCTCAAATTTTTTTTTTGTCAGGACACTGAGGCTTAAGAATCTGAATTCAGAGCTCACAGTATTAATTTCAGAGATTATGATAAACCATCCTGCCTACCGTTTGATAATTTTGCATACTGGACAGTATTCTTGTGCACGTGCAAATACAAAACACATCTACAGATTGATAGCCATATAGTAACTAAGTCATAAACTGAGAGATTTTAAGTAATCCGATTTCCCCCTAAAAATAAGAGGGGAAAAAAGAGCGAAGCTGTGTTGTCTAGTGTTGTATGATCATTAACGAATCCAAATAACGTAAAACTTGGCATTACTCTTACTCGTGCCTGTAGTAAGACACCTTTCAAGTTTGATCTATTGGACTAACCGTTTTAGAGATATGCACATGACGGATGGACTTTTCTGCAATTTATAGATAGATGAAATGTGTTTAAATGTATTCCACTCTATTCTGGCCATGTACCCATTCAATTTTATTTGGTTAGGCTTAGTTATTGCGGTCCAACAAGCTACTTGATGAATAATCCCTCTTAAAGAAGAAAATGCTTTTTAATGCAGGCCATGTAAGGTAGCAGATAGCTTACTGCATGGGGTTCTGTTGAAGTTATAAACCTGTCAACACAATCTTAGTGTGGTTTAAGCGTTTAATTTTTTTTACAGTTATACACAGGAACTGCATTGCACAACTATTTTTTTTAATTTTTTTTATTTTTAAGACTTTAAATGCCTTGCTCAAGGCCCTTCAGCAATAACTGTTGAAGGACTAGGTTGTGCGTCCTGATATTTTTCAGCAGGTTCTGGTATTCCAAGCAGTTGTCCTCTTCTGTTTTGACTTTTTTATGCTGCTCTCTCTGCTTTTTTCCCCTGACAATGAATGATGGCACTTATCCCAGGTATGCACCGTGGCCTTGCCAAATGAATGCATGCATCTTTGGGCAAGCCCCTTTTCCATTGAAAGACATAGTTTCCATTTGCTGTAATGACAGAATAATGGCATCACACCTGGTGCGCCACCCTATTTTACGTACAAACACATGCACAAACACCAATGAAATAAAAAAGAAACTTAGCCAAAACTGAGCAAACACATAAATTCCTCTGACTAAGGGGTTGGAGGTGTTAGGTAGGCGCAGTACGTCTACAGTTGCGTAGGGAATCCCAATCCCACTCCCACTCCCAACATGCCTGCTGCTACCTTCACTACATACAACCTTACCAATTCACCCTCTCCTTACATCCAAGTGGAAACTCACAACGACCTTTCATTGGGTGTTCTGCGCATACAGTACTTACACACACTTCCTACTCTTAGCCATCCTCTTTCTGTTTTTAAGGAAAACAAAACATGCCCCCTGTTTTAAAATGCTACCATCTGGATCCACAAAAGAACCTCACAAGCACCAGACCCCAACCGGCTGCCAAAAGACAGATGGAGTAGAGTTGATCAGCTCATTGCCAGTGATAAGAAGTTTGTCAGAATATGTATTGCGTTGTTTTATTTATTTGTTTGACCAAATAAATTGACTTAGTCCAAGTAAAAGTCCAATATCTGTTTAAATATTGAAGCAGTCTTTGTCAGTACAAGAGAATAAAAAATAAAAGAATTGATACGCAATTGCTGTTATTGTTCTGTAAATACAAATGAACACCAACATGTACATTTAATGTAAAATACTAGTGCTGTCAAACGATTAACATATTTAATTATGATTAATCGCATTAATGTCATGCCAATGTTGACTTGCAATTAATTGCACATTTTATTCTAAATATCCCTTTTTTTCTTTTGGTCCCATTTTTTCTCATTTTAATGCTCTTATCAACATGGAAAGGTGGATCGGCTCGCTTTTTGCAAATGTTTTTTAATTGAAAACCACATTGGCATAAAACTACTTTGACGGGGGGTGATTCGCATCAGCTCTGTGCTTGGCCATCAAGTGTATTTTAGACTTAACTGGCTGCGATGATAGCTCAGTGCACAATGACAAAACACACAGATCACTTTGGTCTTGTCAATGGAACCATTTGGCAACTTTTAAAAAAGGACGCTCTCCATCCAGAATCTTATTGGCAACTATTTCGACGTCTCGCTCTCGCCATCCACTCAGAATGTAACGTTACTACTCTTTGGCCGGCTCACAAGCCCAAACAAGTGTGTGCAGCGTGCCTGTTGTTATCTTTCCGGTCTAGCTAGATCCGGTGTGGTGTTGTAGTTTGTATTTTTTCTAACGTTACTAGTTGTTACAACAGCATGGGAAAAAAACTAAAAGTTTGCTAGGCCAAAAAGAACGTTAATTTCGTGATAAAAATAATTGACGCCGTTAAAATAGATTTGCATTAACGCTGTTAATAAAGCTTTTAACTGACAGCACTATAAAATACATATATTATTTTAGGTCCAAATGTATGCCCATTATGCTCAATTGTCTGCATGCCGTAAGTAATTGAATTGGTTGATTGCCATTGTCAATTGGCAGAGGAAAAACAAAACATTTTCCCAATTGAGAAGCTGAAACTAATTATTTTGTTGTATGGTTGCTTGAAAAATTACAAAAATTATGAATGAATTATCAAAGTATTACCAAGGCATTCTTCTGGAAAAAGTTAAAAAGCCTTTATTCAGATGGTTATTCGATGGTGAAATTCTAAACACATAGACAATGCTTGTACGTTAAAATACAGCTGTGAGATTAATGCTAACCTACTAACCCAACCTTACCTTCCTATATTACTAAATTTTCATTAATCATGCGTTGCACAGCAATATAGATTTTAGTTTTATTTTTAACAGTGAAACCACATAAGTGTATTTAAGGCAACTTTACACAAAGCTGTGCAGAGCTTGTTTTTAGATGTGTAAAAAAAAAACGATCCAAAAATATTTATTTTACAGATATCAAAAGAAACCTCCGAGTTGTTCTCTGAATCTCTCTTGGTGAGTCCTAATAACAAGGTCACCCGTTTGTGCCTTACAATTATGCTTTGCGTTGTATGTTTCATCTTCATCCTTCAGATCCATCAAGGCCTTCGTCCTTTAACTCTGATGGGGAATGGGTTGATAAATCAGCTCCACCCTATGGCAAATTATGTGGTCTTGGTCAACGCGAGTCCTTGTAGTTAGAATCAGCTCAGTATGTTGGGTATATGACTGATTGATGCATTTGCCAGTAGACTATAGCTTCTTCCTCAGTGGCAACAAAAATTATAGTTTCTTTGTTTTATCTGCATAACAAGAATGTTCCTCTGTAATGACAAATGTATTTTAATGTGTGAAATTGGTGTATAGGCTTGTTTTTCATATCCCCAAGCTGTTTGATAGCTAACATTTTGTTGACTATTGCTGCATCAAGATGACTTTAGTAGGTATGAACAAAGCAGCTGTTTAGGGATAAATGTTTGGTTGTAGAGCACGCCCAGCAACCCAAAAAAAACGACTATAGTTAATAGTCACTGCCCAGAGCATTTCTCCAGAAAAAGTGATATCCACCAGCTGGTGTCCTAGTATTGAGTGTATGTCATGGTCTCCATGGTGACTCCGGTTTATGCTTGTACACACACAAACACAAACACACACACACATACACACACACACAGTTGGACAAGATTTTGGAAGCAGCCAGGCGTATTGTCTTGGACAGATTAAGGCTGAATCCATTTTATGCTCTGAATTTAAACAAGGGCATTTGTGTTTGACTGTGAAGGGAATGCTGAGAGAACACTGGTGACCTCATCTGTCTGTGAACAACAGGCATCAAGCACTACTGTTTATAATAAGCTGAAATTAAAAATGAGTTTCTCTGTCTCTCATTTAGAGAAAAACTGTTCCTTTGGCACCTGAAGCTCATCTTTCCTCAAAGTAGTACAGAGTTTATTCAGAGACGGTGAGTTACACAATTTATATTATAAATTATAATATTTCTGGTAAAGCGTCAGTGTTTTTGTCAATTGATAGAAAATTATCAATACTATCTCAATACTCAGAAGGATTGTGCTTGTTGCTGTCGGTAACATTGTGGTAGATAGACCATGTTGGTCCACAGTCTGCGAGTTAGCAACCATGACCATTAAGATATATATGTTGGGCCAGGATTGTTAAATGTACACAAAGTTTTTACAATGGATTTTACTTGATTTGGATGTTAACAATTGCTTTCTTGTTTTAGGGTGTCAGACAAGCAAACCTTGGAGCAGATCTTGACCCCTTATATCCACCCTACAGAGTCTGACCCTGTGACACGTCAAAAGTGAGCCTTTTCACATCAACACTATTTTTGTTATGATTGTACAAACACACCACTATATACCATCATGTTCATGTGAAACACATGTAACATGCACAGTTGAAGCTGTAGGATTACCATTTATGGCATTAGGTACAGACCTTAAAAACTGCAGTGAGCTGCTGTGTGAATCAGTGGTTGTTGTTAGATGCTATCTATTCAACGGGGGCTTATGCTACAGTCCATTTGGACCTTGTACAGCTGAAGTGCAAGTTGTGTCCATAATTGGCAATAAGTTCAAGGGCATAAGTTAAAGTGTACAGTATGTCGCTTCGTCACCATTTCTGTTTTGGTTATATTGAGTTAAATTATTGCCATCAACTTCAGTTCTGGCTAAATCCTTCTGCAAAGCCAGAAACCTCAGATTAATGTGCTGCTTTTTAGTGGATGAAATTCCACTGAGTTGTTTTGGTTGAGTCACTCAACTCATAAATAGAATTTGAAAACTTAACAATGTGATAATAGACCTAGAGGTCGACAACACTTTGATATATGGTTTAGAAGTCCTTATAATAACTCCTGCTTAGCCCATTGTTTTCTCTTGAAGAGTTCAAATGAGCAGTTTTGCTATTGGAAACAACTGTGAAGCTGTGTTTAGTTACTGGATTCTCATGTTCATAACAACTGAGAATGAGACTGGGGAAAACAAAGCTATTGAATTGCTCACAAGAATTGATGTTAAAATGCATATATTGTACAGTAATATGTAATAGCATAGTATCATATCAAACACAATCCCTAATCTCAACACCAGTTTGACGCAGTTACATTCATATGCTATTGCATCATATTGTCCTGGGAACATTACATAGCATATGAGCTTTTTGTATTGTTTAAAACTGTGTTGTCAAGATGCAGCCTGAGCCCCATTGCTGCACACATCAATCATCAATCAAAACACCGAAATACAGTGACCTATTGTATTTCAGTTTTACTTACTATCCTCACCATTCTTTGTGTAAAACGCCATGACTGCAGCTTTTGTTTTGATGACCTGTTTCAGGTCCACTTTTGCCTGCACGCCAGACCAGAGCCCCTGTAATTGAGTTTGGCAGCAGTGTGTTTAGGGAGTATGCCTCAGTTACAGACTAAGTATAAATCAGTTTGAATGTACCAGAGCCCTGTATAAGCAGGAATGGGTGAATAAACACCAATATAGTACTTAATAGATTCATATTCACACAGTATTTGATTTAAAAAACAACCTTTTTTTTCCTCTCCACAGAAATTTTCAAATATATTTTCTATTCCTAATTAAATTAGCTGTAAATTGTGAAGTGTATGAATTAGTTTACACTGCTGATCTGTGCCACCACATCTTTTAACCATTGTGCTCAACATGATGAATGTTTCCCATGGAGTAGATTAATAGACTGCTATTGATAGGGTCAATTTACCGTAATGTAACTAAGGAAGAAAATCTGTGAATTTACAAAAAAAAACTATTATTCAAAGGTCATTTTATGTCCTTATCTTTAATTCAACTCAATCCAATTACAGTCACACAGGATTGGTTTGGTGTCACAATCTTACGTTCCTGCATTTCTCGTTGTAATTTTGCTCTTACTTCAATTCCTTTTTTCATTTCCCAGGCTAATGTTTCTCCCAACATGAACTGCAGTCTTTGAACAAGTCTTTGATTGCAGTACATTATTATTATTTCTAATCTGATACTTAAACAGAACAGCGATCTGACTCCTCTGACCTAACCTCTCTACTGATAACAGTCAGCAGTAAGCAGTCCACTGTACAACTACAGCCAGAGCATATTGCAGACCGGAGTAGACACCTAACTTGATCCAGTTCCAACCATTTAGACACAACCTTTGCTTAGTCTAGATTCAAGTGAGTTGGGTTATACTCTCCATGGCCCATTGGTTGGCTGTTTACGGGCTCAGGTGCCGTGGCCGTCAGTTGCATGGAGGATTGTCCCTTACACAAGAACCCTCAGTCAGGGCCTATACATATACCAGTCAGCATACCAGACAATTGTACCAATGGGTCTTGCTTGTGCTGCACTCAATGAGCTCTTTGTGTTTTGACCTTTATGGTAACCAGCTTAGGACATTCTGTACAGGTCTTTATTGTCTTTTTTAGGCTGTAGTTGACTCTTTAACATCCTGTGTTTAAATCCTGTTCTCAGGTTGAAGATGTATGTGCACACTCCGTTCAATCATGTGAAAGTCTTCATGAAGGCAGAGGGGAGAAAGGCTAACTCTGTGAGGTGAGATTTACTTTCTTCTTGTCACCTGTCTCAATTCTAATGAATATGAATGTGTAAATG
>NC_045741.1:11778259-11804656 GCF_008692095.1 Etheostoma spectabile
GATACATCCTTGATTCCCATAGAAACGACAATACTGTTGATACTGACCTACAATAAGCTAATATTGGTCACATGGATCCGTCTCTAGAAGAATTTAGTACTAAGTTGCAATGCAGTTATACAGATACCAACAAAAATGTATACAGCCAAAACAAGTGGAGGTGATGCAGGTGATTGGAGTCACACATGTTGCCTTGCACAATACATCAAAGTAGTAAACAAACACTTATTATGTACTAATATATAATTTAAAGATATATACAGGGTTTATATTCATTTTTTAAAATGTGTCAGAATCCTTTCATTGCCGAGGAATCCAGTCCGTGTGACCATTCAGACCGTTAAATCAGACTTGCCAATCGTGACTGATTTTTTCAAATGTGTGCATCAAATCAAAATAATTTGTTCATAAGCATGACATCACTGACTTGTAAATTCCTGCTAAGCTACACAGACTTTTGGCAGATATTAAGAAGGGTTTCTCCTCCCCTTTTGACTTTGATTCCAACATTAATGCCATTGATCAAGAAATGTTATCTCAATCTTCCATTCCTGCTTTCCTTCTCTCTCTTTCTCACTCACGTTTCCATAGCTTCTGTCCTCTTTGTCTTTTTTGGGGGGGTCAGCTGGATGGTGGTTATAGCACCCATTTGCTGCGCCTACTTTCGATTCTTTGGCTGTCCTCCATTTCCACTTAGTCATGGCGTGAATGATGATCCTTTGTGCTCATAATCATTGCCCCCCCGGCCAGTATGAAACGTCATGAAACCTCCCATCCTTCATTTTTGACACCCACACATACTCCTTTTTGTTTTTTTACGGCTTTACACACTTTCTAAGCAGATACATTATATTTAATGGCAACATATAGGGAGGAATTATTAAAAGACGAGTGTAGAGATGTGACATGCGGACCATAATTTACCATGAGCTGCCAGGCTGCCACCTTTTACCCTTACATGAATTTAATGAGAGTTTGAGTTTTTTTGAATGTGTCATTATCTCTGAACTCACACACTTTTGTCACCTTTATAATGGCATTACAGGCATATTACATTTGTCATTACAAGGTAGTTTATAATGCTGCATACAAATAGACTAATAATATATGAAGCTCATTGAGACA
Source organism: Etheostoma spectabile (assembly GCF_008692095.1). NCBI lineage: Eukaryota > Metazoa > Chordata > Actinopteri > Perciformes > Percidae > Etheostoma > Etheostoma spectabile. The sequence continues at coordinate 11,779,385 of NC_045741.1, forward strand.
GAGCGTTTCTGCATATTTTTTCACCCCCCAAAAAACAGATTTCTTAAAAAGGACTACCTGGTAATGAATTGACTGTGAGGACAGCTCAGAGTATGCTTCTGATTAATATAACAAGGAAGGAAAAATTGGCAGGAAAGCAATATATATGCTGTCTTATGTTTTCAGATCAGGACAGTCCCTAGTCACAAAGAAGAAATGCTGGAACTGCCAGTATGCTAAATAACTACTAAAGACAAAGAGCCCTAATCACACACAAACATACTAATCTAATGACTCATTAATACCTCCAGCATGGTTATAAACATTTACAGGTGGGTAATAATCAAATGTTTTGATTAATAAGAGTTTGCATACTGCCATAGTTGTATCTGGTTTAATTTTTGCTCATATGATATTCATTTGGATGCAGACTATTTTACACCTACACAACCAAGGCACACCTTGGTAATAATCTGAGCTGGAGCGCAGGCATTTGGAAAACTTAATTAATGGCACGTTTACTGTTCACATACTAAGCACAAAGTTTTTTTTCTTCTTTTAATATAAGTACAAAAATTCAAACTTGTCCACTGAGAACCAACATATCTATGGATTGAGGATGTCCTGGTTTATTTCAGGCTATGACAATCCTGCTTGGAGTGGGCACAAGCATTTTCTGAAAAATAAATAAATATAAAAAAATAAATGATTCATAACATTCACAACAGTGTTACCAGTTTCCGGAGAAATATCTTATAAATGACTCCTAACAGGTATTAGTCTGACACAGTCGCAGTTGTACATCAGACCTGGAGAAAGACAACTGTATCTTGACTGTGTCTTGTCAAGTCTGTGATAATGATTAGTTTAGTTGCATGAATCTCTCTCTACGTCCCACTTTCTCTCTAAGTAACCTTTGCTTGTCATATCTAAAAGAGCTTGAGTATGGGGTTGTATGATAAAGGACTGTTAAGTCCGTAGTTCAATTTTTATTTAGTGTTTATTGTCAATATTATACAAAATTTACTATGGATGAATGGAAGTGAGGGGAAATTAGTACGCTTGTTACATTAACTAGGTACAGTTACATAACAGGAACATGGTTGCATACTATAGCTCTAATAAGAAGAGAGGCCCCTAAAGAATGAGCTCACATCCCATTTAAGGGGTCCCAAACAAGGTCAAAGCATTGCAACCACAATGGGGCCTCCACATTTTTTGAATAATGCTGAAGAAAGCTATTCATTTTGAAACTCTATTATTAATGTTATAAAGTCATAGACAGCAGTAGTCATGGCTACGTAAAGGCTGTTTGCTAAGTTTGCTAACACAAAGGCTATGACTGCATGTTTTTGTTGTTAAATGTCTACTGGAATATCAACCCACTCCAATAAAGGCACTCTTGTGCTAAACTAAACATAGATGTTTAACCAGTCAACATTCTCTTACTGGAAAGGAGACAGACTTTGCATCAAGAGAACCATTCACACCCTTCTGAAAGTTTGTTTATGTTATTTTTCATGTTTTTTTTGTATTCATCCAACTCTTCAGATCTAGAGGATGCCCTTTCCTGCTTTCCCTTACCTCTTCTTTTCCTCTCAGCCAGCCTGTGGACGTTCCAGAAGTAGAAATGCTGTTTTGACATTTTCAGCCAAAAAAGGAAACCTCTATGTAGTTTTTTTAACCAGTGTTGTGGACCCATCAGACAGTGATGTTTCTGTCCTGTCCAAGCAGTGCTTTCTCACACATATTTGTGGCAAACCACCTCCTTAGCACTTCTGTGCCTGTTGATGCGCTCTCCTTCAGCTTGACCTAAAGCAATGTTCAAGTTTGTTTCTGTGCAGCAGATGCTTCCTCATGTCTGCTGCAATGCTGGACTGGTTTTGGGTATTGTTACTAAAATAGCAAGCAGATTATATTGCATAACTGTTCAGTGTCACAGATGGATTGTTGTAATTGTTATACCTGCATAAATCTGTGGTAATCCTTATTTATTGAGTTTCCAGTCTGCCTCAGCTGTACTTGAGATTATAGCCCAGGATATGCTTGAAACTAACTAGTTCAAACATTGAGTTGTCACGCCAAGTTTAAAGGCAAGAGTTTGTACTGTGGATGTGTTCTGAACGCCCACATTTGAAGGCAGGGTGAAAAGATTGCTGTCATAGTAAGGATGATTACTATAATCTGTTAAATATAGAAATATTGCCTTTTTTTGGGGGGGGGGGGGGCAGTTTCTCCTTAAAGGCCTGGTGGTACACTCATTTGTACACATGAAACTCGTCAATCCAATCTTCACCTCCATCCAAAAATGCTTATGCAAAAACTTAAGCATAATCCTACTATATATTTAAAAATGTTGCTTTGGATAGTGGTTGATGGCTTTTAGATCAAAGCAACAAACATATGGGTAGCACTCATAATAAGTTGCAATGTCATTGGAACATTTTCTTCAAATCCACTGTTTATTTTGTCCAAAATGTGCATGCTATACATTGGTTCACATATTTCAGAGATCTGCAAATTCTCACATCAACAGTTTGGCAAGAGCAGCATTCATGGGGGTATGCATCTTTCATGGTCTGATGTGTTCATTCATAAATGTGACCCTTGACTTTCATTTCTTTAGAACACATAACACAGAGGACATAATATTGGCAACAACAATTACATTTTTTTTCTTCTTTTTTTTCTTTTTTTTTAAACTAAAATAAAAAAATCCTCACAATCCTGGAAGCCTTTTGCAGCCAACAGCATGCAAATAATGTCCAAATACAACAATAACCCAAACACGAACAGATTTCTTACAATTTGAGACAGTGAGTCAATCTAACAAAGCAAAGCTGGTACCAACTAGCAGGCAGCCAGGAACAGGTCAGATTTATTTTTGCACTAAATTATTATGAGTTTTTAACATTATGAGTTTACACAATATGTGTTTTTTTAGTAGGCCTGTACGATAAGCCGTTATAAAATCACAATCTTGATTCACCATTATAAGCGATTTAATTTTTTTTTAATTTTGAGAAAAGAATCATGGCAGCGAATCGTGATATCAATTCTAAGCTAAAAAAAAAAGTAATTCATATTTTTTCCTGAATTGTGCAGGCCTAGTTTTTTATATCTAAATATGTGCAGTTTCTTTGTCCATACACATTACCACTGCTATATCTGAGCTGTTGGGTCTTAGCAGTAGAAGGGAAAACAATAGGAACCTCCCTAAAGAGAATCAGGCTTGCCCTCTGTTCTGTTCATTCACTAGAACACTATATAGAGACCAGATGTGTGCGTGTTCTTGGCTGAGCCATCCTGCCGTGTTTCTAGAAATGGCCAGACCTTTAACAGTCGCACCAGCATCACAGGGAGCCACAATCTGCTTTGCTTCGGTTTTTGTTTACGTTGTTTCCACAAAAATAAAAAAAACATCCACGAAACAATAATTAATTACATGTTAGATATAAAACCACATCAGATGGAAACAGTATTCTGTCTGCTATGCACATTGCTAAGTGTAGATATCCTGCTTTCTTTAATGCCTTTGCACATACCAGCTTCACAGAATGGTTTCAATGCTTAATCTTTGACCCTGTCATTGGTACCTTTTTTTCCTTCTAACCTAGAATATATCTTTACATAGGCTAATTCTACTCTTCTGATGTGGGGATTTGCAAGAAATACCCTGCAGCAACCAATTGTTGTACTGTAACAAGAAATGCCCTGTGTTTTGAAAACCAAAGGCTGTCCCTTCTCTAGATCCCTATCTCATTGACATTTTGCCCTGTATTTGTGGGAAGGGAGGGCTTCTTGGAAGTTGGCCCACCAGTAAAGACCTGTAAATGTCACATTAAAGCAGACAGCTTTGATTGGCTTTGTGAGTGGGTGTCTACTTGGGCGGTTCTCAGTCTGCTTCTGCTTTTAGCAAAACAAACAATGGCTCAACAATCCTTAGTCTGGCACGGGTTTGACACTTGATGGGGATAGTGCCAATTACCATATGTATCCAAAATATATGATGCCTCATATATTGGTGTTGACAGCCTAAGCTGGATGGTTCTGAATCAGTTGAGTGTAGAGGCAAGCCTTGTTTCACAAGAATCCAGTTAACCATTTAGTCTGGTGATTTATGACCATTCCTAATGCATGACAGGACTACTTAGAGACAAGACTAGACTGATGTCATCTTATACAAAAAGCTAAAGGAGGGGTAAGAGACCCGCTTAATGTGAGAAATTTCCATCTCTTGAGATGAACACCAAGCAGGATCTTCAATGTGCCAAGTCATGACTTTAATCTCTATCAATCGTCAAAAGATTCTCAGCCGTCAACGTGCCACAGGCTGCTGGAAATAAAGAGCAGCAGTTGCTAGTTAAAAGGTTTTAACAGTGACCATTTTTGCTCTGTCTTTGTTGCTACGTAGCAAACTTAAAATTACCTAAAATGAGCCAAATTCACATAATTTACCTAGCATGCTGTAACTAAGTTGTCTTGTAATTGCCTTTTTTTATGCCTCATTTTATCTGAAATAGGTACCATCAGTTGGACATTTGCAAGACCCTAAGGGACAACCTAATCTACAAAACACTGATTGAATATCCTGTGCTGCATATTGTCCTTGGAGATCATTGGAAGGAGTATCAACTAAAAGGACCAGGTAAACAGACATCCTTATCTCGCTTTAAATGTCATGGATTTAAGCTAACGTCTGCCCCAACATTAACCTACTAATGCTTTATTAGAAAGAACTAATTTTCTCAGCACTATATTTAGCTTAATGTGTATGTTTCTTGTTACTAAACCAAAGGGTGGACATACAACATGAGTCAAAGCCTTCCCAGCCCCAAAACGCCAACCCCTCTCCACTGTCCAATTCCAACAGCATTGTATCATGTCCTGGTTTCTCCAGCTGAGACTTTCAGACTCCCTGTTCCCTTATTTTTCACTATGGCAACATGCTACCCCAACGGAAATGAGGGTGTTCTGCTCAGCATCACACACAGCAACTCAACCTCAACAGCGACAGTGGCCAAAAAGAGGATCAAACATAGCTTTTTTTTGAGTGGTGATCTCAGGAGTTGTGAAATGACAAAAAATGAGAAAACAGGAGATTAGTCTGTGGCTTTTCTCACCTGTTTATCTCTTCCAGTGTCTAATGTTTAAGGACAAGACGAGTCATGACAAAGTAGGACTGCATATCATGTAAAAGCATAGAACAGTTTGCTCCCACTCACATGTGCACAGTGTGGTCAAACTGTGTATATCTCAGTAGGGTTAGTTTGGTCACAAACGACCACACTAACCCAGTATCATTACACTGAGACCCAGACGGGCTGAATGACGAATGAGGTAATTCTAGTCTGAGTGTGTGTGTGTGTTTTCAGTGATAAGGCCTTGGTGCCACACTGTTTTGCTATAATGTTAGCCACAGAAACATCCTGCTAATTGCAAATGCCATGGCATGGGAAGCCAGGAAGGAAGTGATAAAGAACAATCGGACACTGGCAGCGACACATCCAGTGAGGATAAAGTGATGTTGAGAGTCCAGCAGGCTCCTAACTTGCAGCTTTCTAGTTTAAACTGCATTCAGCCAGTCAAGGCTGACCCTTTGCTGCAAATATATCTAACCTTTTACAGGTGCTGTCTGCTCCACTATGTTTTTCCAGGCTAATTAGGCTAGCCTTGTTATACAGGGAAAGATGGCTTAACTTCTGAAGCGAGAAGAGGTGTTTGAATTGCATGGGACACTGTGTCGCCCATGTATAGAGGTGGTGAAATCACGACGTACGTGAACATTGGAGGCAGCATAATACTGAGACATCTTACTCATGGTACTCAAAGAACCATGGTTATAAAAATAAGACACAAACAAGATTTATTGACAGGTCTCTAATGAAAAGATTAACATTAGGCAACAGCCAAGTCTAGGTTTCTATTCTGTTCTAATTCTTTTAAATGTTTCTTTACATCAGTTATGTTTTTCCAATATTGGACTAAAGCCGGCCTATACTTTTTATTTATGGTCAGTTGAGAATGCACTCAACCCAAGACTCAAACTCTTAATTCACCTCGATTTTCTAGGGTCAAAAATGTTGAAGCCTTTAAATTCTATGAGTAATGGCCCGTGCTGAAGATAAATGGTTAATCATAGTTTTTTAATTATTATCTTGTGTTACAGAACAAAGAAGAAACTCTGAATTACATTAATCTTTCTATTACATAGTTAGGCTCAGCTTGCTAACCATTTCTTGGGATAGAGGCAAAAATGTGTTGGTAAAAGTGTCATTTAGACAATTAGAGTAAATTTGATATAAATGGGTTCATGCGTTTTATAATAAAGCAGATTGTGATTAGACCATTTTGGGGAGTAATTGCTGATAATTCACAATTATTGTTCTTGCCGTCATTTATTCTGCAGCCTTTCTTTCACACGTATCCACCCTACTTTATTGCATAACTAATTGCTTGGCACGTTGCTTCATTCTGGAAACCAGCAGGGAGCCAAACCATAGCGTCATCATTCACAAACTGCCTGTCCTCTCCCATCTTTCTCACCATTTGTGTTTAAGCATGACCCCAGCTGTGCTCGAACCCTCTTTGTGCAATTGACCAATTTGATGACTGCTGTATACACTTGGACATGCAAGACTTTTACTGTTGCAAGAAACGTTTTTAAATCATGTTTTTTATCATGTTACAAAAATCGGGTCATATTGTTTCAGCTGAACCTGCATCAGCCTGCAATCATTTTGCAACAAAGAAGGAAGGGGTGCACCGAGAGAAGCACAATGTGATCCAAGTTTCACCATCCCTCGAAGGAGCTTGCACTGCGGGGGGGACCAACATCTGGACAGGAACCCCAGAGACCAGACCTAAAACTGAACCCCCGCAAGTGAAATGGGCCAAGATGGAAGCAGGGAAGGGAGAGATAGAAGAGGGAGAGATCATAGACAGTAGTGATGAAGAGAAAGAGGGGGAAGAAGGTAATACTGAAGACAAAACCCCATGTGGAAAGGGCTGTAATAGAGCCAAAAGCCCTGCTAATGACATAGAGGTGATTAAAGATAAACCAGCAGCCAGTGTGGATGTTAATGTTGATGATGGTTTTAATAAACACAGTGACAGCAGCAGGGGTCAGTGTATAAATAAGGACATTTCTGGTTCCATGATGACAATTAAGCTGTCAAAGACTGCTGAGGTCAGCATGACTAAGGAGGATGCTGTGAAAGAGCTAGGGCCTGTTCATACCAATCTCTGTCATTATGAAAATGAGTCAACTAATGCTTCTGACAGCTGTGGACTGGAATGATAATGCCCAGATGTTCAGAGTGAAATAAATGAGTAGGCTGACATATCTGACAGGAAGTCATCAATCTTGTGTCAGTGTACTGTAGAATGGACCAATGCCACGCAACAGTGTTTTCAGTTGTTTTAAACATATTGTATTAAGAAACAAGAACCATGGTTGATACCGCTGCATTGTTTATGTGTGGAATCATATCAATGTTAATATTTATGATTCAGATTTAGCTAATCTGTCTGGAAGCATTCTTTCTTAAATAAAGACTTTTTTTTTGAAATCTTTTTGTATTTGTTTTATACTGCTGCTATGTGTAGTGGATTTGGACATTAGTATAACACCAAGCAAATTAAAAGTATAGATTTTAACTAATCTCATATGTATGTATCAATTAGCTCTTATTTTGTGGCCAACTTCTAGTTCACCCAGTAGAGTGTGCGCCCCGTGTAGGCTGGGTATCATACGTATGGCCTGACTTTGAATCCGACCGCGGCCTGTTGCTGCATGTTGTCCCCCCCCTCCCCCCCCCCCCCCCCCCCCCCCCCCTTTAAATGACAGATGAAGAAAAGACAAGGGGAGAGAGGTGGAATGACATCCAGCAAAGGACCACGGGTCAGACTCGAACCCAGGCCGCTGCAGCAATAACTGAGCCTTATTACATGGAGCGCACTCTCAACCAGGTAAGCCAACAGGGCACACCTATAATCCTTGTTTTAAAGTTCATTTGTTAGCTGTTTTGGAGCTTTTGATCATCTTTGTCAGACTCTTATCTGTTCGTAATGATCATCTGATAGGATCAAAATCTCCACAACACCTTATAAGTGGATCTTGAGGTGAAATTGTTTAAAGTCCTGTTTCCAAGATCAACAATCTGCACTGAGAAACTCAATTTTGAGCAAACATGGACTCAAAGTGTTCCGAATAAAAATAAACATTTCCATTTCCAAATGGACAAACATATCCTGGTAAAGATCATGTGGTAAGATTGAACGCATTGAAACTACTGCTAATAGATGTCAGTATAAAGGGTTTGATTTAATGTCTTGTGCTAGTATGTCTTTAGTGTGCTTTAAGCTCTCAGATTTTTTAGTATTATAAAGCTCAGCAGTTAAAGAAAAGTCTGTGTTTAACACTGATAAGTTTATGTGTCCCTCTGTTGACTATTTGTTTAATTGAAAACTTAAGGAAACTAACCCCTCACTCTGCCCCCATCACTTTTTTAAGATCAACAAATTTCTCCTTTCGGTCGAGCTTCAATAAGACCATTAGTCTAATTTTTCATCGTTTTTCTGACACCTCCGGGGTGTCTCTCTGTGTGAATGTTCTTACGCATGTGGTGCCTCTACGTACCGTATTCTTCCCAAATGTTAGTTTATTACGACAGCAGAGTGCCAGTAATAACTGACAGTGTAGCTCATTGGTGGGGCCTGTGTTTATAGATGTGTTTCATAACCTCTGCTAACATCATTTGGATGTTAACCCCTATGGATGGGCCCTCTTTGATGTCTGGGCTGTGATGACGCATTTTCCACCCTTTTGCAGTCGAAGGCAATGATCTCACATCTGACTGCGCATCCCTCTGCAAGGGAAGACACAGAGATCCCTAACTCATTTATTGCTTGCCATTTTAATATACTGGTTTTGCCATACATTTTGGACCATGTGCTCATGTAATATCCAGCTGGGCCTTCATACAATTTACTGAATAAAAATAATCGGCCCAAAGCATTGCTTGTAATTTGCTGCAGAAATGTTTCTTTCAGCTTTTTTTGGACCTCATCTTTAGAAATACAGTTGTGTTCAAAATAATAGCAGTCTAACATCACTAACCTCATAAATCATATTTCTTGGTAGAAGTGTTATTTCAACAACGCAAATAATTTACTAGTAAGTGTTGTAGAGTCATAGAAAACCAACAGACCCAACAGTCATGACATACATGCTGCTCATTCTATGTAATCGAATCTGTAATTGAAAGGGGCATGTTCAAAACAATAGTGTTGTGTTCAGTTAGTGAGGTGATTGATTCTGTGTCGGAACAGGTGTCAATTATGGCCCATATTTAAGGAAGGAAGGAACCAAATGTTGTGCATGCTGGTTATAGTGCAGTTCACACTGAACTACTCAGCAAAATGGGTTGTTCCAGACATTGCTCTGAGGAACAGCGGACTTTGATTAAAAAGTTGATTGGAGAGGGGAAAACATATAAAGAAGTGCAGAAAGTTATAGGCTGCTGAGGCAAAATTATTTCTGACCGACGTGGGAAAAAAACAGTCAACTACCATTCAGATGGATGAAAGAATAGCCAAAATGGCAAAGGCTCAACCAATGATCAGCTCCAGGAAAATCAAAGAAGATTTAAAGTTACCTGTTGGTACCGTTAGGATCAGAAGAAGGCTATTTGAAGCAAAGCTATCAGCTAGAAGCCCCCCTGCAAAGTTCCATCGCTGAAAAAAAGACTTAATAGGTTGAAATTTGCCAAAAGACACATTGACTGGCCAAAGGAGAAATGGCGCAATATTCTTTGGACTAATGAGAGAAAAATTGTTCTTTTTGGGTCTAGGGGCCACAGACAGTTTGTCCGACGACCTCCATGCACTGAATTCAAGAGACGGTACACTGTGAAGACAGTAAAGGATTGGCAAATGAAAATCATGTTATGGGGATATTTCTCATATTTTGGTGTTGGGCCTATTACCAGGGATCATAGATCAGTTTCAATACATCCAAATTCTTGAAGAGGTTACGTTGCCTTATGCTGAAGAGGAAATGCCTTTGAAATGGGTCTTTCAACAAGACCCAAAACACACCAGTAAGCGAGCAAAGTCTTGGTTCCAGATGAACAAGATTGATGTTATGGAGTAGCCAGCCCAATCAAGAACACTTGTAAAGGTGACATCAAAAATGCTGTTTCTGAGGCAAAACCCAGTACTGCAGAGGAGCTGTGGAATGTAGTTCAATCGTCCTGGGCTGGAATACCTGTTCACAGGTGCCAGAAGTTGGTCGACTCCATTCAACACAGATGTGAAGCAGTTCTCAGAAATAAAGGTTATGCAACTAAATATTAGTGCTGCGATTCAAAGTAAGGCAAACCTTTTTTATTTTTTTTAAACGTCCTAATATTCCTTTTTCTTCACGTTCTGTAAAGGTAGAACACAAACTTGATCAATTTTGGTCATGTTTTGATTTGGAATTGAATGTGCAGTGTTCCCAATGCATTAATATTATGGAAATAAAAGCTATTCTAAGGATTTTTACCATTATTCACTTTTAAACACACTGCTATTGTTCTGAACACAGCTGAATGTACAAGAATGATCTGGCAAGTTTTGACCATGCAAAGATATAATGGAATAGTTTGACATTTTGGGAAGTATCCTTATTTACGGTTTTGCCTAGAATAAGACAAGAAGATCGATACCACTCTCATATTTATCTGTTAAAAACAAAGTGTTAGCCGACAGCTGAATAACTAGCCTAGCATAAATACTAGAAAGCGGGGAACAGCTTGGCTGGCTCAGTCCGAATTTGCCAAAATCCAACAACCTGTGCTCACTCTCAGCAAGAAAGCAAATAAAGGTATTTTCCAAAATGTTGATCTTTTCCTTAAGGGTACCAACGGAGATGCTGTGTCTGCAGTGGTGCTGTGTTGGGTCTTCTCATGCAACACACAGTAGTGAGTATTTTGTGATATAGTTCGATAGGATTCATCATCTGCTGTCCATACAGAATCAAAACACACAGTACTTTAATGTGTGGTTGCTTTTGAGCAGACTAATACACGGTTTGTCATGCAACATATCACCAAGTGGATGAAAGCACAACGTCGTAACCTTTGGTGCCTACACATCTGTTCCTTTTATTTGTTGTGGCTTTGCCTGTGTTGAATTACCAGCCATTTTATTTTAGCAGTTCTCTTAATTTTCTGTCTCAATAAAGTTACTTAATGGGACCACACAAAAGCATTACTTTGGTTTCTGTTAACTGTTAAAAGTAAATTTGACCTTTTTTTAGTTTGTGAAGAACACAGGCATTGGAAATAAGTCCTGCAATTTAAGTAAATAGGGCTTTGAGATTTCTATAGTTGCACTTAATTTGTCTTGATTTAGTGGGCAGGGCTCAATTGTGATGCGTGCAGAGCTAGTTTTTATGAGACCAGCTTTGGGACATGGCTCTGCTGTGGTGGCCTTATCCAGAAACGGGCTTATGTTTGCAGAAGTCTTCATCAGAACGGCAGGTAGTGAAGCACGAAACCACGTTTCCAGAGCCTGATGTCACACATTTTCACATGGCATACATTGTGGTTGTCATTTGGCACACAGAAGCATGTATCAAGCAAAAACTTGATGAATACAAACATAGAAAACATTTTCAGTGCTTAAAATCAAACCCTTTTCATCTTCAACCAAGTATTAATTTTGCATGCACATTTCCCATGTTCAATTGACATTCAACTGATGTTTCGCTTATCTGACTGTTCTAAACATAAACAGAACTAACAGAAGTACCATGAAACAAGGCCACCTGTTTCTTAAAAAGAAATGCTGTACCACAGTGGTTTTCTACGGCCTGTTCATTGTCGAGCTTGTAGAGCTAACAACATCTGAAACCAGATATTGTTTTTTAATTTTACAAGTTTTCTTTGGTCAACAAAAACATTACCTTTCCAGGATGCAGAGACTCAATCTTTGTGAATGTTTCCCTCATAAGTACATATTCATAACATGCTGGTCACATTTGAGTATTACAAACTTATTTAATCACCTGTTTAAGACCGATTGAGGCAGACAACTTCAGAGCCTTTGGTTGATTGAATTCATCCTGCTGTTAGTATAAATAAAGCCACTACCACACTTCAATACAAGCAGACCAGCAATGTTGTCACTGCAGTCACCTCGGAGAACTTATTTGCAGGAAGTGATTCACTTGTTCCCGTTTGTCTGTCTTATGTCAGTCTGACAGTCCGAACCAACGCAGCCTGCTTGTTGTCTGTTATTCTTTTATTATCAGCCTGGAGTTATCGTGGTGAAGTTGTTTTTAGAGCATGTGCAGTTGAGCCTCACAAAACTATCTATTATTGGTTGCTTTGTCCGAACGTTATTCTATCCACAGTTTATTGGTTTGGAAGGTAAAAGAGGGAGAACCAAAGAATCCCAATGGCATGTAACCCATCAATCAAACCTAAATCCTCATTTCCCAGTTGCAGACCTTTAATTGGATCTGGTTGAAATAATGGAGCAAATTTTGAGATTGCAATCACAATCGGCAAACACATGTGGGATGATTTAAATGTTTAAATCAGTTTTGTTGGGGAGTTTGCATGCCTCCATGACTAGAGTCGCTGTGCTGTCAATAGCTCTCGGTCGGGTCTCCCAAAGCAAACTGGTCCAATACTTGTGCTTACCCATACACACAGGTTTAGCTATTATTTTGTACTTTTTGCTGTATTTTTTAATTTCTTTATATAGAAAAAAATGGGCCTTAAAGGTAGAAACCTAGAAATAGGTCACCCATACGCCACCAAGGCACTTAAACCCCTAAGCCACCAGGGCACCCCACCATCAGCTACTACATACCGTAGGTGCTGGGCTGTCTCATTTTCTGGGCATGAGTGCCCGGCTGAGCACTGCTGCTTAAGTGGGGGTCCTGGACAAATTGCCAGCTAGGTACTCCATAGTTCTTCTAGGGGGACTTGTTAGTGGATATGTCTGCCTGTCTTGGACCGTCCAAAACAAACACCTTAGGTGTAGATGATTGATAATCTGATCTGCCATAATTGATCTTCTTTTTGGCTATAACTGCTGTTAAGGTAAAATCGGTGTGTCTGGTCATGTCCTGAGGTAATGTGTTATCCAAGTTGCTGCCCTATGTAAGGTAGGTCAAGTATTTTTTAGAGTCAGTGAGGGCAAGATGGAGTGTTAGATCAACAGAGAGGTATGTTACTAACATCTACGTACTATTTCAAACCTCATTCATTATTTATTCAGGGATAGTATGTGGTGCTCAGACTTTAAGAGGAACAAGTAAAACTGCTGCTCCGTCGAACTGAGTAAAGGCAGGGAAGTGGAGGTTTTTCAAGCATCAGCTCTGTGTAGGTGCTCTTGGTGTTTAGGGAAAGAAATTCAGGATCCCTTTGGGCGTATTCTAGGCCTGCTATTGCATTAAGACTACTAAATGTAAAGTCACATTTGGTGATTGCAAATGTGCTTCTTTCCTTACATTTGTATCTGTTTCTTTTTTAGTGCACGAAGCCTCGAGTCATAGTTGCCTCATTAGCTATATTTCCATGGCACAAGCATTGTTAGCTCCAAAGATCAAAAGATGCAAAAGAAATCAGAAATTTTGATGCAGGGGAAAGTGGGTGTCAATATAATGACTAAGGCTTACTAGCCTCTATCCCTTCACAATAGTGGAAACCAGGCACCAATTACCCAGCATGGGGGAGACAGGAAGAGTAGGAAAATACATCACTTTTGTCACTTAATGTTCCGTAGGACCGTCTGCAAAATCCGGATTCTGGGGTCCACTCATCTTAGCTTCTCTGCATTCATGTGACCAGTTTCTTAAAAGACTAACCGTGGAAACTAGAAGGCAGTAGCTCTGTTTTTGGAAAGGACTGGTCAAAAGCGTCACACTTTTAATTTGTTTAAAGATCATTACATTATATACATAATTGTTAAAAGTAAGGCGGTGTAGTGTTAAATCCCTTAAACGTTTTAAGGGAAGTATGCCAACATTAGCTCAGCTGTTGACGGTATGTGCCCCCTTGGAGATTATTCAGTCCAACATAGTCTCCATTGGGCTGAGACTCAAGACGCCCAATACTTAGTGCTGCTTATCCCATCAATACTCAGCTTTTTTGAGTAAATAATCACTCAGTAGCCAGCATCCCTCTGTGGACCGACTGAACAATCCAACAGCCTGGGAGGGAATCGACTCTGATTTTCCCTTAAGCGCCTCATCAGTAATTCTTATGTAATCGTTTGTGTGTGCGTGTGCGCGTGCGTGCGTGCGTGCAACAATAGGGTCCCACACCCTGCCAGGATTTGGCAAAAGGATGTCTTTTATGTCACTTTTTCTCTGAGAGAAATCTAACATTTCATATTCAAATACATGGTAATTATATAATTTGTAAGATGTTCACTCTGTTTCAGCCACACATTTGACAATTTAAAAAAATGTGCAGGTGTAATTAGGAGAGTCAGTCTTAATACATTTCATACACAGAATGCATTTTCCTGTTTTGACCAGCAGATGGTGCTTTCTGAAGCAAATGACTGCCTCTACATTTGTACTTGGTGGCCATCCTCCAACCCTCCTTGCTTCTTGCCCCATGGTCTTCATAACAGTAAATATTAATCTGAGGTTATAGACAGGGGGGCTGTTAAATGACATCAGTGCTCAGCAGCTTCCAGAATGTTGTAATGACCACTGTTGATCCTGTTAGCTTCTGGTTGCACAGCATTACGTAGTGCTTCATGAAGCTGTAATGCTAATATCTTTGTCATATAAACTCATTTTGGGTTTAGGGAATGAGGTAGTCGGTGATTGATTTAATTGCAGGGGTGCATATGTTTGAGAGCCACATGTGTGTGAGAGAGCCTTGTTGCCTGTTTGTCTGAGAGCGATAGTCTTTATATGTTTGTGTTGTGTTGGCAGGGACACTGTGAATTATTTCTCACAATGATCCTGATCGTTGGGTCCTCTGTTAAGGCTGAGGGATTGTAAACCTCACCACTGTGCTTGTCTGTACATTATAAAGGAATGCTACCGATGACCGAAGGTACTGCTCACGTAACATACAGATGCCATTACATAACCAGGTTGGCTGCATTGTATCAACAAGACAAACAACAGCCCTATTGCTTGGCAATTTCCAAACTCTGAACAAGGTGGACATTTTCTTCTTTAGGCAGCAACAGAAAGTGAGCAAAAAGTGTGCTCCCTGAAAGTGTTTGGACTGTAAATCTTTGCTGCAAGAGGTAGCCACACATCTTTGTGATTAGGTAAACCTCAAAAGCCTTTCATGTGAGCAATCTGTAAAACCTCAGTGGGCACATCCTGTGAGGTATGCAGCTCAATCAAAGGCAATGTGTCCTGCTCAACCTCTTATTAAATACACTCGATTAAGACTTATTTCCAGCAGCTGTGCAGGAGAGCCATTCACCTCCAGATAGACACGCTTTCATACTTGTTTGTGTGGAGATGTCTTTTGTGGATAGAAGTGAGTACTTGGGAGTGTTTGTGTATATTTGGAAAATCTTCTTAGCTAAAGTGAACATGTTGCTCTGAAATATTTTCCAACATCTGCCGCCCATCAGGATGTCTGCTTTCTGAGCCACTGCTGCATTCCTGAGCCACTCCCTCTACCTGGATCAAAAAAAGAAACTCGGTCGTTGCCCCAGAGCTCTGCTCTCCCTGCCCCAGTTCAAACTGCACTCTAGGTGTTTATTCATACCAGGTGCAAGCATCTGCCATGAAATCCTGGCAAATTCTTTCTAAAAGAAAATAACAAACATCCTTTTCAGACTGATACTTATTGTGCTCTTCAATTAAGCATTTCATATTCATGGGTGTTTAGGTACCTTAGGGTCATAAAACCCAAAAGGCTTAAAGCATGCAGGACCAGTCTGAGCTCATGTAAACATACAGTATGTAATGAAAACACCAAAGCGGGAGTCAAGTGGTGTTTGTGACAGTAGCAACACACTGTTTCAGTAGCTGGAAAACTGAATTAGAAGTTTCTATGGCCACAGAAGCTATGTTCCCCTATTTCTACCTCATAATAGTATTTCTTAATGCCTCTGAATGTGAAACCTGGACGACAGACTTAAGCCTTTTCTACTTTGCATGGCTGTTTACAACTATTTAGTAGCCCCCTGTGGTATTGGAGCCAACAGAGGCCAATGTAACTAATTCACTTTTAAAGGCAACTGCTAATGAATTAGGGCAATTTGGGAGTGCTAGTCCGCTGTGAAAAAAAGCTTACCCGGGAATGCATTCTCTGTATACAGCCCATTGTATACAATAATAGTCATTGTCCCCCTTGCATGGTGTCTAATCCCAGCCCATTCAGAGCAGCACTTAAGATTCTTGGCGTACTCCCATACTCATTGCTACTTGTGGACTTAATCTTTTTTCCCCCTCTCAAAATCAGTCAAGTGTATGGCTTAGGCAGATCAAATGAAAGCAAGCTAGCTCACTGCAGAATGGCATTCCAAAGCACAGAAAGTCAGGAGAGAGCCTCCAAGGTTGTGTTATATAAGAACAGACTGACCCTGCTCAGTCTCTGTCTGTCTGAGAATCTGTTGGGTTTAAAGAATGATATAAGAGGAGGATTTCCTTTGGAAATAGTGGTTTTACATATCCTCCCCTCCCCTGTGCATGTGAGTACTTAGTTTGCACCGCTCTGCAGAGTAGTTTGAACAGACTGAACTCAGGCAGTGTCATATTTCATAAATAAATCAGTTTTATTTGTGGCATATAAAATTAAATCATTTTTACAATTTATTCCAGTATGACACATAATATCCAAATAAAGTAGCTACATTTCTTGATAAATAATATTAATAACAATAATAAAAACATTCATTCATCCTTTGACATGTTTCGCTTTGTCTTTTTTTTTCATGAAGGGAGTTCAATAGCTGCCACAAAACATGAACAATAATGCCCACGTCAGGAAGGAATGAAACCACACACTTGTTAAACAAGTCCAGAGGTTACATTGCGGTGTGTTGTTCTTAAGATACAGGATGGTATGCTAATTGAAGTTGCGTATGTGCATATCTACATATACACACACAAGTCTACAGTCTGGGTCATGTCTGTTGTAAAGGATCAAAATATACACAGTGAATTGATATCAGCGACTAACATAAATGTACAAATATTAATTACATATTGCTCCATAACGAAGCTACTTCTGATGCTCCATTAATATGAAGCAGTTCTTAGTTAAGAATGCTGATGTAGTCACAGCAAACAGTGCACTTCATAAAGTCCTCATGATGTAAGCCCACAATTCCTTGGGAATCTAGTTACAACAAGAAGCTGGTAGTTGATTGATGGTCTATTTACACCCCTGCATTCATCTGGACTGCCATTGGCTGCCAGTGCTGCGGATCATCTCATTCTCTTGCTGAGGGGTTTGGACGTTCTTTACCAATCAGTCTCTGAACTTGTGGATGTCGTTGGAGAGGCGGTAGAAGGGGTAGGAGGCTTCGTTGGCATGGGGACAATTGTAGTTGCACTTGCAGGACTCGATCATCATAATGTTCTTGTTGAAGGTCTCTCCGTCCTCGCAGAGGAACTTGACACGGATGGTTCTGGTGTCATGGGGGCTGCAGCAGCGTCCGTCCACGCAGGCGCCGCAGTACTTTGGCCTGTACTTCTTCAGGCTGGCGCAGCCGGCGTAGGTAAACTTCACCGGCTGACTGGACTTCTTGGTTCTGCTGCACTTCTTTCCTTTCTGCAGAGGAATAAACAACAAGGAGATGGTGATTAGTCGTGCACTCAGACCCAGAAGTGATGCATTTAACAGTATGATGCATCACTCCATCATATTCAGCCATAGTGGCTCAAGGTTACCTTCAGACTGGAGTAAGGTGACTGGGTGCATGGCCGCACTTCACAGATTCTTGTCTCCTTGACCAGCTTGCACTCGTTGTTGTTGTTGGTGACTCTGGTGGAGATGCCTGTTCCACAGCTCTTGGAGCACTGGGACCAGGGTGTGGTTTGGACAATGCACTTCTGGCTGTCAAACATGTGAACTTCAGGCTGTGGTCTAAAGGCTGTAATTAAAAGAAGAAATCAAATTAAAAACAAAAAAAAAACATAAGCATCTTAAAATCCTACATATTTCAAGATATTCTATTTCATATCCAGAAAAGTTCTAGGATAAAAAACAGCTTTCTTACCAGCTAGAGACTTGAGTCCTCCCTTCACGATAGCAATGAGCTCATTCCTGTTGGTGAGGTCTCTCTCCGACTCATCAGTCATAATGTCTTTGCCAAAGATCTTCTCCAGGATGTCTGTCTCCATGCCATCATCACACCGCCATTCTTCACAGCACTGGCCTGCTACCTTGACCAGTCTTGGGTTGGCACAGCCCAGGTTGGGCAGGGAGAGCTCCTGCGGGCACAGCGGGACACATCCCACTGCCCCATCGATGCATGTGCACTGGTGTTTACAGTTGGGCTGGAAGCTCTCTCCGTTCTGGTAGATCCTGCTGTTGTACTCACAGGGTCTGCCCTCTGACTTTGCTGCAAGGGGAGAAAAACAGGAGGAAAGGAATGTTATTCTTTCCTGCTCTAAACGTCTGCTGAACACATCACATGGCTGCCAGGTAAGGATCAGTTAAACTGTAAAAGTCTTCAGGCTGCCTGATGAGTCTCCTTCCCTTCACAGTGGGCTGTCTATATTTGATGTTTAGTCTTAGTTTCCTTCTATCTGCATTCCACAGTGCTGAAATCACTCAGGTCTACTTAATTAAAACACACCTTACTTAAAGAAAAAAAGACAAAAGCGTGCACATGTGGAGCTGGTGGTCTTTATACATACCTCGGCAGATGCCACGAGTAGTAGCAGCAGCAAAGCTGGCCCCAAAGTTACACTCCAGCCCTTTAGTGTGGTCACAGGGCTCGGTCAGGCTGCAGTCCTCGTTCAGCTGCCTGGCGCAAACTTTGCAGCAGCCGCAGCCGTCCAGGACGACGCTCACGCCGGGTGTGCACTTAGGCATCTCCATAGGACACTCACACACGGAGGGGCAGGAAGAGGAGGAAGAGACGACCTGTACGGCCAACAACCAAATCATCTATTAACGACTGACACTTTCAAAGCCACGCCACACAGCAGATCCCACAAATATCGAAAAGCTGTCCTCATTTCATCCTGTTTAAAGAAACGTGCTCATATGTCCCTTCTCATTAGGCTAAACACAGGAAATTATTTCAGATTGAAATAGAGAAGTTACTTACCAAATTAAAGCTTCCAAGGAAGGCAACGACAACAGTAAGCATCAGCATCTTGAATAAAATGTCTTCTGCGCGTTAAAGAGGAATCCTGGTCCCAGTTTTGTGAAACGTTAGTTATAGTCTGTCTTCAGAGGAGTCCTTAGGTATTCCCTCGCTCAGTCGTCTTGTCTTGATTTGTTGCTGGTAGTCTCTGGTGTTAGAGGCTCCTTTAGAGTAGTTGAAACTCTCGGTAAAGCGGTTGCAGTCTGCTGAGGTCCGGCCACCTCCGGACTTTTATACCGTAGTGGGAAGCTGACGTCGTTCCTGGGCTGCCTGCTGAACTGTTCCCAAACTATGCCAGGAATGTTTCTCGGCGCATTTTCCATCCAAGACCTAAGCTCCACCCTGTCTAAACCTTTCTCTTTTTTTTTTCTTTCTCAAATGGATTTTTCCCCCCTGGATCCCATCTGAACACACTTTTCCGTCTCACATTTTTCTCTTCTTGTTTATCCCCCCTTTAATTTTCTTCCTCTGTTCTCTTCTCACATCTATCAACTCTAGTTCAGAGGACTTTTCTGTAGAAGTTGAGGTGCTTTATTGTTAATTTGTTCTCTTGTGATGTTCTTGTCACTTTATAGACAAATGAGTAAAAAAATGGTATTGCATGACTTCTTGGTTTCAGTGCGTAGTTTTTAAACGTATCGATTAAAAAAAAAATCATAAAACATGCCAAATACCCTAAAGCAGTGCGTAGAAAACGTGCCAAAAAATAAGTTGGCTTTAAACTTATTTCACTATTACTTATACAGTGTCCCCTTAGGAATAATGGACTTCTTGTAATTTTTGTGACAGTAATGTTTTTTTTCTTCCTGATTAGTTAACTACAATGCTACAGCATGTTGCAGTGGCCACGTTTAAAATAGCTTTTGTTTTTTTCATCTTTAGAGTCTAACGGTGTGGGCAGAAATACGTTTAACAGAGTCTATTTCTGGCTTTCCAGTGCCTTCAGAGGAGCTAAGCGTTTCCAGATGCGCACCAGAGCTCAGACGTAACAATATTGCCATATTTGGTATGGCAGTAGCCTACATTATTAACATATTTCTCTCCCTTTGGCCAGCAGACCACAAAGCATTCCTGACAGCTTAAAGGCTTGTTAAATATGTTCTTCATGCAGGGAAATTCCTTTGCATTCATTCCTTGAGGCAATTTAACTTTTCACGCAATGTGTCCATCACGTTTGGGGGGGGGGAAAGGGGGTCCCGTTGTAGGTAAAGAGATCCAATTTTCCACCAGGGATGTTGTGGTGTTGGTGGGGGGAGACAAGTTGTTAGTCTTTGTCTCTACTTCATTTATTTTTTTTCATTTTTTACATCGGGGTTCTCAATAAGTCCTCTCCAGTGAAGTTTTCAAAATTATGAAAACTTTCACCAGATGGAAACGAAATGCGTAAAGACGCAACATAAAACCATTAGGCTATTATCTCCATGAACGGCTGGCAGTTTCCAAAGAGGACATTTAGCATGCGGGTAGATTGTTTATTTGTGTTTGTAAGGATCGGACATTTCACCTCTCTCTCCCCTGTAACCTCGTGTAGTTTTAACATGACGATACACTGAGACAGCAGCAGTGAACGAGACGGCTGGAGAGCTTCTCCGGTGAGTTTGGACTCATTTTATTTTCTGTTTATTCTGCGGACTGTAGTTGAGACTCTGATGAGATATGAATCGGCTTGTATCTGCGAAAGCATGAATCATCATCGTGCTCCCTTTAAATAAATGTGAGTCAGAGCAGCTGAAATTGATTCTGAACAGATTCATTCAGCAAAAGTTGTGGACAGGTTGAGCTTTTAAGCTTTCTCTGGTCTTGTGTTGTAGATATTTAGGTTTTTTATATAGCCTAAAAATGGCCAATGTCCAAATGTCAATGCATAATTCGAATATGATTTTATATGATTAGCCTACACTGTGAACAGATCAACACAGTCTGTGTGAGGTTTGTGTGTGTGTGTGTGTGTGTGTGTGTGTGTGTGTGTGTGTGTGTGTGTGTGTGCGTGTGTGCGTGCGTGCGTGTGCGTGTGAAGCCCATTTGGATAGGAGGCGTGTCTTTGTGAGCAAATTTGCAGTGGTGTCTTGTGTGTATTTCCAAGCTACATTATGCTAATGTATGCTCATTTGCCTATGCTAATGTCACATTTAAGATGTTAAAGGGACACTATTGATTTGACACATCAATATCAGTTTGCTCCTCATGACAAGTACAACTATGAAAACAGCTTTGAAAATAAATGTTTGGAGAAAAAAAGTAACCCTGTTAAACTCATCATCTCAGTTTCAGGCTTGGAGACTAAATGAATATTTGTAACAGAAATCACGTGGTACAAACTGTGGCCATGGAGTTTGAAAAACATTGGCATTTAACAGGCAGCAATAGTTACATAACATGCTAATGGTTGCTTATAGGAAATGTAGGATGCATAATTCTTGGCAATTGATCAAGGCACCAAACGTTTGAAAATCTTGTCTGTTGATTTTGATCATTTTGATCATTTCAAGTCTCCTAATTTTGTGGAAGTGCAACACCAAATTCGTGGAATACCAGTTTATTGTCTCTCGCTGTTTGGACAGCAGGTCTTATGTCATGCTTTGTTTGCTTGTCCTCTACTGTGTTGCCCTAAAGTCTTCCCAGTGTGTGTATGTGTAGGTGAGTTCACATGCATGCATATGGCCGCATGTGTGTGTTATGGTGATAGGAAACAGTGTTGTCATTGTACGTCAATGGAGAATAACACGCAGTAATCTTCCTTAAAGTAAAATTCCTTAATTACCCGTTTGGTTTAGGAAATATTCCAAAAGCTGGACATGCTTCTCCGTGTTGCAATTGCCCTGGCATAATAGTTTCCACTAAGGCTGTCTGAGAACCCTCATCTCACCCACGCATATACATCACAAAAACACACACACACACACACACACACACACACACACACACACACACACACACTTCCCAAAATTAAGAGGGTGTCTCTTTCCTTTACAGAAATGACCTTTGGATTATTCTCACAGCTCTGTAGCATGGTTATCTGAGCAGCTCCACAACCTCCAATCTCACAAAAGGTTTGAGAGAGATTCTTGTGTGTTGTGGCTCAATGTATTGGAAACTCATTGTCAGATCCCACCAGGTCTGTGGCGGGAAGCCCTCAGCCTCGCCATTTATGTCCAAGTGACAGATGGAACAGAACAGCATGGCCCGGCATATTTAAACAACAGATTCCATTGTAGTATATTCAAGATAAATGTCATAACTGGTATGCAGTGTGAACTGGTAACACTTCCTTTCTCTGTCAGCGCATGGAGCAGCAGGAAGTTTGCTAAGTTATGGCCATTCTTGTGTGAACAAGGTCAGCGATGAGGCCAACGGTTAAAATACTGAATGAAGTTTTGAAGTTATGTAGATTTGAAAAGGCAGAACTCCGTTAATCGTAGATTCACGTCAATTTCATTGGATTTGTAACATTTCCTGAATCTTTAAAAGGAAAAAGGTGCAGTCCAGGCTTGGTAGATTTGTTCAGCCTTGTGGTCTTTGTTACCTTGGCATAATTGAATGTAAAGGCCTTGAGTGAGGAGGGCTGTTTCATAATCTTGTAAAAGCACACTTTGTTGTGTAATTTCTTCCCAAAGATTATTATGCCTACATGAAACAATTCCACTACTGTCTGATCTTGTGCATACGACCAGCACATGGCTGTAGTATATCTCCTGTTAGTGATCTTTGGCATATAGCTAACAAGAAGAAACTAGAGGTGTTTTTTTGTGTTCTTGTGCAGCAAAATGTGGAAAGCAACACCAACATCTGCTGCAATGTTGCATTTCAGGAAGGTGCAGTAAATAAGATACCTTACTTAACACGCCACTGCCAAAACACGTTACTTTCTGTGCATGCAAATTCATGTGTTGTCAAAAACAAGACAATTATTGTCCTTATTTTACATTCCTGGCCACTTTAAATGGCACACATATCTTACCAGATGCATCAACTTCAAAACACTCATTGTAGTGATGGGTACATTTAGTGTAAAAATCAAACGTTCCTCTGCAATTAGCATTTTTGGATATCTAGCCCCAGCATCACATTGTCAAAGCTTTCCACAGCTTTCCCCTTGTGGATGTTTGTACAACCTTTTACGAGTTTCTTTCACTTCATTTTGGAGTGCAACAAAAGACCTTAACAACTAGTTTTGAACAATAGTGTGTGATAATAAATGTCACTTCACTCTTTCCTCAAGCCTCTTAACAAAACTGTTGTACTCAACAAAATGCCTTAGCTGAAAAACAGCTTGAATCAGACACTATTGCAGCTGCTATTGAAATGGCTCAAAAATACAATCCTTTCCATCTAGTAATATACATTTTTTATAATTTCATGTCATGTCGTTTCATCACTTTATTCTTTGGCGTAATTAAGTTAATAAACTTCCCTGACTGCTTAAAGTTAAATATGCCCGATGCACCTGGTGTAATCACGCATGTCACTTTAGACGTCTAGGATCCCATCATGAGTTTAATCATCCTAGGCAACTAAGAGGTGATGCTTTTTGGTGCTGCTTCATCCACAGCTGGAGGATCATGTCTGCTTTCACTCATTTCTTTTATAGTAGCACAATGTACCAGCCAGGTGTGCCTGAAGAATGAGGGCTTTCCTTCATCTAATGTAACCCAAATTCCTCAGCATGGGGAGAGAAAAGAGAAAGAGAGGGTCTTTTCTTGGGCCACGTCCATCTGTGATGAGGAATGATGGAAAAGAAAGAAAGTCTGGGTGGGGGCAGGTGTTAGTGTTAGGAGGAGGGTGGTGGTGGTTGGTGATCCTGGCTGGAGTGGAAAAAGGAATGTGGGGCTCCTGGAATGTTTAGAGCAGTCGGGGATAATTGAGTGAATTTGGAACAAGAAAAGACAAACCGAGGTCCCGCGGTGGAAGAATGTGTTTCTGGGACGTCTGAAGAAACATTCCATCCATTCAGACAGTTTCAGGCCCAGAACCTTCCTTAGATGGCACCATAGGGAATATAAACCCCCTCCCTTCCTCCACCCACCCACAGACACACACACACACACACACACACACACACACACACACACACTGCTCTTCCTTTCAAACTCTTTGCCCTACACTTCTCACACTGCAGGACAAGCAGACATCCTCCTTTTTATATACATCCTTTGTCCTTGAAGTTAGTGTACATTATTTCATAAAGTCTGCCAAGGGTGAAGCAGTTGCATATGTCTCCAAATTCTCAGGTTTAGGAATAGAGATAAGCTCAGTCTTTCTTTCTTTCTTTCTTTCTTTTTTTCTTTCTTTCTTTCTTTCTTTTTACTTCTAACAATTGTAACATTTTAACAAAGCATAGGAAACAAGTGTGTATACATCTCTTTATGTCCTTAGCTTTATGCAGATCCAGATATGACAACATCCTTGTTGTTTGCAGCAATGGTAACCAATTTCTCTCATTTGGTCCTCTGGGAAACTCATTACAAATATATACTTTCCTATGTGTTTAAGTCTAGGAGGTTCCACCATCCATTTTTGCAGGCAACCATTAAAGGTTGACATAGAGACTACTTCCTCTATTATTACACCAAGGTGCAACCTAAAATGTCATATAGTCAATGTCAAGTCAATATTTCCATAAAACCAGAAGATGCGTGAATGATTGGCATCCATGTGTCAACACAACCTCTAACACTGCTGTTAAGTATTGAATCCTTTTTTTTTTAATGATATTGCATTTTCATATTCTTAAGTGTATTTTGTTCTTGATGTCCCTCATTTCAATGTGTAGGTAAAGCAGATTTCAGCAACTCAAAGAAACCTTTTTCTGGAAAGCATTTTATAAAAATCATACTATTAACAGCAACATTTCTAATATAGTGGTCAAAATACAGACGTCACTATGTGGATGCAAACTAAATTACTTTTTTGGGGGATTAATTGACTAATTGTTAGATTGAATCCAAATTGCTTGTTTTGTTCCATTTGCGTTGGTCTCGATTGATG
>NC_045741.1:11804666-11805959 GCF_008692095.1 Etheostoma spectabile
GCATTGATTTGAGTAATTGTTAAATATTGAAGCTGCATGAATGTGTAATATATGGATAAATAACGGAATTCGTTCATGAAAAGAGCCAGCCTTGCAGGCTCTGCTTTGCTGGTCCCGTGTAAAATGGATTGAGCCATTACAGGTTCAGTGTGTTTCGACTGTCACTTGTTGGGCTGAACGCCTCAATGACGGCTGACAGACTCGGGAGCTACACGTGATGGTCGGTGCGCGTCACCGAAGCGCTGTCGCTCGCCTGGAGACTGGAGCAAGGCTGGCTGACACTGTGTAGCAGGCTATTGTAAATAAAGAATAAAACCCCCCAAAAAACTAGCAGGGAACAAATAAGCAAGCCAGGCAGCATCGGGTTAAGTGATAGTAGTTTCTCTCATTCATTCGTCGAGTTGTCTGTTAGGGTGTTTTCAGTCCTTTTTTTTCTGATTTGAGCGTGCCAAGTAAAGGGAAAGCTAAACATGGCTGGTTTAATGGTAGGTTTTGGTCATTACACCCACGCCGTCGTCCGGGGAATCCCGGCGTCCCTGGCCAAAGAAGCGCTCCGGAGCAGCCAGTCGGAGGTGGACGTGGTCAACGCGCGGAGGGAGCACGAGGCGTACGTTGAGGTCCTGGGGACGAGGCTCGGGCTGGAGGTGGTCGAGCTCCCCGCGGACGAGTCGCTCCCGGACTGCGTGTTCGTGGAGGACGCGGCCGTGGTGTGCGGTGACACGGCGCTCATCACCAGACCCGGGGCAGAGAGCAGGAGGAGAGAGGTAGGGAAGTGGCAGCTTCCACAGCATGATTTAGTACACAGGAAAAAAGTTGAATTTGAAAGTGGAGTGGAAGGCGTCCTCTCCCTTCGTTTTCCTAGTGGGCACACTTGGTATGCACTTACTAGTCTGCAGGGGAGCATGCTATAGTGATACCTCGTTATGGTGGCTGATCTATGTGACAGGTCTGTAGGGGATTATTAGCGGGGATATTAAATGATGGGTCTTCGAGGGGAAAGATGTTCCCCTCGACGTCTTTGAGTTAGTTCATAATTAACTCACTCCAGCTGTGTAATGCCAAGTTAGTTCTGCAGAAATGTGTGAAACTTAAGTTTTAGAAGGGGTTATCCTGCATGAGGCCTGCATCTCTGAACGCTGTACATTTCACCCCCATGTCGTGCTAAATCGAGATTCCATTCTAACCATACGTGCACACCAACCTATTCAAGGGGAGATGGTTAGTATGAGGCAACGCCCATTTGAAAGAAGACAATGGTTTTCTTTCTTTCTTTCTTTATATATATATATATAT
>NC_045741.1:11805969-11806291 GCF_008692095.1 Etheostoma spectabile
ATATATATATATATATAGTGTATAGTATAGTGTGTGTGCTTGTGCTGCACTGTGCATTTTCTCATAAAGGCAATATTTTTCAAAATATTGTTTTTTTATAGTCTACATAATGCATATTTCTTGGTAATGCATTTACTATTTGATGTCAGTTGTCGCTTTATATTGTATGTAAAAGAAGGAATGTTTTCAAAGCACCCTAGAAGGACTTCCTTAATAACACTTATTGGCTGATTAGGATCATGACAAGACCTGAATGAGAAGAAAACAGAAAATATAGACATGAGTGTACTGGTTTTTGTGTGTGTGTGTGTGTGTGTGTGTG
>NC_045741.1:11806301-11820488 GCF_008692095.1 Etheostoma spectabile
TGTGGGAGAGAGAGACAGAGAGTGTGTGTGTGAGACAATGATTGAAACGGTAGGACGGCTTCTGTGAAAGCCCCTGTCATATCACATCAGAGTCACTTTACTTGGCTCACTGGTGCTAATGGTCCCCAGCCCCACTGGCAGCAGGGTTACTGATTGAAAAACCCGGCGCTGCTACCCTCACCCACCGCATTTCATTTATTCTGAACATGCTACAAGTTATATTAGCATGCACATGTGCACACATAATCAACACTCTCCCAAAACCCAGTTCTCACAGTTAAATTGAGAGGTTTTTCATATTTACAAAGAGATTGATTTGTTTTCTCGCCCCTGTTCTGTTAATAATAGCCGTCAGCTGTGGTGAATTATAAAGTGTGAGGTTTTAGAGACAAAAAAAAATGTTTTCAAAAATAGGACTGCAAAAATCACAGGTGGATTCCAATGCATGCGTGACTTGATTGTCTCTGGCAGAGTTATAAGTGATTATAAATAGATACTTTTGTTCATAATGACATATGCCCTGTGAAAATTACATTTAATCACCGTTTTATTGGCAGTTAAAGTGCTGGCCTGCTGGATGCACTGTGAAAAAACAACAAAATGACTTTTCACGTTAAAGTGAGCATAACGGCTTTTTGGGAGAGTGATCTTTTAGTTATTTAATCTAGTTTAATAAAATAATATTAGTGTCTATTGTTTGTACGCAGCTGAAGAATAATGCATTGCAACCACGCTCATAATTGTGTTGCTCATACCACACGGTATAATTCATCATAGAAGTAAAGGCCTGGCCATCAAACATGAGATGTTGTTAGTGGTGATGCAGATATATCACAAAAGGACTCCATAATTACAGGTGCTATTGCTTTTACAACAGTAGTATAAAAAAAGTTTTCTTCAAACAATTGCCGGGCGTGCTGCCGTGGCAACAGATGCAGTATGATGCAGCAATCAGCAATGCATTAGCATGTCTCTCACCAGTCGCTTCGCTTGCCTGAACTACCTTCGTGTGTAACATTTCATGAATTAGTGTATCGCTTGTACTTTGCTAATGTTATTGTAAGTTTAAAGTAGGGCTGGGCAGTATATTGATGGTGTATCGATATTGTGATATGGGACTAGATATTGTCTTAGATTTTGGATCTATCGTAATATTGTAATATGGTAAGTGTTGTTTTTACCTGGTTTTAAAGGCTGCATTACAGTAAAATGATGTAATTTTCTGAACTTACCAGACTGTTCAAGTTGTTCTATTATTAACCTTTACCCACTAAGTCATTAAATCATTTCTGGAAAATAATTCTCAAAAATCTCATTGTGTAAATAACATTTTGTTAAAGCACCAATAGTCAACCATACAATATTGTCGCAATATTGACATTGACGTATTTAGTCAAGAATATCGTGATATTTGATTTTCTCAATATTGCCCAGCCCTAGTTTAGAGCCAAACTGAAGAACTGTTCCACGTCGATTCCCCTACAGGTTGGAACCGGATTTGTCCATCAACGCTGTCGTAATGTCTCATTATGTCTCATTCAAACTACAGATCTGCTACCCGATCTGGCGTACTTGCATAGTGCGTCTGTAGCCGGTAGAGGGCCGCAAAGCGAATGCGGAAGTGCCGTTCACCCTGTTACGAGTTGATGAACAACTGAAACCATTTTGGAAACATTATTTTAAGAGACATTATTTTGGTGCAAGTTTGCCAGATCAGGTAATGCTATTTTTGCTGTTTACTGCTGTTTAGAAGATAAAATTTACAATAAGAGGTTCTAACAATTTCCTTTCAGTCTGGGAATCTCTAATGTCGTACTTTAGTAACCTCCAAGCCCTACCGGTGTAGTAAGTGACCATCCTGGCTGACTCCGGAGGAACGACTGCCCCCCTCTATATGCAAGCTACACTATATAAACACCTGGCTATAGTACTCCTCTATGGTTTGTCATGATACAGTTTTGAAAGCGTGCTGTCCTTCACAGAAATCATATTTGTTTATTTATGTTTCAATTCTAAGTATGTCTTTCCTTTAAAATTGTCTGTGTTGTTAATACTTTCTTATTTGGTCCAGTCGGGGAGGGATGGGAGGAGGGTGTTTTGTGTGTAAGAAAAAGAAAAACTCATATACCTGTACCAATGTGTCTATGATTATTGTCTGGATTTCTCAATAAAAAGAGGTTTAGAGATCGGGTAGCAGATCTGTAGTTCTTATGAGACATCAGAATAATGGTAACAGTAATGGTAATGGACAATTCCGTCTTAATGCTGTGTCACTAGTTCAGTATTACACTGATTCCAAGAGAATCAAGCTTTTTTCTTCTCAGGAATAAACAAACATCCTGGGTGACTTTTTTTGGATGAGTCTCTTTTCTAACCCATTGATTAACGAGAGACTGTCAGGAAATGGCTTTTCTATCTATTGCATGGTTGGCCGGGGCCTTGTCTATTTCCTCTGCCTCGATTCGTTTATTTTCAGCCCTCTCAGTCTTCCACTTATTGCTGCCAATTTACTGCCAAGATGTATGAGGCAAGATTCAGTTGGTTTTAGTTGTACTTAGAAGAAACGTTTTGTCATTAACATGAGTGGTTATTTAACTTTTGGAAGCACATATGGAGTCATGCAGACACTAATGTACTGTGGGGGCAAGTGAGTAATTCTCTAATCATGATTTCATAAAGACAGACATAAATACAGCTTACCTATTAGCCAGAATAGTTATATGTGCTGCCAGTAAAAGCTGGACTTTGTCCAAATCCTCTGGACTGTCGACATTCTAAACTTTAAATTCTGATCAGATAGTGTGGAGTACAGGTGTGCCATGCAGCAGGGAAATTGATGTGGGAATTCACTGGTGTTCTTATCTTGGCTCTATGTTGGGAGGAATCACTTGTTTATCACGTTATTCTGTTTTTCATGCTGTGGGATTTGGTTGTTGGTCTATTGGCCTCATCCATCAGTTCTGCTTTGAGTTCCCTTTTCTTCTATTCCTCTAAACGACTCGTAGACACACTGCAGGAAAGTGGCTTCACATAATTTGATCATTCTCCCCTCTGCCTTTCAAAGGTGAGGCCAATATTTTTTTCGTAACTGATTGTATCCATTATAGATTTCATTATTGCTCAACTACACAAGACAATATGGAATGGAATAAGATACATCAACATTTCTGAAAGGTTGCAGGAATCTTATCCATTAGGCTGTGGCTTAAAAGCTTTGTTATCAGGGGAAATGCTTGTCTAAATGGACTGCAGGATTGTCCACTGCAGACTGAAGCATTGTCTAAAACACTCTGACAAAGAGTCAAAGTTAATTATTTCAGAATACTAAACACTAGTCTGATATGCGGAAACTGGATGCGGAGCCGCAGATTGTTAGGTGACACTTATTGTGAACTCATTTAGGAATCGTAATTAAATTTAAATTAAATTTAAAAGTAGTGTGTTCCTCAGTTACTTTGTAATAAAATAATGAACCACATATTTTTCTTGATCTTAAGCTTTTTCAGAACTGAGAGAAAGACAAATGTCCCAAGGCAGACAGGAATATATTCTTAAATATTGTTATGAACGTTGAATGTATGTTATGGCCCCATGAATCATAACTATAGTTTCAATTTGACAGCATACAATCGTTTTCTTATTGTACACAGCTACTCATTGCAGTGTGATTACATGGCAGAGGGACTTACCCACAGACAGTTTCAAACACATCTGATGGACATTTAGATTTTTCAGCCTGACTTTTGATTAAAGTTGACTTTCTATAATGTTAAATATTTTGGTCTGGTGTTCACAGACAGATGATGTTGTCTGTTTACCCTCTTGTCTTTAGTGTGTAACAAAAGAGATTTTAAGATGTCGAGTGGTTGTCAATAAGGCACTCTTTGTGCCTCGAAGAGGGACTAGATGCTCCGACAGCCCAGCCACAAAGTAAAGTGTCACTGGGATGTATTCTGCTTGCACTGTAACGTTGTCTTGAGAATATTTCCCAGGCCTCATGACATTTGAAATTTTCAGCCTGACCTGACCTTAAGCGTTGTTTGCAGAGTAGCAACTGTTGCTAAACTTTCCTTCCTGTCACCTCCACTGTCCTAATAAATTTAAAGAGAAGTGAATCAAGCAGCTTCTTAATGCTTTGATCAAAAATGTTCTCAATTATTTACTAACCCAATTCCAATGAAGTTGGGACGTTGTGTAAAACCTAAATAAAAACATAATCCAATGATTAGCAAATCCTTTTCAACCTATATTCAATTGAATACACAACAAAGTCAAGATATTTAATGTTCAACTGAACTTTATGTTTTTTTGCAAATATTCACTCATTTTGAATTTCAGAAGACTCAAAAAACACCTGTTTGTAACATTCAACAGGTGAACAGGTTAATTGGAAACAGGTGTGTCATGATTGGGAATAAAAAGGAGGACCCCCAAAAGGCTCAGTTGTTCACAAGCAAGGATGTGTCGAGGTTAACTACTTTGTGAACAACTGCGTAAGCACAATTTAAGCACATTTTCTCAACATAGAATTGCAAAGACTTTGGGGATTTCGTCATCTACAGTCCGTAATGTCATTTTAAGATTCAGTAAATCTGGAGACATCTCTGCACGTAAGTGGCAAGGTCAAAAACCAACACCGATAGGCTGTGACCTTTGATCCCTCAGGTGGCACTATTTTAAAAATGACATCATTATATAAAGGATATTACCACATGGGCTCAGGAACACTTCGGAAAAACGCTGTCATTAAAACAGTTTTTTGCTACATCTACAAGTGCAAGTTAAAACTTTACCATGCAAAGCGAAAGCCATATAGCAACCAGACCTAGAAACACTGATTGCTTCTCTGGGACAGAGCTCATCTGAGATGGACTGACGCTAAGTGGAAAAGTGTCCTTTTGGTCTGACGAGTCCACATTTCACATTACTTTTGGAAATCAAGGACGTCATGTCCTCCGGGCCAATGAGGAAAAGGACCATCCAGATTTTGATCAGCGCAAAGTTCAAAAGCCAGCATCTGTGATGCATGGGGATGTGTTAGTGCGGAGACCCCAGATTGTTGAGCAACGGAAGTTGTACATCGAGCAAGCATGGGAAAGAATTCCATCTGCATAGCTTCAACAATTAGTGTCCAATTGAGTGTTGTTTAAAGGAAAGATGATGCAACACAGTGGTAAACATGCCCCTGTACCAGCTTTTTTGGAACGTATTGCAGACATTAAATTCAAGACAAGTAAATATTTGCAAGAAAAACCCCCAAAGTTTATCAGATTAAATAATAAATATCTTTGTAGTGTATTCAATTGCATATACTGTATGTTGAAAATGATTTGCAAATCATTATATTCCGTTTTTATTTACATTTTACACAGAATTCTGGAATTCATTGGAATTGGGGTTGGTAAGTGTGGCGGGAAGGAAGTGAGGGCACTGCGGATCTGGTGTGGATGAATTCACAGTGAATTGGCCTGTTGAGTCTAATCACTGCTCTCTCTAGATGCTCTGGTGCAAGTTTTGAACTGCTGGCACTCTTCATGCCAATCAAAATGGGCATGCTTTTGCTTGCTTACATACTTTATTGATAGTTTTTCAGCCCCAACTCAAGTAGAAGAGATCAGGTGTATATAGCCCTTCATATGCGAGAGAGTAAAATATTATTGGCTTGGAGTTTTATTGCAGTTCAGCCTAAACTAAAGGGACAGTTACTGGAGTCAGTTAAGGTAGCACAGAGATCAGGGCGCCACATAGCAATATTGTTTGGCACTTTGTTACACAACTAGTAGATAAATGGTTCATGGGTGGGAAGCTGTTCAGGGATCATGTCCAAATCCTCGTCCCTGGATGGTTCCTTCTCTTAGCAGAGACAAGGACAGCAGTACAGGAATTTGTCGGTCCAGATTTGTGGAAAATTAAAAAAAGGCAGCATATTGTTTTTAGCAAATCTGTTCCATTGATTACCGTTGTTAGTATTGAGCATTTTATTTTGAAAGGTAGGTTACAATTCTGCTTTGTGACTGAAAGACGGATGTTGGACAAACGTGGCCAAAATGAGTTTTTTCCTCAGGATGCCCGGGTCCACTCACTGTGACAGAGCGAAGAGCAATCACAGTCAAACTGATATCAAAGTGAAAAAGGCAAAGCCCACGTTCTTACATGAAATGTTTTTTTTGTGTGATTTCAAAAAAGGTCTCTTCCTTCACTAGCTAAAGCCACAAAAATTGCTCTTTGAGCTTGCTTTTTGCAAGACGTGGTGAACAATGTGAGCCTAATTTTAAACCAAAACTACTTCCAAAATATTCCTGCACTGCCTTATCTGCATGATTACAGCTTTCACTGTCAGCTCACCACCTCAGTCCAAGCAGGTTGTCTTCAGCCTCAAAATTACCCAAACAAGCACATAAATTAAAATTGTAAGTGATGAAATTAGCATTGCAACTGCAGTCAGCCTTGATTTGCATGTCAGTGGAGCCCAAAAACAGATAACTTATCGAGAGAATCTTTGCAAGTGAGTTGTGTCAGTTTTCCTTTGGCAGAAGTGGTTTAAGTTTGTTCTTTGAGAACATTACATCGTAGGTGATTGCTGGTTAGTGCTGTAAGATCAGGGCAGATATAATAATAATAATCATAATAACCATAATAATAATACAAATTAAAAAAGTGTCTCAATGCATGTTGATTAGGTTGGAGGGTTTGCTCCTGTAAAACTTCATCTCTCCAATAACTATTATTTACAATCACAATATCTAGTGGGTTGATGACATACTCAAAAATGATAAGGTGAAGGAACTGCACAGATGCAACACTGGATTCTCCCAAGTTTTAAAAGTGTCAGGGTTTGGAAAGCTTACTCAAATACTGTTGGTCAGGTGAATAGTTCTGAGATTTACAAGAGCTCAATAAACCAAGCTGCGAGGATGTTCTGCAAGTGTTCTTGCATTTGAAAAAGTACAGCACTTTTAAAAATAAACTCAACTCTCAATCCAGCAGCCATGACAAGTAGTGATTTTGCTCAATTCTGATAAACTGCTTCATATAATTCCAGCTGTCTTCCAGTAGCTACAGTTGGGTGACTTTTTCCTCTGTATTCATATCCCAAACTTCAGGTTGTGCTGGCAGTCTCTCAGTTTGACAGTGAAGACGTACTTAATTCCCTAAAAAGAAAATCCCTTTCTGATCCTCACTTTTAACCTCACTTGTTGTTTACTGAAGCAAATAGACCGGAGTTCAGATCAGTTGAACGGGCCTGCGGTGTGTGTGATTTAGCTTCATCAACTGAATGAACTTCAGTTTAAATCTACCATGAAATAATTACTAAACCTGCCGCCTTTTACTGGTACTGTTCAGACACTTTTCAGAATTAAAATGTAGCCATTATCTGTTTTAGACATGCCAGTTGGGACTTACTGTGTCTCATAATGGTATGCTGCTGTAAGCAATTACTGTAAGTTAAGCTCTCTGAGCCTGGAAAATAATGGTCATTAAAAAGTGCTAGAATCTGTCAAAACAAGTGTAAAAAGGTGTCAATTTATGTCTGGAGACAGGATGGAAAACTGTGCTTCAGACACAATATTTAGGTCATGTTTTTATAGACGTAATATTTAGGTTCAGTCCTCGCAGTTTATATGTCCGTGCTGGCCCCTTTCTGGTCATGCCTCATGTAGCTGCCCCCAAACTAACACCAGACGCAGAGCATCTGTTTTGACTGGACGGCCTGCAGTTGCAGATTCCTCCCTTTCCTTCTGGCTCTTACGCGACTTCTCCTACGGAACCGACATGGTTTCCTTCAGGGAGGCTTGACATCCGCGTGTGAACGGGGGAGAAGGGTGAAACACCTGGAACCCGCCAGTAGCATGTGGGCCAGGGTCAATGTGCCTTCCCCAACTGTCTGTCACATTCCTACCACATTTAACCTGCCCTTCCGCTCACTGTTTGTCTGTCTGACTCCTCGTCTGGCGTGTTCGTTTGTAACATTGCAGTGCTGCTTCCTCTCCCATCCTCCGTCTGTGATTCATTTTCTCACAAAGGATATCGAATCATAATGTCTTCCAAGGTCTTACTCAGGTTAAGATGATTACATTTACATTTAACAACCTGAAATGTAGGCCGCAAATTACCCACTCAACAATGTCAATGGACTGCCAGTGAAAAAGTAAGAACCTGTCTTTGACTGAGGAATATACAGTAGGTTAGTCTGCTTTTAGTCTCGCATTTCCAGAGCTCCACTGCTCTGCTCAAGTCCACACAGCATTCCCTGGATGGGAGAAAAACACGCTTTCGCAACAGAAAACTCCAATTGTAAAGATAAGCTAGCAAGCTGTCTGGATTTACCTTGCGCATATCTCCAAAAAGGTTAATCATAGTCCTCATAAACCAACCATAATTTAAAATTCCGACACAAAGGAAGGCCAAGGCAGCGGATAGCAGATTTACATGAGTGAAATCCAACGGCAACGGAGCAATCCCGGTAGTGGAACGTCGTGGATATAGACTAGTCTGCTTTCAATACAGGAAGAATAAAATAGATTTCCAGTAATACGACAATAGCAGTAGTTAGTTACTGTGCTGCTGAGAAGTTATTCGTTGGCATGAAATGTACTCACATATTGAAAACTCAAAGTCTTTGCATTCCACTATAAACAGTTTGGCAGTAAGCCAGACATCTTAAATTAGCTTCTGATAGCTTCTGAGTAGGACCTTTCTTGTGCTATTCTAACTTTTACATATCTAAAAGAGAATAAATATATATTCAAACAAGAATATTCAAAGGATGTAAATTCAGTAGAGAAAAAAGACGCAAAGCCAGTTGCACCAGAGTTTCTGAAGTTCGACCGTAGCCTGGTTGTAACGTAATTGTTAGTACATGGAGATAGCGTGGATAAAATGGGTTTCACCACTCAAACTAGTTTGTTGTCACTAAAAAGTTAGCTTTAAAAATACATGACCCATTATAATTATGGAATATGGTTGACACACTTGGCCTGACTCTTGATAAGTGTGTTTAATAGTGAACTGTGAAGATTTTATTTTATCCTAAAAATAACAATATACCTCAAACATTCTGCATACCAAGGCCGTCCAATTTGGGGCCCGCAGGCTTGTTTTGTTTTGGCATGCTTATTCGCTTCTTATTTTGAAAGTCCTGTAAAAGCCTAACCAGTATGACTACGAAACATTTAGTGCTGCTAAAAAGTACTTACTCTGAGTTTATAGCAATGTGAAGCCCAGTGCTGGTAAACTTTCCTATTAAATTATGTTATCTACAAACACTTACAAGAAGTACAGTATTCTTCAACATCAACTTCTTATTTTTGGCCCATTGCCTTCCATCCAGATTCATTTTGGCCTTTTATATGAAATAATTTAGGCACTTCCTCTTTATAGCAAGCCTTAGACTAAATAATGTGGCCGTAGATAGTGTAATCAGACATTTCAGCTGCCTTATTGTTACTGTCTCTAATACACATATTTCTCTGTTTGTGTGTGTGTGTGTATGTGTATATGTATAGATATATATATATATTTTTTAAGAAAATTTATTTAGGGAATGTCATGCAGCAAAGGGTCGAACGTTGAGGAGTAAACCTATATAAGGGCACAAATTGATTGTTTTTGACTGGACTACAGGCTGCAGATGTTTCCAAGCCAAAAAACACTTACGTTTTGGCTAGCTGTGACATTTCTTGCATCCCATTGCACCCATTCAAGGGAAGTTTTTCACACAATGTGTTCTCTACAAGTTGGTCCACACGTGCCAGTACTTTGCCTCTTGTGTGTACCACTAAGTCTTGCGTAAAGAACATGAATAAACCAGGAGCTCTCCCCCAACCCATCACCTTGCACCCTGCCCCCCTTTTTGCCACGGGTTCAACCACGGCAACCCCACCAATCCAGCACGGTGCAGCAGGCTGCAAGACAGCTGCGGGACGCTAGTGAACAGGAACTCCGCTCAGTCTCGCAGACTGACCGG
This sequence comes from Etheostoma spectabile, assembly GCF_008692095.1. Taxonomy (NCBI): domain Eukaryota; kingdom Metazoa; phylum Chordata; class Actinopteri; order Perciformes; family Percidae; genus Etheostoma; species Etheostoma spectabile. Next base: position 11,816,269 of record NC_045741.1, read on the forward strand.
GTCACGCTCAGCCGTCACCGTGGGTGTGTGAATGTCTGGTTTGGTATGTGAGACAGAGCAGTGGAAGACACAGGAAGTGGGCCAGGCGTAGTGGTGTTGAGAAAAGTCACACTAAGGTCAGCGAGGGCGCAGCATAAACTGACACAAAACCCCATTTTCCACCTAATCTCTAAAAATAAAATGTTAGGCTTTTCTTCTTTTTTTCTCTTTTCTTTCCAGCTTCCTGCTGCTGTATGAATCAGATTCATAATGTGCAAATACAAAGTAAAGTAACCTTTGGTAGTAGATTCTGGGGAGACAAGGCTGCCAGAGACACATTTGTAAATGGGATTTTCTTCTTTTCAGAATGAAGAAAAACATATTTAAATACTATTTCAAGATTTAAAAAACAAACAAACATGAATGCTAAGCAATGGATTGCTCTTTTCCAGGGATGTTTGTGTTTTATTGAAAGAAAGGGCGCTTTTACCCTTCTGTAGTGGAGCAAGTTGTTTGGAAATGTTTCACCTTGGACCGGAAATGATTGCTTTCAGTCTTGGAGAGAAACTGGATCTTTAATCTCAGACTTTATTCCACCTAGTCTGAAGGGAGGCTTCACTGACCTTTCATTCCCATTCTAGTGTTAATGAGAGTAACTAAACCCCTGAGCACATGTACTTCAAGACATACCATCCATAGCTAATTAAATGTTTTGGGATTTCTAAAGCACATATTAATGTAGTGACAAGAGTTCTGAAATACTAAGATGTTAATTTGTCATTGGGTTAATGACAAATTAACCCACTGCTTTGGGCGTCTTGGCATGTTGTATAAAGAGTACTTACTATGTTACTTACTTATGTTGTTTGAAGGCAGATTATGCAACAAACACCTCTAATGATGAGAACTCAGTGGATGCAGTAGGATTGCATTCATGTACTCAGTAGTGGCCCTTACTTAACCAAACACATACTTTACTAGTAATACCATGATTGCTCTGTAAACATGGCAGAAACCAGTCAAGACTAATTGAGATAAATTGCACACTCCTAAAATCTCTCTGTCTCTCTCTCTCTCTGTCTCACTCTCTCTCTCTCTCTGCCTCGCTTCTCTCTCTGTCACTCTCTGACTTCTGACTCCCTCCCTTGTGTTCTCGCTCTTAAAAAAACAACACACTCCCTGAGAGATACAAACTGTCAACACCAACGTTATTGATTGCTGGAGATGCAGAGCCAAAAAGAATCCCTCACATCTTGCAGGCTATAACCATCAGTCTCTCCTGTCAGTCCAGTTGACAGTTGTGGTAAAATGCCCAGGTTTTTTTTTCTGCTGCCACCGAACAACAACAGTCATAACAGCCGTCATTTTATCTCAAAGCCTGTTGATGGGATTTGGCTGCCACCTCTGGTGCTGAAAATGAGATATTCCTGTGCCGAGGAACGGGTGCACATACTGTCCAATGTCAAAGCTATCATTCTGATATCAAGCAGCTACCATGTTTAGTTTTGTAACGTCCCTCAGTAAGCAGCCAGTGATAGCTGGTTTACTGTAGGTTTTATTATTGACCTGAATACAGGCTACTGTAAGCCATAACCAACGCCAAAAGAAAGAAACAAATAAGTCAACTAATGTTAACTGACATTACAACCACCTGCTAGCTCCGTCTCCCTCACACACCCTTTCTCTGCCTCCAGGACATAACAACAGCCACCCCCCCCCCCAGTTGTCAGCCAACTACACGTGTACGATTTCCCGCGGCTCACTCTCATAGGATGATGATATGTAGACAGGGTTCACAGCCTCTCAACTCACGTTTACTTCACTGACAGGGGGACATCTTAGTGTTTCACTCATCATCTCTAATCTGGCCCAAACTATTGTATATAAACAGTGATACTCTTAACATTTAACGTTAACATAAAGACATTAACCTGGAGAATTAACACAGTGTGTTTACCCTGCACTATACACAAAGTACAGATGCAGCTGATGGGAATGTCATTAGTTTATCAGGTATTAAATCGGAAATCAAAGTTCCGGAGTTTAGGGATTGTGTAAACCACATTTAATGGCAATCTATCCGGTAGTTACTTCTGGATCAAACTCTAATTTACCCACTTTTTGTGGGGTTTTTGACTGATGACAAGCACTATTGAGATTTTACCTTGGGATGTGAAGAACTGTGAGGGGAAATCTTAACGGCAATAGATTAATCGATGTCTGTCTTCATGCTTTAAACAGAACACTGAAATGCAGACGCTTGATTTGCTGTTTGATTAAGATGAATTGTCTCTTAAAGTAGCCCGGAAATGTAACCTATGTGTTGAACACGAAAATTGTGAAAATGCGTCTGGCCTCCACAGTGCTGTAACTACATGTGTGAGCCTGTCAAAAACATTCCCCATATCCTATTTAACCTATAATGCAGACGTTTGATTTGCTGTTTGATTAAGATGAATTGTCTCTTAAAGTAGCCTGGAAATGTAACCGATATGTTGAGCACGAAAATGGTGAAAATGCGTCTGGCCTCCACCGTGCTGTAACTACAGGTGTGAGCCTGTCAAAAACACTCCCCATATCCTATTTGTAATTATCACCAGGAGGTTGACGTGATTGTGTTTTTCCCCAGTTGGCAGTTTAAATTGACAGAACATCAAAGGAACCCACCATCAGACTACTTAGTTAAATTGTCTACTTTCCAATGAGCTCACGCTAGCTGAAATAATCTCATTCTGCACACAATTCCAACATGCAGTGTAGGCAGGTCTCCGAGCAGTGTTGATGGAACCTGGTTGAAACTTGGTTTAGGCACCGTGTGTCTGTGTGAAACAGAGCAGAGCTCCTGGTGACTTGGAGCTACATCAAGAGTGAAGTAAGCGACGAAACATTGAACATGACCAATTGAAGTTTATAACAGTAAAAACAGCAGCAGTAAGTCACAAGTTGAACATTTACTTTTTAGAATCTCAAACTAGTTTTAAGGAAGCACTTTTCCTCGTGAAATTGATCTAAGTCCTACTGTATCTTCAGGCCCTCCATGGCCGACTCCACTCTGGTTGTTTCTGAGCAAAGAGGAGACAATGAGCAATTATAAACTCTCGACTCATATTACTTGAAGGGGCTTGGTTTTGTATTAACTGTACATGTCAAGAATAAACCAGCATGAACCAGACCCCTGACCCACGACAACTCACATCTGTTTCAACACACACATCTTCAAATAAACTGCCCTTTCACACCCTTTTAGTCATTTACATTATAACTAGTCCTGGTTTAAATCATGGACAACAAAAAAAAGACATGTCAATATATAACGAACACATAGTGGTATGCATACAAATGTGTACTAAATCCCACATGTAGAAGAGCTCTCACCTGCATTTCACCCACCAATCCCCATCTATCATTTTTTGCTGATTTAGACAACAGGCACACACTCAGTCATGTCAATTTCATGTCTCATTGTTGGATGGCGTCCTGGGAAGACAAGCTAAAGCAGCGCTCAGTCATATGTTGTACCTCGCTGTAGTGGTGTCTGTCGAAAGATGCAGAGCCTTCCGAGCACTAGCCAAAAAAAACATAGAAACAAGTCAAATCCACTGTTTTTTGCGTCTGCTCAACTCTAGGAGCACAAACCCAATATTGTCTCAAAAGCATCTTTCTGACGTGAACATAAGGGGATTTGTCTCTGCAGCACGCTCCAGTGTATACTTTATTCCCCTCGTCATTTCCCTCCTATTGTCTTCTTGTTTCTTGCCTGCAAAATGTTTTTCCTTTTTCTCCTTCCCCAACAAAATTGTTGTAGTGCTTTAGATTTATAGAGATTTAAGCTGAAAATGACCAGGAATCAATCTTTGTATTTTTGTTGACATATTCACTAATCACAAACTGATTCTAATTCATCATCAATGAGAATACTTTGTCTTTGACGCATGCTTCACATGTCTTCTCTTAAGTTTTGGCCCATCCATCACAGCATGAAGCAAATATTCCTGTCACTGCATGAACTTCTTCTGCTCTCTGCGCTGTTGGAAAGGCCTACTTATCGTCTTTGATGAAAGTGATATATCTCAGATGCTGTTTTCTCTTCAGAACCGCCCTCTCTGAGTTAGCATTTTTGCTCCATCATTCAGTCTGACTAATGCTGTTTGTATGCAGAGACGTTTTAATTATGCCCAAGTACAGGGCACTTTATTATACATCTTTTTTAAGATTATTTTTGGGGCATTTTAGGCCTTTAT
>NC_045741.1:11820498-11822332 GCF_008692095.1 Etheostoma spectabile
GGACAGATGAAGACATGAAAGGGGAGAGAGAGAGGTGGAATGACATGCAGTAAAGGATCCCAGGTCGGAGTCAAACCCAGGCCCGCTGCGTCCAGGAATATCTCTATAAATGGGGGCCTGCTCTACCCACTGCGCTAAATGGGCACCCAAGTACAGGGACTTTTAAATTGAATTTAACAGTGAGGGAATCTCAGCTGTTGAACAGTAAGTGATCCTGTTGTATCCATGTGTTTTATTACTGTGCTTCCAAGCAGAAATCCGTGCAGTTTATGACACTTTGATTTTCATCCCCTAAGAAGAATCTTTTTGTCCTAAATCTGTGAACAATTTGAAATGGGATTAACAGAGGCCATGCTAATGATCCAGTGATTTAGAGGATTCAGGAAGACATTTTTTATTATCCACTGCAAGCTCTCAACACAGAAGAGCTCAGAGCTTGAGTGAGGAGTACTCTGCTAGAAATAAAAAGACATAAGATGATATCAATATTCTGATTCTTGGGCTATTTGAAATTTCATTACAACTGTTCTAATAGAGTCAGTCCCCTCAGTCCTATGTATTCTGGATTACTTGGGTATTAGCACATTTTTGAGAATGTGTATGGATTTGAAAGTTATTAGTTCTATTATAACTATCTAAGCCAAAGCTTTCATTAAGGCTGCAATTACTATTTTTATATTAACAATCACCAACTCCACTAAGCTCTGTGAAGCATTTTGGAACCTTTTAGCTTGCTTGGTTTTAAGGTCCACAACTGTACTTTTTATTGTATGTACTTACTGCTTGTTGGTCTGCATCAATTCATCTGAAGGATTTGCATGTGTGTATTAACAATTAAGCATGTCTTCATTCACACAAACATGCTCATAGTGTGTGCGCATGTGAGTCCATTAATTCTCAGACGCAAGTGAGACCCAGGTGTCTAGTTTCCACATGAGGGTGAGTCAGGAGAAAGTATGTGTCGACTGGGTGCCACAATATTCTCAGAGTGTTGGGAGGAGGCTGGAGGCCACGGGTAGAGTGCTCGGCTGTCGCATCTCTTGCACCCACGTGTAATTTGTGCATGTGTTACAGTAGTGTGTCTGCGCTACTTCTGTTCTGAGTTGCTGACATCCAACAACCTTTTTTCAATTGTCATTTTGCACAATTGACAAGTAGCATGTTCTCAAATGAATTGATTAAAGCTATGCAGATATTTTTTGGTTTTATTTGCCCACGTTTTTGGATGTCCATCTCTGAGATTTCTTCTGCTACCTTGATACAATGAACGCAAAAAGAATTTTTACTCTGGATAATCCGTAGACCACCCAGTCAAAAGTTCTTACATTACTTTCGCTGGCAGTAGTTTTGACAGAAGAAATGGTCCAAAGAAATAAAAATGTTGCTCTGCTGGACATTGTATTTACTGCCAGGATTTAAGGTAGTATTTTAGAGCTAGCCATCAATAAATCATATCGCTTTTTAAGTATGTAGCCAAGCGTGTTGGTAACAGCTAATAAATTAAACCCTAACTCTCTTTAAGACATTACCAGTATGTACCCTACAGCTGTGACCTACAGTTTGGAGCTACATTTAGCAATTATCGTAATTTGTGGTGATGTTATTGTGTGTGGGCATCAACACTCACATGCAATACCAGAACTGAAGCGATTTGCGATGTGTCTGCCAAGATTCCCAACACACTATGACGTCATACTGTATTTCTCTAATTGACAATCACCAAGAAATGTTTGGACTCGAAGAAGCCATCTCAGCCAAAATAATCATAGTCATTAACTATATATTTTCAGAGAACTGCGTGCGTGTGCATGCGTCTGAGAGGTTCGGGGGGGGG